>NW_006399922.1:7182650-7196215 GCF_000299155.1 Elephantulus edwardii | reverse complement strand
AATACAAAAACCAACACAAAGGACAAGGAAGGTCACTACAAAATACTTAAAGGGTCAATAGAATATGTGGACATAACAATAATAAATTTCTATGCATAAAATTAAATATATGCAAAATATATAAAACAAACATTAACAAAACTGAAAGGAAAAGAAAACACTACTGTAGTAGTTGAAGACTTCAGTACACCACTGTCAAGAAAAGATAGAACTACCAGAAACAAACTCAACAAAGATATTTATAGGCTAATGCACCCAAAAATAAAACAGTACATCTTCTTCAATGTGCATGAAACATTTTCCAGAATAAATCTCATTTTAGGTCACAAGGCAAGTAGCAATACATTAAAAAACATAGAAGTAATACAAAGAATCTTCTCAGACCACAATGCTACACAATTAGAACTTAATAACAAGAGGATAAAGGAGAAAAAAAACCAAACAAACCCATATACTTGGAAGATGAACAAAAGTTTGCTTGAACATGTGAGGGTGTTTTAAGAAATTGAAATTTTCTTGAAAAAAATGACAAGGAAAACACCACTTACCAAAATCCCTGGTGAACAGCCAAAGCAGTAAACAGAGGTCAACTTATAGCAATAAGCAAACACATCAAAAGGCAGGGAAAAATGACCATTGACTCCCTAAACTGAACAAATCTCCAACATATTAGGGGGGAGGAAACACAGCAAGAAAACCCCAAACCTTCTAAAAACACTAAAATTTTAAAAATTTGTGCAGAAATAAATTAAACAGAAAACAGAAAAACAGTTGAAACCATCACCAAAACTAGCAGTTGGTTCTTTTAAAAGATCAATAAAATTGGCAAATCCCTAGTGTAACTAACAAAGAAAAAGAAAGAAAAGACACAAATAATTTGAGATGAAATGGGCAATGTCACAACAGACCCAACCAAAATAAAAAGACTAATATTGGAATGTTATGAAAAACTGTACTCAAACACACATGCTTGGGGGTGGTGGGCAGTGAATGTATTGGTTATTTCTGTAAGGCATGTGTCTTTCACCTGCTAGGTAAAATACTTGTCTTTTAAAATAGATGTTCTTTTAATGGCAAGAACTCAAATTAAGATAGAGTAGGAAGAAGGATTGGCCATCTGTTTCTGAAATATGACTTGCCTTTGAAAATCATACGTTTAGCAGAGCACATTTAAAGTAGACTAATAGATATGGCCACTGAAGTTAAGCACTCAAATTTGGAAACACAAAGGTAAAGAAACAGTTGTAAGGAGAAATTAACAATGTAAGAAGCATGAATGTAGGAAAACTGGACATTGTAAATAAAGAAATGGAACCCATAAATATTAATATATTGGGTATTAATGAAATGAGATGGATTGGCATGGTACATTTTGAATCCCACAATCATATCTATTAGGCTGGAGATGAAAAGGTGAGGAAAAATGGGATCACTTTCATAGTTTAAAAGGCCATTTCTAGACCTATCTTAAAATACAATATTATGAGTCACAGGATTATATATATATACAAGGAAGACCTGTTAAAACCACTATCACTCAAATTTATGAGCCTACAATCAGAGCCAAAGAGGAGGAAATAGATTATTTCTCTCAACTGTTGCAATCAGAAATCGATCGAATATGTAACCAAGATGTTTTAATAATAATGGTGACTGGAATGCAAAAGTTGGAATTCAGGATGAGGGATCAATAGTCAGAAAGTAGGGACTTGGTGACAGAAATGAAGTGGGGGATAGAATGATAGAATTCTGTACAATCAATGACTTCTTCATAGCACATACCTTTTATAAGAAACATAAATGCAGGCTATACACATGGATTTCACCTGATGGGATGCACAGGAATCAGATTGATTACATCTGTGGAAGGAACAGTTGGAGAAGTTCAATATCAGCAGTAAAAATTAGGCCAGATGCTGATTGTGGAACAGACCAAGTTCAAATTAAAACTAAAGAAGGTTAAATCATATCCACAGGAATAAAAAATTGATATAGAGTCTATCTGCTATGAATTTAAAAACCAACTCAGTAATAGGTTTGTGGCCTTGAACACTATGAACGAAGACCAGATGAGATGTGGGAGGATATCAAGAATATCATTCATGAAGAGTGCGATAAGCCATTGCTAAGAAGGAAGAAGAAAGGACAAAAATGGATATTACAATAGAGTGCCGAGAAGCCAAATCAAAGGGAAGAAATTAAGAAGTTAAGGAGCTGAATAGAAGATTTCAAAGGACGGCTTGGGAAGACAAGGGAAAATATTATAGTGAAATGCGAAAAGAGCTGGAGTCAGATAATCAAAAGGGTCAAAATCGCTCAGCATTTTTTAAGCTGAAATAAATTAGCAGTAATTTAAAGTCGTGAGTTGCAATGTTTCAGGATGCTATGGGCACACTATTGAATTATTACAGAAACATTAAAAGCAGATGGAAGCAGTATGTTGTTTGTTGTTATGTGCCGTCGAGTCGCTTTCAACTCATAGCGACCCTAAGTACAACAGCTCTAAACTCTGCTCTGTCCTGTGTCAATCTCATAGTCTCTAACACACTCATCCCGATTGCGATTGCCCCAGTCACCAAATCAATCCACCTCCCAGAGGGCCTTCTCCTCCTGCACCTGCCCTCCACCCTCCCAAGCTTGTTGTCCTTCTCCAAGGACTGGTCTCTCCTTACAACATGACCAAAGTATGTCAGACGAAGCCTCAGAATCCTTGCCTCCAAGAAGCAGGCCAGTTTAACCATCTCCAGGATGAATCTGTTTGTTTTCCTAGCAGTCCATGGTACCCTCAACACTCTTCTCCAACACCAAAGCTCAAAAGCATCAATTCTCCTTCTATCCTCCCTAGTCATTGTCCAGCTCTCTGATGCATAACAAGTGAATGCAAAGACCATGGCCTGTATCGGGCGTACCTTAGTCTGCAGAGAGACACCGTTGCTTTTGAGTACTTTGGAGAGGTTCCTAAGAGCAGACTTTCTCATGGCAATACGTCTTTTAATTTCCTGGCTGCTGGTGCCAAGAGTGTTGACTGTGGAGCCAAGCAGACTAAAGCTGTGAACAATCTCAATCTCTTCACCATCCATCCTGATGCTGCCAATTGGTCCAGTGGTGAGAATCTTTGTCTTCTTGACATTGAGCCTCAATCCATATTGAAGGATGCCGTTCTTTTTGGGCTCTGTAAGGGGTTTATGCAGCAGCAGGCCATGGGGTGGGGTCACATGGTGGGCTGAAGGGGGCTCACGCGGTGGCAGGCCGCAAGGAGCGGGTCATGCAGTGGCAGGCCTTCGCTCTTCTGCGGTCACAGGACAGCTGGGGGTAGTTACTCCTTGGGATCCCGTGGTGGTCTGCAGTTGCTCCTTTGGTGTTAAGCAGTGGCCGGCAGGCAGTTGCTCCTCCGGGGTCTTGTTGAGGCTGGGGCAGTCGTTTGCTCTCCTGAGTCACAAGGTGTCCGGTGGTTGCTCCGTACTTTCTCCTGGTGGGTGCGTTCCACAGTGGTTTGGCTGGTTTCTTTTGGCTAGGAATCAGCTGTTCAAATTCCAGCTCTCTGGCTGCACTGGTTCACCGCTGAGCGGGGTTCCCGCTGCCTGATTTTTGTTCTTAATATTAATTTACATTATATTGTCATTCATAAAACAGGCAGAAAATCTCAAATGATCAGAATTTTTTTAAAGAAAAATTAAGCTGCTTCCTGATTTCCACAGATAAGAAACAGTCTGTTCTCATTTTTCCTCTATTTCATCGTACTCTCACATATTTCCATTTGGTATTATCAACTATTATTCTGATGGTGTCTCTCTGGAGACTAAGGTGCATCTGATACAGGCCATGGTCGTCACAATCACTTGTTATGCATTAGAGAGTTGGACAATGACCAAGGAGGATAGAAGGAGAATTGATGCCTTTGAGCTGTGGTGCTGGAGAAGAGTATTGAGAATACCATGGACTGCTAGGAAAACAAACAGATTCGTCCTGGAAAGGGTTAAACCAGGTGGCTCCTTGGAGGCAAGGATTCTGAGGCTCCGTCTAACATACTTTGGACATGTTGTGAGGAGAGACTGGTCCTTGGAGAGGGACATCATGCTTGGGAGGGTGGAGGGACAGCGCAGGAGGAGAAGGCCCTCTATGAGGTGGACTGATTTAATGACTGGGATAATGGGGATGGTAGTGTCAGAGACAGTGCGATTGGCACAGGACAGAGCAGAGTTTAGGACTGTTGTACACAGGGTCGCTATGAGTCGCAAGCGACTTGACGGCACATAACAACAACAACAATTATCAACTAAGTGATGCACAAATCATGCTTCTGTGCACAGATAACTCAAAGAAGCTTTTATTAGGATCTAAACTCTCAACTACGTCTCCACCCTCTTCTTTGGGCTGACATTTTAAAATAGTCAGGGAAGAGATTGACTTGATATAGTGTATCCTTTAAAGGAACAAGTCTCCTTTGGTGACTTCATCTCATTTTCAATTAATTAGTCATAAGAGTCTTGTTCTAGACTGTACTCAAGAGCTAGTTTGTAACATCCTGGGGAATCTGTCATTTTTCAGACAGAACAAAAACGCTATAATTTATTCCATTAGCAGGCAAAAATTTTTGCTAAGGATGATTTATAATTTGAGCATCAAATCATGAGGGGGAAATAAACCTATCAATCGCATAAACAGAGTCCAGTACAGTGGTGGCTGCCTTGCTCTTATTTACCAGGTTGCTTTCATCGTTTATCATGCCTGTCTTTGACCCACTCTTTGAACCTGCATACTTCACATCCAGGCCTAAGTCAAATGTGTAAACTTAATGAAAAGAGTCCTGAGACTTTATAAAAGTCAACAGATTCAGAGAAAGTGGGCACATATGATTATGACAAGAAACTAAATATGACAAATGCCCAGATAACAAGATAGCTTATAAATTTCATTTCCTGTCTCAGAAACAGCTCAAGGGAACATAATTACAAAAGTAATTAAAGTTTAGAAGAGCCTATCCTCCCCCCCCCATCAGTATGTTCTTATTCTGGAAAGCCTAACCAGTGGTGCTCTTTTGCTTGCTCCATGATCTATTGTGTACATTCAGTTCCCTATTCCCTTTGTTTCCACCTACAGTGTTTTTCTACTTAAAACAATTTTTAAAGTTCCTGCAAAGAAGATTTTTCTCACTGTTTACTTTTCTTCAGTGATGTCATTGGCTCCTCACTTAGGTTGTGTGCATACTCAGGAAACCTGGCCCACAGGAACCCTGATCTCTGTATGAAACGGAGAGGGTTGCTGAGAACTCCCAGTGTTCAATGTTCAGAGCAGAAATTCAGGACTTTCCTTGTTTTTTGACACTTTCCCCAGACTCAAACAGATGAAACAGCAAGGAAAAAAGAGACCTGCAAAGTCACATTGGAGACCTCCTGTTGTGTTTTGTTTTCTCCTTTTGTGCCCTCAACAGATATCTCTGGCTCTTTCATCCCTAAACCTCATAATCCCATTCTTGGAACTATACAAAAGGATGGAATCTTACATCTAATGGACCTGTAACAGCACTGATATCCAGCCTGCAGTTCCCTTTCCTAGCTAGACAAAGGAAGTGAAAAGCAATCATGTTTGTGAGACTCCTTCCTGATTATACTGCTTTAATACAGCATAGAAGGCCTAGCCTTATTATCTTTTTTGCTGCTCAATGTGCAGTAAGAGGCTATCTACCATTTTTCCTGGACACCAAGAACTACACAAGGATAGAGGAATAGTTTTATACTCACAAAGATGAAGAAACACTTTCAAACTGTCAGAAGAAACAGTATCTTGCAGGCCTTTATGTTGGTGATATATCATAAATTTAAAAGAAATTAGATCATATGGTTCTTGTTACTTGCTTTGTTAATGTGGTGAATTACATTGACTATTTTTCTTATGTTGAACCATCCTTGTATGTTGTTGCTGTTGTTGTATGTGTTTTGGGGTTCTATTGGCTAGGATTTTGTTAAGAATTTTTTCATCTATATTCATGACAATTATTGATCTATAGTTTTCTTTCTTGGTAATATATTTGCCTGGTTTTGGTATTAGGGTTATGCTTGCATCATAGAATGACCATAGGAGTGTCACTTCTTTTTCAATTTTTTTGAAATAATTAAGTAGAATTGGTGATAGATCCTCTCTGAATGTTTGGTAGTATTCAGCTGTGAAACTATCTGGTCCTGGACTTTTCTTATGGGGAAGTTTTGTGGGTTTTTGTTTGTTTGTTTATTATTAATTTCAATGAAAATTTACAGAGACTTTGGATTTCCATTCATTCATTGTTGCACTTTTCTCCCATCCCAACCCCACCCCCCACCCCCCATCCCCAGCCCAGTTCACTACCCTCTTGGAAAAGTAAAAGAAAAGTTCTCTCATTGTTTTACAATTCCTCCTCCTAGGTCCACTCCACTATGCAGCCTTCACTCTGGACTCCCGTCATGACAAAAATACCTAATCACATATCCCTTTTAAACAGTTTGCTCCCTCATCTGTTTCAATGCAGTATATATTAATAAACCCATGTTTCTCAGTCTCCCCACAAACCTGATGTCAGTCCCGTTCTACAACAGTGGTACTATGCACTTCACTCAGCATAATGTCCTCCAGGGTCACCCATTTTGAATAATATTGCATGAGTTCCTTGTTTTTCAATGTGGTGTAGTATTCCATTGTGTGAATATACCACAGCTTCTCTACCCATTCGTTTGTTCATGGGCATTTAGGTTGTTTCCAATTCCTTGCTATTGTGAACAAAGCCGCAATAAACATGTGTGTGCATATATCTGCTTGGGTGGCAGTTATGGTCTCTTTGGGGTATATTCCCAGCAGTGGAATTGCTGGGTCAAATGGTATCTCTATTTGCAACTTTTTGAGAAAGTGCCATACCGCCTTCCACAGTGGTTGCACCATTTTACACTTCCACCAACAGTGAATAAGGGTTTCAGTTTCTCCACAATCTCACCAGCATTTGTTGCTTGCTGTTCTGTTAAATTTTGCTATTCTGACTGGGATGAGATGATATCTCATAGCTGTTTTGATTTGCATCTCTCTTAGAGCTAGGGATTTTGAACATTTCTTCATGTGCTTGTTAGCCAACTGAAAGTCTTCTTTGGTGAAGTGTCTGTTCATATCCTGTGCCCCTTTTTAAATTGGATTATTTACGTTTATCTTGTTGTGGCGCTCAAGTATTTTATAAATTCTTGATATAAATCCCTTATCTGATATGTCATTACCAAATACTTTTCCCCAGTCTGTGTCTTCCCTTTGTACCCTGTTAGAGAAGTCTTTGGATGTGATTCTTAGAAGGTTATGGGGAAGGTTTTTTATGACAACTTCAATTTCTTTTGTGATGAGTCTGTTCAAGTGTTGTATATCTGTCCTTGCCAATCTGGGTAGAACATGAGTTTCAGGGAATTTGTCAAATGGTGCAACAAACATTTGGCAATACCATCTCAGACAAGAATCTCATAATGAAAGTTTACAGAATATTCTTGTGCCTCCACAAGAGAAAGATTTAGAACTCAATTACAAAATGGGCAAAAGACATGGACAGAATTTTCACAGAGGAAGATATTCAAATAGCTTAAAATCACTGGCAATAAGAGAGATGCAAATCAAAACTACAATGAGCTTTCATCTCACTTGAGTAGCAGTGATAAAGTTTAACAGGACTGTTGGTGGGATTGTAAAATGGTAAAACCATTCTGGAAAGATGTTTGGCATTTCCTCAAAAAGCTGAAGAGAGAAATTCCTTTTGACTCAGCTATTCCACTACTTGGAATATGCCCTGAGACAATGAGAACTGAGGCATAGATGGAGACTTGTACACCCATGTTCATAGCAGCATTATTCACCATTGCAAGAACATGGAAACAGTTCAGATGTCCTATCAAAATCAAATTGATTGAGAAATTATGGTACATTTACACAATAGAATACTACACAGTACACAGGAGCAATGATTTTGTAAATTACTACCTAATTTGTGAAGGATTGGTATCTCAGTCCCATAAGGACAAATATTGTATAAAACAATTATTGTAGAATAAGAATCTGAGGGGGAAATTGGTGGAAGCAGAGGGGTGAGGGTGGATAGGTTACTTATGTTGTTGTTGTTGTTGTTATGTGTCATCGAGTAGCCTGCAGCTCATAGAGACCCTATGCACAACAGCCGTAGAACCTGCTCTATCCTGTGTCAGTCTTACCGTAATTTTATCCTAATCTACCCCCATTACCCCAGTCACTGACTGAATCCATATCATGGAGGATCTTCCTCTTGAATGCTGTCACTCCACCCTCCCAATCATGACGTCCCTCTCCAAGGATTGGTCCCTCCTTGTGACATGACCAAAGTAGGTCAGATGAAGCTTCAGAATCCTTACCTCCAGAGTGCAGCCTGGTTTCTAGCTCTCTAGGTTGAACCTGTTTGTTCTTTTAGTAGTCCATGGTATTTTCAATGCTTTTCTCCAATACTACATCTCAAAGGCATCAATTTGCCTACTATCATCCCGAGTCATTGTCCAGCATTCTGATACATAACAAGTAGTTGCAAAAAGTATGGCCTGGATCAGGTGCACCTTAGTCTCCAGATCAAGATTAATCATAGGGTCATACAATTTAATGGGATGGTGGTAAAGGAAATATATTAATCAGTGTTAAAAGGGGGGGGGAAATAGAATGAGTTCAATTCTTTAAACAACTGTCCTCAATTGCATGTTAATCCTGCCTTTCTGCAACCTCCTATATTTTCTTTCTCTTTCCCCCCTCATATCCATAAATAAACTTGAATGTCTCTTGAACTCTTTAAGTCATTTGTGTTCCCTGCTTCTACTACTCTTTGGTTAATTGGAGAATATATACATATATATTATCCTGTCCAAGGGGGGATTGTATTTTAGTTCCTCGTTCCTTCGAGTTTCCAAATCTTATGAACAATTTCCTAATAATTAAGTGAATTAGACCATAGGAGTCTGTTCCAAGAAGAGTGGCAGAATCCCTATTAAAGACCATGGCTAGTCTCATCCAGGCAAAAGTGGTACTTATTGGTTCAGAACAGAGGACTTGGTGGCACATGTCATCTGTGTGATCTAATTCTACAGATATTTTTTCATTACCAAGTTTAATTATGATGCCAAGTGGATTCTATGAGAAGAAAATGACTGTTTTTCTATCTTATTCAATATAAACAAGATAAGTTCTTTTTTTCCAGTACATGAACCTGTCAAAGGATGAGTTAAGTTGATTAATAAAGCCTCTTTTAGAAAATACTAAAGATGAAAGATGGTATAAAACAATATATATGAATGAAACGTACTATAAAACTATTATTATATGAAAATCATAAAAGTAAAAAAGGAAAATAAATTACTGTGAATCTTCTACTAAGAAACAATGCCTAACCAGCATTTCCTCTTTGCTTCAAACAAAAATATTTTAGGAAAAGTTAACATGAAAAATAAACCAACACACTTTTCAAATGCTTCCTTACTAAAACTCACAATTCCGAGATTCACATTTTTATTAAAGGGGACTTTCATTTGGTATTACAGATTTAAGTTAACGCACAGTTTTCTAAAGTGAATAAATTACCTCTAAGAATCATTTTACAATTAATTTCATTACTGAAAACCTCTATATTATACTTACCTTCAAAATATACAATTGCAAGGGATAGAATATATCAGTGAACTTTTAATTTTTTCTGTTACTTCAAACCACATGAAATATTTCTGCAGCTAGATCAAATCATACACATTCCAAACAATGCATTTCTATTCAGATTCTTCTGAAGCCTAATAAAAAAAAGGTTTGCTTTATCTGTTATTAATTTATTGTTATCCAAACCATTCTTTTACTTCATTCTGCTCATTCTCTGATCCTTTCTAAGACATTTTTGTTCAATCCATTTTATATCTTGTGTACTTTTGCTATTGAGATCTCAGAACACAGCAAACAAAATATTTTCATATTCTCATTTATGTTGTGGATTCCCAGAATGTTCATGTTGAAGATTATGAAGAATTTCACATACTTGAAGACTTTTTTAAACCTCTTTTGATGTGCTTCTTATGTGGTCAGAATTTCCAATAATATATGGTGAGCTCTTCAGGGTAAAAATAATTTAGCTATTATCACAAGGAATACCAGCACAAGTTGTTATTGTTGTTAGCTGCCATCAAGTTAATTCCAACTTATAGAGACCGTGTAGAATCTTGCTCCATCATGTACCATCGCCACAGTCTCTGTTGCATGCAAGCCGAAAGATCTGTAATGGTTTTTAAACCAGCTTGGATTGACTAAGATTTAATTATCATCAGTCTGCTACTCCTCAATAACTTTTTCAATTATCCTTGGGAATAAACATTTCAAGTTGTCTTTTTCTTCTGTAATATGACCAAAACAGAACTTCCTTTCTCAAGCTTTCCTTAACTTTAAGAAGCTGCATTTTTTCCAGGTTGGCTATCCATTCTTAGTTTCTATCACATAAATGTCCATATTTATGTATATGTTGATACATGCACACATATATACACACACAAATATTTGATAAAATTTCTTCTCAAATTTATCTCTCTTATTCAAGTAGCTTCTTTGAGCTGCTAACTTTTAATTCTATTTTGAATGGAATTATAAAAAGTATAGTGGTTTTTCAAAATATGCACTTTAAAGTACATTTTAAATATATTTTTTCTTATTTATTCATTCATGCACTTTCCTCCTCGCTTTCCCCAATTCTCCTTTTAATATGATCAGTTGTCATACAAATTGTTTCTAATTTTTCATTCCTTTCACAATGTCCTTTCTTTCACTGATTCCAGTGCAATATTCATTACTTAGCCATTCTATTCATACATACTTTGTTTTTCAGCATTAATTACAATACCCACAGTGTCAGATGTCCTTTCATTCAATCTTATCTTTCTTTTCAGTCACCTTAATAAGTTATTATTGTTTATCCATTAATTTTATATTTCCCCAATTTCTCCTTCTTGACATTAGGATTATCCTCTCCATGTGGAAAGTTGTCTGTAGTTTTGATATCAGAGGGCTTATACAATATTTGTCCTTTGGTGACTGTCTTTTTTCACTCAGGGTAATATCCTCTAAATCCACCCATGATATTCAGTAATTCATGAATTCTTCATTATTTTTCAATATTATAGGGTACCCCTTATTTGAAATGACCGTAGTTTCTCTATCCATTCATTTACTGATTGGCACTTAGATTATTTTCATCTCTTTGCTTTTGTGAACAATGCTGAAATAAATGTAAGTGTATACAGATCTGTTAGTTGTGGCCCTAATTTTTTCAGATTGTATTTCCAATACTGGAATGTTGTTGTTGTTGTTGTTGTTGTTGTTGTTGTTATGTGCCATCGAGTCTCTTGCGACTCATAGCGACCCTATGCACGACAGCCCTAAACACTGCTCTGTTCTGTGCCAATCGCACTGTCTCCGACATTCCCATCCTGATTACCCCAGTCTCTGAATCAATCCACCTCCTAGAGGGCCTTCCCCTTCTGCGATGTCCCTCCACCCTACCAAGCATGATGTCCCTCTCTAAGAACCGGTCCCTCCTTGCAACATGTCCAAAGAATATTAGATGGAGCCTCAGAATCCTTGCCTCCAAGGATCCACCCAGTACCCTCAATACTCTCTCCGACATCACAGCTCAAAGGCATGAATTATCCTTTTATGCTCCCTAGTCATTGTCCAACTGTCTGATGCATAACAAGTGTTTTCAAAGCCTGTATCAGACACACTTTAATCTCCAGAGAGATACGATTGCTCCTCAGTAGTTTGGAGAGGTCCTTAACAGCAGACTTTCCCATTGCAATACATCTTTTAATTTCCTGGCTGCTGGTGCCAAGAGTGTTGACTGTGGAGCCAAGCAGTGTAAAGCTGTGAACAATCTCAATCTCTTGACCACCCTTCCTGATGCTGCCAATTGGTCCAGTGGTGAGAATCTTTGTCTTCTTGACATTGAGCCTCAGTCCATACTGGAGGCTGCAGTCCTTGACCCTCTGTAGCAAGCGATTCAGGTCCTTCTCAGTTTCAGCAAGCATGTGTGTGTCATCTGCATAACTCAGATTGTTGATAGATCTTCCACCAATCCTGACGGCCACAAATTTCTCCTTATTGAGCCCAGCCTCCTGGATAATCTGTTCTGCATATAGGTTGAAAAGGTATGGAGAGGCAAGGCGACAGCGCACAAGGGCGATGGCACACAAGGGCAATTGCGCGCACAAGGGCGACAGCGCGCACAAGGGCGACGGCGCACAAAAGGACGGTCTTATTTTCCGAGGATTGGTAACTTAGCAGCTTAATATCTGGAAACTGACTGCAACCCTCTAACTCCCAGCGCTGCCCAAGTCCTGCACCCCCATCCCGGCCCCAGCACCATGTCCAGGGACACCACACCACCACCATCCTGCACCCCCACACTTCTGGCACACCCTGGTGGTCTCGCCACAACCTTGCACTCCTGGCGGTGCTCCAGGGCCACTAGAGACTCCTTCATGCAGCACAGAGACCTACCAACAGCCATAGGCAACACGATACTGAGTCAGCACACAAAGGCACACCGCGGATCCAGCCATCGTCTGAAGCCACCAATCAAGCTGCTGTGGGACTGATCTGCCACGAGAAAGTCTAGTAGGATCCTAATTGGATTTTTTTTTGGGCACCGCCAATTGCCTGAGAGAGTACCCAAGGGTGAGCCCACTGGTGGGAAATTGGCTGAGCTCTCTCGGGTCATGACAACTGCCCTCAGGAACGAGCAGGACAGTGATAATTTGGCTAAACTTTTGTGGACACTGCAGACCAGCCAGAGTCGAAGTGGGTTGGTGGGAATTTGACTTTGTCTTCTTGGGTCCCCTTGGACCCAGGAGATAATTTGGCTGAACTTTTGTGGACACTGTAGACCAGCCAGAGGTGAGTGGGTTGGTGGGAATTTGACTTGTCTTGTTGAGTCCCCTTGGACCCAGGAGCCTTCCTGGGCAGGGGACACTGTGCAAGGGCAACTGTGTGAGCACCACTGGACAGGGTCCAGTGAATGAAAACCACTGGGTGGGAGACATACAGCTGGAATTTGAATAGGGATCTCAATTGTAAGCACACACAGACAACTAAGGTCTGAGTGAGGTCCCCCAAGTGGTTGACCATCTCTTGTGATTGCCCCAACCACGTGCATGCCCTACCCCATTTGGCTCCACATGTGTGTCTACACGTCTGGTATAATCAACCTGCCTTTAATCCAGAGCACCTTGTCCTGACATACCTACAAGAGGCTGATCTAACAGGCTCTGAAGTGACATTTACCTGGAGTCAGACTTTCAGAGAAAAACACAAGAGGGATAGCTACCAGACTGATCTCTAGAGGATTATCTTCAGATCAAGAACATATCAATGTCTCAAAGAAAGCAAGCTGTCCCACACAATACACAAGCACAAAGCAAGATATCACCCCCAAAGGGTGACACAGTATCGATGGATTTTCTGAAACCAGAAAGTCTGATGCAACTTTCTGACACAGAATTTAAAAGAACAGTGATTGAATATTTTCA
>NW_006399922.1:7180436-7180903 GCF_000299155.1 Elephantulus edwardii | reverse complement strand
GACCCCCATCTTCAAGTATCGCATTGCTCCTCCCAACCTGACTCGCACCTCCCCCACCCCGCCAGCTCTGATCTTTGGGACTGTCCAAGGTGCTGTGTGCAGATCCAGTGGACGGTGGGAGTGGACTTGAATTGGAAACACCCCTGCAGCACTGACCCACGACCCCGAAATTCAGGTATCGCATTGCTCCCACCTGACCGGACTCACACCCCACCCCCAAGCCAGCTCTGAACTTTGGGACTGGCCAAGGTGCTGTGCACAGACGCAGTGGACGGTGGGAGTGGACTTGAACCGGGAAACACCCCTGCAGCTCTGACCCACGACCCCCATCTTCAGGTATCGCATTGCTCCACCCCGTCCATGCTCGCACCCACCAACCCCCGCCGCCAGCTCTGAACTTTGGCACTGGGCAAGGTGTTGTGCGCAGACGCAGTGGACAGTGGGAGTGCACTTGAATCGGGAAACAC
>NW_006399922.1:7177417-7177844 GCF_000299155.1 Elephantulus edwardii | reverse complement strand
GTGCGCAGACGGAGTGGACGGTGAGAGTGGAGTTGAATCGGGAAACACCCACGCAGCTCTGATCCACGACCCCCATCTTCAGGTACCGCATTGCACCACCCCGATCCGGCTCCCCCCCCCAACCGCACACCATCTCTGAACTTATTGACTGGAGAAGGTGCTGTGTGCAGACGCAGTGGACGGTGGGAGTGGACTTGAATCGGGAAACACCCCTGCAGCTTGGACCCAAAACCCCCATCTTCAGGTATTGCATTGCTCCTCCCCCGACCCGGCTCACACCCCCCCCACCAGCTTTGAACTTTGGGACTGGCCTAGGTGCTGTGCACAGATGCAGTGGACGGTGGGGGTCACCTTGAATCGGGAAACACCCCTGCAGGTCTTACCCACAACCCCCATTTTCAGATATCGCATTGCTACCCCTCAGACC
>NW_006399922.1:7175017-7176080 GCF_000299155.1 Elephantulus edwardii | reverse complement strand
CTCTGAAATTTGGGACTAGCCAAGGTGCTGTGCGCAGACGCAGTGGACGGTGGGAGTGGACTTGAATAGGGAAAAACACCTGCAGCTCTGACCCACAACCCCCATCTTCTGGTATCGCATTGCTACCCCCAGACCCAGCTCGCACCACACCCCCATCAGCTCTAAACTTTGGAAGTGACCAAGGTGCTGTGCACAGACACATTGGACGGTGGGAGTGGACTTGAATCAGGAAACACCCCTGCATCTCTGACTCACGATCCCCATCTTCTGGTATCTCATTGCTACCCCTCAGACCTGGCACACACCCCCACCCTCCCGCCAGCTCGGAGCTTTGGGACTGGCCAAGGTGCTGTGCGCAGACGCAATGGACGGTGAGAATGCTCTTGAATTGGGAAACAACCCTGTAGCTCTGAACCATGACCCCCATCTTCAAGTATCGCTTTGCTCTCCTCCGACCCGGCTCGCACCCCCCCCCAACCCTGCCAGCTCTGAACTTTGGGACTAGCCAAGGTGCTGTGCGCAGACGCAGTGTACCGTGGGAGTGGACTTGAATCGGGAAACACCCCTGCAGCTCTAACCTATGACCCCCATGTTCACGTATCGCATTGCTCCCTCCCACCCAGTTCGCACCCCCCCCATCACCTGCTCTGAACTTTGGAAGTGGCCAAGGTACTGTGCGCAGACGCAGTGGACAGTGGGTGTGTACTTGAATCAGGAAACACTCCTGCAGCTCTGACCAACGACCCCAATCTTCAAGTATGGCATTGCTCCTCCATGACCCGGCCGCACCCCCACCCTCCCGCCAGCTCTGAGCTTTGGGACTAGACAAGGTGCTGTGCAAAGATGCAATGGACGGTGGAAGTAGACTTGAATCGGGAAACACCCCTTCAGCTCTGACCCACGAACCCCATCTTCAGGTATCGCGTTTCTCCCTCCTGACTCGGCTAGCACCCACCCACCCCCGTCAGCTCTGAACTTTGGGAGGGGACAAGGTGCTGTGTGCAGACGCAGTGGACGGTGGGAGTGTACTTGAACCGGGAAACACCCCTGCAACTGTGACCAA
>NW_006399922.1:7170530-7171122 GCF_000299155.1 Elephantulus edwardii | reverse complement strand
CCCGCCAGCTCTGAGCTTTGGGACTGGACAAGGTGCTGTGCGCAGACGCAGGGAACTTTGGGAGTGGACTTCAATCGGGAAACTCACTGCAGCTCTGACCCATGATCCCCATTTTCAGGTATCGCATTGCTCCACCCTGACGCGGCTCGCACACCCTGCCCCCCCCCACGGCAGCTCTGAGCTTTGGGACTGGCCAAGGTGCTGTACGCAGTCGCAGTGGAAGGTGGGAGTGGACTTGAATTGGGAAACACCCCTGCAGCTCTGAACTACGACCCCCCATCTTCAGGTATCGCATTGCTCCCCCTTGACGTGGCTCACACACACCACACCCCCTGGCAGTTCTGAGCTTTGGGACTGGCCAAGGTGCTATGCGCAGTCGCAGTGGAAGGTGGAGTGGACTTGAATCGCGAAACACCCCTGTAGCTCTGAACTACGACCCCCCATCTTCAGGTATCGCATTGTTACACACCCCCCACCCGGCTCGCACACCCCCAGCCTGCTCTGAACTTTGGGACTGGCCAAGGTGCTGTGCGCAGACGCAGTGGAAGTTGGGAGTGGACTTGAATCGGGAAATACCCCTGCGGCTCTGACC
>NW_006399922.1:7142768-7148091 GCF_000299155.1 Elephantulus edwardii | reverse complement strand
GAGATTGCCTTTTCCATCTCGTTGAAGAATGGGGTTGGTATTTGTATTGGGATTGCATTAAATGTGTAAATTGTTTTTGGTAGTATTGCCATTTTCACAACATTGAGTCTTCCTGTCCATGAGCAAGGGATATTCTTCCACTTGAAAAGATAGAATATTCTTAAGAAGTTATATTAGTATTTGGGGACTAGGATGATGGCAATTTAAATTATAGTATTTTTAAAGTGGAAGTGATAAGAATTGGAATATAATTGCAATATTGTTAGCACAGCAACTGCAGATTTTCCTTACTGATAGACAGTGTTATGGTTGTTGTTATGTGCCAGTCTCACTGATTCCGAACACACATGCCCGCATTATCCCAGTTATTGTATCAATCCATCTCATGTAGGGACTTCCTTTCCTGTGCTGTCCCTTCACACTTCCAAGTATGATGTCCTTCTCTAGTCCCTACTGGCCACATGCCCAAAGTATTTAAGACAGAACTTTAAAAGTATAGCTTTCAAGGAGAAATTTGTTTCACCCTCTTCAAGACAGACTTATTTGTTTTCTTGGTGGTCCATGGTATGTTCAAGACTCATCTACAGCACCACAACTCAAAGACATTCTTCTTCTGTCATCCTTATTCACTGTCCAGCTCTCTGATGTACAGCAAGTAATTGTGAATACCACGGCCTGGATCAGGCACACCTTAACTTAGAGGCTTACTTCTTTGTTTTTCAGTACTCTAGAGAGATCACTGACGGCAGACTTTTTATTTCTTGATTACTGGTGCCAAAAGTGTTCACTGTGGAGTGGAGCAAGCTCTACTTCTTAACAACTTTAATCTCTTCTCCATCTGTCATGGTGCTGCTGTCAATTGACCCAGAGGTGAGAATCTTTGTTTTTCTTAATGCTGACCTTCAAATCAAAGTGAAGACCACAGTCCTTGAAATCCTGCAGCAGATGCTTCAGGCTCTTCTCAGTTTAAGCAGTTAAGGCTGTGTCATCTATATAACATAGGTTGTTGATGAGTCTTCCTCCAATCCTGATGTCACATTCCTCCTCATAAATCCCAGCCTCCCAAATTATCTGTTTTGCATATATATTTAAAATGTATGGCTACAGGAGTCAACCCTGATGAACTCCTTTCCTGATTTTGAACCATGCAGTGTTTCCTTCCTCTGTTCTTAGACCTGCTTTCTGGTCTGAGGATAGGTTTCATATGAATACAATCAAGTGTTCTGGGATTCTTATTCTCCTCAAGGACAACTTGGATATTCACTGACAATAAAAAGTTCAACCTTCAATTTGGACTCTCTAATTTGTGCATAGATCATTGTTTTGGAAGTTAAAACTTGCCAGTCTTCATCTGATTCTCATTTCTGCCCCTTTAACTGAGATTCCTTATCACTCTTGTCCTGTATATTAAGTTCAGTCTAGTTGCTCTTTCAAGAAACAATCTAGGGACTGGAGAGCATTATGTTAAGTAAACTAACTCAGCCTCATAAATACAAATACTCTATTGGGACATTACTGTAGAACATATACAAGGATCCAAGGAGGGAACAGAGGTTTTAAACATAGGGTAGCACAATATGATAGGTAGAAAGAAGGATTGGTAAAGGAAAGGGAAAAAGTCCAGTGTGAAAAACAATGTATAGGAACATTAGGAACTTTGTATGTAAACCAGTATAAATCATTACTTAACTTGGAGGGAATGAAGAGCATTATGCTGAGTGAACTAACTCAGTCCCATAAGGACAAATACTGTATAAAACCATTATTGTAGAATGAGTATGAGGATCCAAGGGGGAGGAGGGTAAAAGCAGATGGGATGAGCATGTGGGAAGGGGGATCATACAATTTGATGGGAAGGGGGGGTGAGGGAAATGGGAAAATCTGCTATAAAAAATGTATTTGCATTTTGTAAATAAGCTAGTATAAAAAATATTAAAAAATGTGTATGAAATGCAAATAAATGTGTATAAAACAATGCATGTAAACGTATTATTTTTTTTAAATTAATAAAAATATTTTAAAAAAGAAGCAATTGACAATTTAGAAAAAAAAAGTTTATCCTTTAATGGCATAGTTTGTAGTGAGTCCTGCTGCTAATGTAAATGTGGCACCTCTTTAGTGATTCAAATTTGCCAGGAACAATTCCAAATAAAGATATAAATCTCCTCCTGTGTGAATTACAGCCTCTGAAAAATAGGTGGAGGGTCAGCTATGAGTTTTTTCAGACTCAATGGCAGTGAGTTGTTTTTTTTTTTCATTCATATACATTATGGGTTTTTTTATATTATAATTTATTTCTTTTTCATTTCAATGAACATCTACAGAGATTTTGGAATTCCATTCATTCATTGTTGCACCCTTCTCCCAGCCCACCCCACCTCCACCCCACCCCCCCCGTTTGCTCCTGTCCTTGAAAAGCAAAAGAAAAACTCCCCCATTGGTACACAATCCCCCCCGCACCTCCCCCAACCCCAAATATAATCCACTCCGCAACCCTCAACCCCAACCCCAACCCCAAATATAATCCACTCCGCAACCCTCATTGCGTACTCCTACCATAAACATAATGCCCTAAAGTATACAATCTTTCATTGACATTGTGTTTCATACAATCATCAATATATGTTTTGTTTTATTTTACATGGTTTTTAGTTGGCAATGAAGTTTTTGTTTGTTTGCTTGCTTTATTTTGTGGGGTTTTATTGAGTTTTCATCCTCTAGACCACAGGCAAGAGACCAACTCTAACTTTATACTCTGTACTCCTGGCAGCAGGGCTTCAACTATTCAAGACTCTATGCATATACAGTACTTTGATTATCAGATGTGTTTATATCCTAAAATGTGATGACAGCCTGGCTCGCTAGTAATTTGTGGTGCACTCACTGACCCTTGGATTGCCCCTGAACTTTATAACATATACAAAGCTATTCAGATTTTCTTTACTTTTTTCTAAAAGTTTTAAACACTTATCCATTATTGCACACTTTCTCCCTCTTCTCTCTCCCTCCCCTATCCCCTTCAATGTCCCCTTTGTTCCAAACTGCTTTCATACATATAATGTATAATCATATATTCCTTTCTTCCTTCATCTATTCCACCCCTTTCCCATTCCCTCTCCAACACCTCCCTGTGTCTGCCCTATTTTAGACAGTGATTCTATGCAGTATTTATCCTTTTGTGACAGAGATTTACCTCAGCATAGTTTCCTCAAGACTTTCCCCGTGTTTTGTAACATTTTTCTAGAAATGCCACCTGACCCAGCAATTCCACTGCTAGGAATATACTCGAAAGAAACCAGAGCCACAACTCAAACAGATATATACACATCCATGTTTAGTGTTGCATTACTCACAATAGAAAAGAGATAAAACCAACTCAAGTGCATATCAATAAACAAATGAACAGAAAAATAATGGTACATTCACACATGAACTATTATAAAGCATTGAAAAACAATGAAATGGTAAAATATTACTTAGATTTTGTTTTATTTTTGACATTTTTTTAAAAAAGAGAAAAGGGCTTTAAGGTAGTTTGTTTGTTTAATTTGTGCATCCTGTCCTAGATTTTAGTCCTGATATGCGCCAAAGGACCCCCCCCCAGGAAATTTGTCTACTTCATCTGGGTTGTCAAATTATTTAGCAGAACATTTTTCTTGTTCTCTTATTATTTCTTTAATGAATATAATTTCTGTAATCATATGTTTTATTCTTGATATTGGCAATTTGTGTTCTCTTTATTTTACTTCATCATCCTGCTAAGAGTATATAATGTTTGTTGCTCTTCCCAAAAATTAAACATTTGGCTTTGTGATTTTTCCCCCCTTCTGTCCTAGAGCTTCAAGCTTGAAAAGACTCTCGAATGTTAGTTACCCAACTCCCCTACTCAAGGTACTTACTGGATTTACTCAGGGTGAGATATTAGGTTACAACTCTGCAACACTAAAGAACAATGAGTAATTTGCAAAGCACTGCATAAATGCATGAATTTGTAGGACGTTCCACTAAGTAAAAGAAGTAAATTACAAAAGACAAATTTTGTCTAAAAGCTAAAGAAAGTCGTAAAAACAGAAAGAATCATTTTTGGATGCTTAAATCTGCTGACATAGACCTCTCCAGAGTGCTGAAGAGTAAAGATGATGTCAGTCTAGACACAAAGGTGCACCTAATCCAGGCCATTGTCTTCTCACTTACTTGTTATGCTTCAGAGAGTTGGATAATGACTAAGGATGACAGAAGAAGAATAGATGCTTTCATGTTGTGGTGCAGAGAAGAGTCTTGAACATACTATGGACTGCCAAGGAAACAAATAGGTCTGTCTTGGAGAGGGTGAAACCAAGTCTTTCCTTGGAGGCTAGGATTTTGAGGCTCTGTCTCACTTACTTTGGGCAAGTGGTCAGGAGAAATTGGTCCTTGGAGAAGGACATCATGCTCAGAAGGGTGGATGGACCACAGGAAAGGAAGACCCCAGATGAGATGGATTGATACAATTACTGAGGCAATGGGTGTTGGTGTGTCAGAATTAGTGAGACTGGCTCAGGACAGGGAAGGGTTCAGAGCTGCTATACATAGGATCACTATGCATTGCAGGTGACTCAGTGACACATAACTACTATGACAGGTTTGGAAGCAGTATTAGCATCCACTTCCTAAAGAACATGCCTCCAGAAACACTGTGAACTTTGATAAATGTCAATAGTTGTGG
Source organism: Elephantulus edwardii (assembly GCF_000299155.1). Classification (NCBI taxonomy): domain Eukaryota; kingdom Metazoa; phylum Chordata; class Mammalia; order Macroscelidea; family Macroscelididae; genus Elephantulus; species Elephantulus edwardii. Next base: position 7,143,386 of record NW_006399922.1, on the reverse strand, counting down.
AAGGGCTTTAGGCCTTTTGTTCATAGGGTAGCTATGAATTGTGCTGGACTCTAAGGTAATCAACGACACAACAACAAGTGAGGAGAGGGAGCGAGGGGGAGTGAGTGAGTAAATAGATACATATTAAGAATGTTGGCAGAAAAGTTACTAAATAATAAAGAAATGATCATCACAACACCACTAAAGAAAGGGAAAATACAGAAAGGTATACACCAAAAAATACAGATATACAGGCAGTCTGGAAGATGCCTAGATATGGAAATATGAAAAGGATGATATCCATGGCCATATTGAGATCTGACAGAAATGTCTAAATTTGTATTAGATATACTATAAATACATCCCTCTCTATTGAAAAGCCAACAGAGGACAATGCTTTGTAAGCCCCCTAACCAAACACAGTAAAGGATAGAGTTGTTGATTCTGGTAATCAGAACAATAAATTTGGGAAACATCAAGATCAATTAGTATAAAATAGTCCACAATGTTCCACATCCTACTTTAGTGAGTAGTTAGTTAATTTCTATAATCTTAAAAACTTGTACTTGGGGAGGTGGGAGGGGTGCGGGGGGATTGTGTACCAGGGAAGGAGTGTTTCTTTTACTTTTGAAAGAGAGG
>NW_006399922.1:7140879-7142668 GCF_000299155.1 Elephantulus edwardii | reverse complement strand
GAAATCCAAAATCTCTGTAAATGCTCATTAAAATTATTTTTTAAAAAAATGTAAAACAAAAACAAAAACAAACAAAAAAAAACTTGTAAGCAGCCATCTAAGGTGAGGCTAGTGGTCTCGTCTGGAAAAAAAGAAGAGAGAGAGAAAAATGCAAAGATATACTAAAAACTCTAGCCTGAGAATTAATGAATAATTCAAATCTCAATTTCTAGTGGGGGCTTCAGTTATAAATAAATTTGCTTGTAAACTCTCAGTCAAAAACATGATAAAATATATTTAAATTATTCCATTGTATGTATGTTACATAATTTCTCAATTCATTCATTTATGGTTGGACATATGGGCTGCTTCCATTTTTTAGCAATGGTGAATAATGCTGTTATGAACGCCGGTGTACAAGTCTCCATTTATACCTCAGTTCTCATTTTCTCAGGGTATATTCCAAACAGTGAAATGAGCTGGGTCATATGCAATTTCTATGTTCAGCTTTCTGAGGAAATGCCATGCAACACTACACATTATGCAGGAGTAATGATTTTATAAATCACTATCTAATTTGAGAGGGCCTGGAAAACATTCTATTAAGTGAACTAAAAACTATTATTGTAGAATGTATTCTAGGATTCAAGGTGGGTAGAGAGTAGAGGCATGAGGATAGGCAGGGGAAGGGATTAATCATAGGGTCACACAATTTGATGAGTGGAGGGAGGGGTGGTTAAAAAAAATGGGAACTACCCGGTGTGTAAAGAAATGTCCAATGGTGATTAATTTTATAAAACATAATGCATGAAAATGATTGTGTGAAACACAATGTGAATGAAGAATTGTGTGAAACACAATGTATATAAACCTTGTAAGGACACTGATTTAAAAAATAAATAAATAACCCAACACAATGTACACAAACTTTGTAAGTAAACCAGTATAATTTTTTATTTAAAAAATTACTAATTACTAAAATTCAAAACAAAATAAAAAAATTAGGCTAGTTTGTCAGCTATAGCTGGGAAGTAAGCTAATCTGCTGGTATCTCACTTTTCAGAAAGCAGTCTTACCTGTGAATAAGCTACTATCAAGAGTCATCATAATCTTTGATATAATTTCATTTTGTTGTCTGCCCCTGTCACATCTTGTAAGACACAGACAGCAGTGGTGATGCTGATATTAGGTTGATTTGTTTCATGTATGAACTTAAAATAGCATTTCCAAAGGACCTGAATAGATTTTTGAAGTTAAGTTCCAAATATTCACCACATAGATTGGTCCCAGAGTGCACTGTAGGCTATACCCACACATAGAGCAGTCATTTGGCAATGTGGACTTGGCTGGATGAGACTATTTTTGGTATCAAACTCTTTAGCCTTACCACAGAAAGTGTGCTGCCCATGTAAAGTGTGCAAATATTCTTCAAGCTGGGTCTAGATAATAAGAAAAAATAAATAAAGGTTTCTTGTAACAATTGAGAACAAAAACACAACATACCAAAATCTTTCGGATATAGCAATAACAGGACTAAAGAGTCAATTTACAGCAAAAAACACATCAAAAAAGAAGAAAGAATCAAAACTAACACCCTAATCCAATATTTTCAACTACTGAAAGTAGAATAACAAGTAAACTCAATAGTCTTAAGAAGAAAGAAATTAATAAAACTTAGAGTAGAAGCAACTGAAACTGAAACAGACACAAAATATCAGACTGATTAATAACATTGAGAGATTACTAGCAACATCTAGTTTTTGTTGTTGTTGTTATATACCGTCGAGTTGCTTGCGACACAGAGCGACCC
>NW_006399922.1:7139355-7140334 GCF_000299155.1 Elephantulus edwardii | reverse complement strand
AGCAAGCTAAAGTTGTGTACAATCTCAATCTCTTCACCATCCATCCTGATACTACCAATTAGTCCAGTGGTGAGAATCTTTGTCTTCTTGACATTGAGCCTCAATCCATATTGGAGGCTGCAGTCCTTGGCCCTCTGCAGCAGGTACTTCAGGTCCTCTTCAGTTTCAGCAAGCAGGGTTGTGTCATCTGCATAACGCAGATTGTTGATATATCGTCCAATCTTGACCCCACATTACTCCTCATAGAACCCAGCCTCCCGGATAATCTGTTCTGCATATAGGTTGAAAAGGTATGGAAATAGGATGCATCCCTGGAGTACACCCTTCCCAATTTGAACCATACAGTGTTTCCTTCCTCTGTTCTGATGACTGCCTCCTGGACCAAGTATAGGCTTCGCATTAGCCAGAGTTTCTTATGATCCACAAAGTCAAATGCCATTGCATAGTCAATGAAACACAGATAGACACTCCTCTGATATTCTCTGCTTTCAGCTAAGATCCATCTAACATCAGCTAGAATATCCCTAGTGCCTCGACCCCTTCTAAACCCAGCCTGGACTTCTGGTAGTTCTCTGCTGATGTGCTGCTCCAGTCGTTTTTGGATAATCTTCAGTAAAATCTTGCTTGCATGTGAAATCAGTGAGACTGTTCTGTAGTTTCCACACTCTGTTGGGTCACCTTTCTTTGGGATAGGAACAAATATAGGTCTCTTCCAGTCAGTTGGCCAAGTGGCTGATCTCCAGATTTCTTCTCACAAGTTGGTGAGCATGTCCAGGGAAGCATCTGTTAGCTGAAATATGTCAACTGGTATACCATCTATTCCTGGAGCCTTATTTTTTGCCATTTTCTTCAAAGCTGCCTGAACTTCTTCTTTCATCACCATAGGCTCTTTCTCATATGTTGTTTCATGAAATTCTTCTGTGTCTGCCAATTCCTTTCGATACAGTGACTCAGTATATACTTTCCATCTTCTTTTAAT
>NW_006399922.1:7135240-7137730 GCF_000299155.1 Elephantulus edwardii | reverse complement strand
ATTCTTCCTTGTTCTTTGGCTTCTCTGCGCTCCAGTGCAATTTTCAGAGTCTCTTCTGGCATCCATTTTGGTCTTCACTTCCTCTTCTGTCTTTGCAATGACTGTTTGCACTCTTCCTGCTAGAAGACACAAATAACTCAAAATAAAAAATGAAATATAAGACATAACAACAGAGAGTATTAACATAATGCTATAGAGAACTATATTCTTGCAAATCTGAATATGCAGAAGAAATAGATAAATTTTTAAAAGCTCACTGCCTACCTACACTAACATAGATAGAAATAGAAAATGTTGTCATTTTACCACAAAAGAATAAATTGAGGAGGGTGGGGGGAACCCACAGTAAACTTCCAACTTTAAAGCCCAGATGTTTTGGCCAGTGAACTCTACCAAACATTCAAAGAATAGTTAACATCAATCCTATTCAAACAATTTCAGAATATAGAGAAATATGGAACAATTTTAGATTCAGTCTATGAAAGAAGCATAACTCTGATACCAAAATTAATATGCCACTTATGCACCAACATCTGTCTCAACAAAATCTTAGTCAATAGAATCCAACATCGTATTTTTTTAAAAATACATATGATCGAGTGAGATTCTTACCAGGTATGCAAGAATATTTAAACATAATCAAAACAATCAGTGTAATACATTACACCAATAAAACAAAGGAAAATAACCACATAATCATCTCAATTGTTACAAAAAAGGCATTTGACCAAATTTACCACATCATCTTGATAATGGTGTTCAACAAAATAGGAATAAAAGGGAAATTTTCAACATAGTTAAAACCTACATAAAAAAAAAAGAATAAAAAGAGAAGCTACAGATTGGGGAAAACATTTGACAATGACGTATCGAACAACTCGAGGTTTGAATTTGTTCTTCAGTTCCTTGACCTTAAGATATGCTGAGCGAGTTCGGCCCTTTTGATTTTCTGACTCCAGCTCCTTGCACATTTCATTGTAATATTTTACTTTGTCATCCCGTGCTGCCTTTTGAAATCTTCTGTTCAGTTCTTTAGTATCTTGAATTCTTCCTTGTGCTTTGGCTTCTCTGGACTCCAGTGCAATATTCAGAGTTTCTTTTGACATCTATTTTGGTCTTTTCTTCCTCCTCTGTCTTTGTAATGAACGTTTGCACTCTTTTTGGATGATATCATCGGACAACTCATCTGGTCTTTGCTCATTAGTGTTCAAGGCCTCAAACCTGTTTCTGAGATTGTTCTGAAATTCAGGTGGGATAGACTCAAAGTTATATTTTGGTTCCCATGGATTCGGTTTAATTTTCCTCAGCTTCAGCTTGAACTTGTATATGAGAAGTTGCTGGTCTGTTCCACAATCGGTTCCGGCCCTAGTTTTCACAGCTGATATTGAGCTTCTCCAGCAGTTCCTTCTGCAGATGTAATCCACCTGATTCCTACACATACCATCAGGTGAGATCCATGTATATAACCTGCATTTATGTCTCTTACAAAATGTGTTTGCAATGAATAAGTCATTGATTGTGCAAAATTCAATCATTCTATCTCCAGCTCCGTTTCTGTCACTGAGTCCATATTTCCCAACTAGTGAATCTTCTTCTCTGTTCCCAACTTTTGTATTCCAGTCACCCATTATTATCAATGCATCTTGATTGCATGTTTGATCGATCTCCGACTGTAAAATATGGTAGAAATCTTCTATTTCTTCTTCTTTGGTTCTGGTTGTTGGTGCATATATCTGAATGATAGTGGTATTCACTGGACTGATAGTGGTTTTCACTGGACTTCCTTATATATGTATGGATATTGGTATAAATGCTCAATAAGCATTTTTGCGGTAAATTAATGAATATATTTAATTGATTAACACCTAGAAATTGCAGAAGGTAACTGGTAGTCCACAGATTTTATAAAGATCACAAAGGCATTCTGTTTTGTTAACTTAGCATGGTTTTTTTTTTCAATTCATGAACAATATTTTCACTTCTTTTGAAATGAGAATGTGTGGAAATTCTAAGCCCTTGTTGTCACATGAAAGTCATCAATTATGGCTAAGTAGGACTGGTTGCAACTTGCCACTGAAATTATTTCCCCTGATTGTTTTGTACATGACCCATTTCATTCCTATTAATTGTCTGCTAGACCTTGAAAGTCATCAGCAAAGAAGAAAACATTTTATTAACTTTCTGTGAAAGCAAACAGTAATATTTACCAAAAAGATGGTGAAAGGCAGAATTCTGGGATGAACTAAAAACTATTAATTCCTATAGAACATAGAATTTCTTTTTTTTTTTTTTAATAAAGAAGACAGACAAAACTGGTATATTCACAAAAATCCCTTACTGCTTCAGAATATAATCCCTGGAGGCCCTTGACAAGAAAAAGCCCCCTGAAGAAAATGAGGGCACACACACAGCAGCAGGAGCGGGAAGGGATGGGTCTCCCTCTAAGTGCTTTTTCACTTCACCTTAAAAGAACGCGAAGCACCGCTAGGC
>NW_006399922.1:7103443-7130355 GCF_000299155.1 Elephantulus edwardii | reverse complement strand
ATTGGGATTGCATTAAATGTGTAAATTGCTTTTGGTAGTATTGCCATTTTCACAACATTGAGTCTTCCTATCCATGAGCAAGGGATATTCTTCCACTTTAGAACATAGAATTTCTCAATCATTCAGTCAAATATTGTTTGGGTAGCTACTCTGATGCAAGCTCATAAATGTGGCTAAGGTCCTAAAACAGTTTGGGTTAAAATAGAGAATTTATCCTTAGTTAGCTTGCCTAGTCATATGAACTTTTACAAGAAATTGGGTTCATATTGTTGTTGTTACGTGCTTTCAAATGAAGTATGATTCATAGCTACCCTATGAACAACCAATCTGAACCATCCTATCCTCATAGTCTCCGACAACTTCTGGGCTATTGCTACAGTCTCTCTATTAGTCCAGCTGATTTAAGGTCTTCATCTCTTTGCTACCCTTCTGCCTTCCCAAGTATGATGCACTTTTCTAAGGGATAGCCTTACCCAGCAGCCTACTCAAAGTATGTGAGATGAAGTGTCATCATCTTTACCTCCAAAGAACTCTCTGTCTACATCTTCTCCAAGACATATATATTCTGGGATTCCCATTCTTCTTAATGTTATTCACAATTTGTTATGATCTGCATAAGCCCTTACTAGCAGAAACATTTAAAACAAGAGAGAGAAAATTTTTGATACAAGTAAAAATTTCATTTTTAGATTGTCCCATTTATTTCTTTCATCCCCTCCTGATTGTTTGGTTTTTTTTACTGTTTGATACATTATTTATGTTGTAGATTTGTTCTTACTGCTGCTTGTAGTAGGTGCCATTGAGTCGACTACAACTGTTTTGTTTTTGCAGAGGCTCTCAAGTCAGCCCTCTGTTACAGAGAGCTAAGATAATTCTTTCCTCTGCCTGAAGTTCTGTATATTAATGTATCTTGTCCTGTTTGGCCCCTGGGATGGCCCCACAGGATGGAGGAACCTATAACTTCAGAGACATCTCAATCCCATATGCTATGCTTATCCAGGGTCTCTTTCTTTTCAATATAAAAGAGGTGATTTCTTTTTCAATTTCTTGAATGATGGTAGGATCTGAAATCATATTGTTAAGCCTATAGATTGCTTTTGGTAAGTCTTACTATTTAAAGTTTAGTAATTTATATTTATTTCTTTCTATTTCTAGCTTAGTTATTTATCTAAAAGTAAAAAGAGAGCCTATGGACTGTCATATTTGTCAATGGCATGACTAATAAGGGGTTTATATATAAAACTTACATAGAATTCCACTATCTTACCAAGAAAAAATGACCAAAAAAATCCCATCACAAAATGTATAGAAAATAGGAAAATACTCTTAACCAAAGAAGATTCAAATGGCAGAAAACAAAACAAAACACATGAAAAAAATTTCCAAGATTACTACCTATTTTTGTTGATAGGTGGCTTCAAGTGTACTAGGAAGGATTCATATTTATGAATTATTACTGTTCTTCTTGTGTACAATGGAGCTGAGACTAACCCATAACTGTCCACCTTTAATCTCACATACTTTTGGACGTGTTACTAAGAGAGTCTATTTCTTGGAGAGGGACATCATGCGTGGAAAGGCAGAGGGTCACTGAAAGAGTGGAAGACTTTCAACCAGGTGTACTGACACAGTGACTGCAGCAATGAACTCAAGTTTGTCAGCTGAAAATGGAGAATACTAGACGGCTGTCTTTCGGTGTTTTATTGACTGTCCCAAGGCTTTTGCCTATGCAGAGGCTTTTGACTATGTGGATCATAAAAAATTCTTACGGATATTAATAATAATGGGAATCCTAGAACACCTAATTGTGCTCATGTAAAACCTATATCTAGATCAAAAAGTTGTTGAATAAACAGAACAAGGAAACATAGCGTGTTTAAAGTCAGAAAAGGTATGTGTTAGGGCTTTATCTTTTCTCCACACCAATTCAATCTGTATACTGAACAAATCAATAGATAAGATGAACTCTCTGAAGAAATATATGGCATCAAGATAGGAGGAAGATACATAAAGAATCTGTGCTTATTGAAAGTGAAGACTTGAAATGGTTGATGTAGATGAACAAAAACTACAGTATTCAATATGTATTACATCGCCAAATCAAGAAAACACAAATCTTCACCACCAGGTCATTAGGTAATATTATGATAGATGGAAAGGATAGAAACTGCTCATAATTTCATCTTGCTTAGATCCACATTCTTTGTACCAGCAGCCATAAAATCAAAAGACATATTGCACTAGTTAAGTTGACTTGTCAGAGACCTCTCCAAAGTGCTAAAAGGCAATGATATAAGTTTGAAGGCGAAGGTGCACCTGATCCAAATGATAATATTTTTTAATTACTTGGTATGCAGGTGAAAACCGCACTGTCAATAAGGATGGCAGAAAAAGAATCCATACCTTTGAACTCTGGTGTTAGATAAGAGTGCTGAATATTCCATGGACTACCAAAAGGACAAACAAATATATCTTTGAAACACTGCAGCCAGGATGCTTCTTAGAGGCACGGAAACTTCATTTCACATACTTTAGGCAGGTTGTTAGGAGGGGCAAGTCTTTGGAAAAGAACATCATGCTTGGAAAGATACAGAGTAAGTGAAGAAGACCTTCAATGAGCTATATTAGCACAGTGACACTAGCCGTGGACTTGAGTATGTCAGAGATAGTAAAGATGGCACAAGATAGAGTATGGTTCAGACTCATTGTTCATAGGGTCATTATGAGTCATAGTGAATGTCATTTAACAACAACAGGAATGAAAGGATATTTTGCCGTTATAGACACTTTTCTCTAAGCCTGTAATATAAAAACACCATTGGTACAAAACTGAGTCAAACTACTCAGTGTAATACAAAGAATATGTTAAATGGAGAGCCCCCACCCCTCAACACACACATAAATTCTTTATGAGTTTCACTCATAGAGAAGGCCAGTTGAGTGCTATAATTTTAAGGCATGTTTTATTTTAATGCCTAAATCCCTGTTGAAAAAACATACATGTCTATTTGGAAAGGGATACTCAAAACCATAGTCTTCATTCCATCTGATGCTCTATTAAGTTCTGAATTGGAGAGTTTCATGACCCGTAAAATTTAAGAAAGAGTCTGGAAAACAGCAAAGAAATGCTATGAACTCTAGTGCTTGTGCTTTGAAGAATATTTCACCCACAAAGACAGAAAGGAGATGACAGCTCTAACAACAGAAATCAGTTGGCTGTTTCCAGATGAGCACAATGGTTGCATGTTTCTTCCTGCTGATGGTTGGTAGGGCATTTTGATGACCCTGAAAGATGTCTTTCTCTAATAGTCTGAGAAATGTATGCTGGAGTTACCTAGGAAATATGCTTTACAAATGGAAGCAATATTGAAAATATACTTCAAATTTGACTTCTTTGCATCCAGAGCCAATTCTAAAGGCTACATCTTGGTCTGCAATATAGAATTAAGCAGTATAATGAATGAATACAGGTGGTAAATTAATATATGTATACATAATAACTAAAACATGGAGAGATAGTTAAAATGAATTAATACCATCTTTCATTTCTGGTGATACAAGAAAAGAAAGAGGGAAGAAAGGAAAAGGGATGCAATTAGGGAAGAGAGAATGGTATTCACTTCTAGTTCTACTTCTTTGACTCTCCTGGAACAGGCTCCAGTACTGGTTCTGAGATAACATATGAGGAAACTAAGTCACTTACTCCACACACTGATAGTTGCTGAATAAAGTCTCTCACAAAAGACAGACACTCTGGTAAATTCAGTGGAGACAGAATGCTCAGGAAGAGTTGCAGGTGCTTGTTTGCTGGTAGAGAAACAATGAATAATTGACGGAGTAAGAATTGGGCATCCATAACTGTGATAGATATTTATTGAAGAATAAATTAGTGAAAAATACTAGCTTACTTTACTCTTTATTCCCTTAGGATATAATTTTTGTTATTTTTTTCTTTTCAAACAGTATCTAGTTGACTACAACTCAAACTAACCCTGCTGTTGTTATTGCTGTTTACCACTGAGTCCAAACCGACTCATAACAGGTTTTCTGAGTTAATTTCACAGGAGATTGCTCATCCTTCTCCTGTGGAGCAGCTGGTGGATTTGAACTGTGTGCCACTAGAACTTTTTCTACAAACAATAAAAGAGAACCATACTTATCCTCTGTCATATTCACAATTTCTTCCATGCTGGATCCTATTGTTATAGTTACTGTATCAATACATTTCAGATAGTGTCTTCTCTTTTACTGACCTCCACCTTTTCCAGAGTTATGCCTTTTACCAAGAACTGGCCCCTCCTGATAACATGCCTAAATGCATGAAAAGTTTCACTATTCTTAGATATAAGAAGCCACCCTGGTTACAGTTTTTCCAAGCCAAATTTGGTTTTGTTGTTTTTTTTGGTGTGTTTTCTTTTTTAAAAAATCTTCTTAAAAGCTTTATTGTAATAACTGGAAATTGAAAGTAAGCCAAATATTTACCCTCAAGAGAATGAACAAATTGTATTACATCCAGACAATTAAATACTGTATAGCAATAGAAATAATGGCTTATATGTAATATGCACAGAACAACACAGACATTATTTTGAGTAAAAGTCATTCATTCACTAAATAATATACAATATACTATTCCAATTATGTGTAGCTCATCAACAGGCGAAGTTATTAGATGGTAAGAGATATCAGAACAGTACTTATATCTGAGGGATAGGAGTTGTCATTCTTTCACAACCTGTTATGTAGTCAGTATTTTTTACCAACATCAACATCCATATATATACATTCTTCTTCAATCTTCCTTATTCACTGCCAAAATTTCAGATGGATGTGAAGAAAGTGATTTAAAATACCACATCTTGGGATTAGGTGCAAATTAGTCTTTACACTGTTATCCTTGCTCTTTATTATTTTGTAGAGATCCTTGGCAGGAGTTTTTATTAATGTAATACATCCTGATTTTTTATTATAATTTTTATTTTATATGGGCTTACATACAAAATTTTTAAACATTGTGTTTAACACATTTCTTTATTCAAATTGTGTTTCATGTGGTCATTCCTATTTCTAAAATTTTCTAAAATTAATCACCATTGATCCATGCCCGCCATTACCACATCTTTTCAGAGCTCCACTGGATCTTTTTAAATGCCTTTGTCACCTCCCTCTGCCCACCAAACTCTGCAAGCTCATGATTGCAATATACTGAATGACCCACAACACATCAAAAGATAGAGGGAATACACAGAATCACTGTACTAGAAATAATTGATTGACACTGAAAAATCTCCAAAAGTACCATATAAACAGGACATAATGGAAATGATGGAGGAAGTAGAAGCTCCATTGAAGGCCTTGGGGAAAAAATAAAGCCCCAGGAATCAAAGGGATATCAATTTACTTGCTTCAATTAATAGATGCAGCCTTGGATGAGATCAATCTATGCCAGGAAATTTGAAGGTTAGCTATCTGGCCAATGGATTGGAAGAGTTCCATATTTGTTCCCATTCCAAAGAAAGATGAACCAACTGAATGTGGTAACTATTGAAAAACATAATTGATATCACTATGCAAGCAAAATACTGCTGAAGATCATTAAAAACTGCATAGAACTGTACATAGATAGAAAACTTCAAGAAGTCCAAGCAGGGTATAGAAGAGGTTGGGTCACCAAGGATACCATTCCTGATGTCAGATGGATCCTGACAGAAAATAATGAATACCAGAAGAATGTTTTTATTGTCTATGCAAAGGCATTTGACAAAGTCATTTGGATTATAACAAATTGTGAATGACACTGAGAAGAATGAGAGTCCCAGAGCACTTTAATTGTGTTCATGCATAACCTATACCTGGACCGGGAGGTTGTTGGGCAAACAGAGCAGGGAAACACTGCATGGTTTAAATTGATCCTAGGTGAATGAGCTAGTTTCTAGTTTCTTCATTCTGTTCCATTGGTCTGTGTGTTTGTCATTGTACCACTATGATCGTGTTGTGATTATTAAAGCTGTGCAGTAGGTTTTGAAATCAGGGAGTGCTGACTTCCACTTCATTCTTGTTTTTTAGAAATGCTTTACTTTTTCAGGGTCCTTTTCCTTTCCAAATAAACTTGCCAATTGCCTTTTCTATCTCTTTGAAAAATTAATTTGATATCTGTACTGCAATTGCATTAAACATGTAGACTGCTTTTGGTAGGATTATAATTTTCACTATACTGACCCTTCCTATCCACGAACAGGGAACATTTTCCCATTCATTTAGGTTCCTTATTGTTCCTTCTGTAATTTTCTTTATAAAGATCTTTTTTGTCTCTAGTTAGGCTCACTTCCAAATATCTCAATTTATTGTTGGCTATTGTAATTGATATTGCTTTCTTAATTTCCTTTTCTGGGTTTCTTTTGTTACAATTGAAAAATACCACCAATTTTTGTTTCTTGATCTTGTATTCTGTCACTCTACAAAACTGGTCTGCTAAGTCTGTCTTCTTGTTGAGTCCTTGGGTTTTTCTGTGTACACTATCATATTGATTGCTTATAGCAACATTTTTGCCACCTATTGGCCAATTTGAATTTATCTTCTTTCCTTGTCTGTGGTATTACCCTAGCCAGTACTTCCAATACACTCTTGAAGAGGAAAGGTGAAAGTGGGCATCCTTGCCAGGTCCCTCTTTGCAAGAGGTATGTCTTTAGTCTTCTCCATTGAGAAGAATAGCTTTTGATTTTGCATAAATACGTCTCACTATGTTGAGGAAATTCTCTTCTAGTCCTGTTTTTGCTCAGTGTTTTAATTAAGAAAGGGGGTTGGATTTTTTTTCAAAGGCCTTTTCTGCATTGTCAGTATCATGTGGTCTTTTTCTTTTCTTTGTTAATATGATGAGTTATGTTGATTGCTTTTATTATGCCTAACCATCCTTACATACTAGTTATGAATCACACTTGGTCATGCTGAATTACATTTTTTAACATGCTGTTAAATTTTATTGCCCAAGATTGTAAGAATTTTTGCATCTATATTAATGGGAGATATTGATCTTTAGTTTTCATTTTTTTATAATTTTTTTGCCTGGTTTTGGTAGTAGAGTTATGCTTGCTTGATAGAATGACTCTGAGGGTATACCTTATTTTTTCTATTTCTTGAAATAATTTAAAGTACAAATTGTGATATATTCTCTCTGAATGTTCAGTTGAATTCCACTCTGAAACCATCTGGGCCAGGATGTGTGCTTAAGGGAATTTGTTCATTTTCTCTAGTTTTAAAAATTTTCCGGAATATAACTTTTCATACTATTCTAATATTGCTGCTGTTGTGATTGTTATTGTTGTTATGTGCTTTCGAGTTGCCTTTGACTCAGAGACCCTATGCACGCTATCTCTGAACCCTGCCCTATTCTGAGCAGTTCTCACTCTCTGCCTGACACATCTGGTCCCATTACCATTGTTATTGTGTCAATCTATCTAATCCAGTATCTTTCTTTCCTGTGCTATCTCTCCACCCTCCCAAGCATGATTTCTTTCTCCAAGGACTGGTCCTTTCTGGCAACATGCCCACACTACCTAAGATAGAGTTTCAAAATCCATCCTCTCTAAGACAGACTTGTTTATTCTCTTAGAAGACCGTGGTATGTTCAATACTCTCCTCCAGAACCACATCTTAAAGGCATCAATTCTTCTTCTGTAATCCTTAGTCATTGTCTGGCTCTCTAATGTATGGCAGGTAACTGTGAAGCTCATAACTTGAATCAAGGACACCTTAGTCTCTAGACTGGCATCATTGTTCTTCATCACTCTGGAAAGTTTTCAGAAAGCAGATTTCAAATATAATTAATCTTTTGAATTCCTGTCTGCTGAAGCAAAGAATGTATGTAAATTGTGAAGCCAAACAAGCTGAAATTGTTAGCAATTTCTATCTCTTTTCCATTTATTATGGTGCTATCAATTGGCCCAGTAGTGAGAATCTCGCAACTTGTTCAGTAGTTGTTCATGTTCCTTCATGTCGATATATTTCTTCTGGGATCTTGGTAGAAAGCAGAGAATACCAGAGGAATATCTATTTGTGCTTCATTGACTATGCAAACGCTTTGGACTGTGTGGATGGATCACAACAAGCTATGGCTGAGTCTGAGAAGAATAGGAATCCCAGAACATTTGATTGTGCTAATGCGAAACCTATACTTGAACCAAGAGGCAATCGTCAGAACAAAGCAAGGAGATAGTACATGATTTAAAATCAAGAAGGGGGTCCATCAGGGATGTATTTTGTCTCCATACCTTTTCAATCTGTATGTAGAACAGATCATCTGAGACGCTGGAAGGTATGAGGAAGAAGAATGTAGCATCAGGATTGGTGGAAGACACATCAACAACCTGCGTTATGCAGATGACACAACCCTGCTTGTTGAAACTGAGGAGGATCTGAGGCGCTTGATGCAGAAGGTCAAGGATTACAGCCTTCAATACGGATTGACACTCAACATCAAGAAAACAAAGATTCTAAAAAATACCCCCAAAACAAAGATTCTCACCACTGGGCCAATTGACAGCATCAGTATGGATGGTGAAGAGATTGAGATAGTTAACAGTCTTAGTTTACTTGGTTCTACAGTCAACACTCTTGGTAACAGCAGCCAGGAAATCAAGAGACGAATTGCATTGGGAAAGTCAGCTGTGAGGAATCTCTCAGGAGTACTGAAGATCAATGATGTCAGGCTGGAGACAAGGGTGTGCCTGATCCGGGCTATAGTCTTCAGAGTTATGTGCTATATATCGAAGAGTTGGACAGTGACTAGGGATGATAGAAAGATAATTGATGCCTTGGAGCTGTGGTGCCAGATAAGAGTGTTGAATATACTATGGACTGCTAGGTGAACAAACAGAATTGTCCTAGAGAGGGTGAAGCCAGAATGATCCTTGGAGTCAAGGAGTCTGAAGCTTCGTCTGACATACTTTGGGCATGTTGCAAGGAGGAACTGGTCCTTGGAGAGGGACACCATGTTTGGGAGAGTGGAAAGATGGCACAGGAGAGGAAGACCCTTGATGAGACAAATCAATTCTGTGATTGGGGTAATGGGAATGAGTGCGTCAGAGACGGCGAAGTTGTCACAGGATAGAACAGTGTTTATAGCTCTTGTACATAGGGTCTCTATGAGTCGCAAGTGACTTGACAGCACATAACAACAACAACAACCCTGTCTCTGGGATATTCACTTTATTTATGGCTTCTATTCTTTCTTTATTTGTACCTTCTTTCTTAGTTGTTACTATGACACCACGTAAATATCTTTTTTTCCATGCTGCAGGAAGTCTTCACTAAGTTCACTCTGTGACTTTGGTAATTAGCTGTTCTTCCACTGAGAAATAGTTTTATCTTTCTGACAGACATGAATCAGAAAAAAAAGTTTTATATGCCTTACCCAAAAATCATTTGAACAGTTAGGAATTCGAAAGTTGAATTTTAATACCAATTTTAATACAAAAATAAATTTAAATCCCATAGCCAACATGTTATGAGCCCTTAAACAAATCAGAATATCTCATAAATTCTTAATCCCCTGTTCTTAAAAGTACCAATATTTCTATGGCCCACCTGACCTGCTCAATGAACTGTGATTGTACAAATACACTATGTATATGTTCTAATAATCCCCCAAAGCTTTTCCAAGAAAGTGGCATACTTCACTTATGGAAACATCATCTAATATTTGTCAGTTAGGTGTGGCAGGTTTCCTGTGGATGATAAAGTAAATGTTGTCAATATTTTTTTCCCAATATTCTGGAAGATCTACAAACTGAATCAATGTGTGGGTTGAAATATATCAACTGGTATATTGTCAATTCCTTGGGACTTAACTGTTTTTTTGCCAATTCTTTCAGAAAAGCTTGAACGTCCTCCTTCACCACAGGCTCTTGCTAATACATTGTTTCATGAAATTCTTCTGTGTTCACAAGTTCCTTTTGGTACAATGACTCTACTCTATATACTCTTTCTATGTTCTTTTTATACTTTCTGGATCATTTAATAGTCTTTCCAAAGCATCCTTAAGTATAGAAATTCAAGGCTTTAATATGTTCTTCATTTCCTACATGGTCAAATACACCAGCTGCTCTGCAAGAGAAGGATGGGCAATCTCTTCCAGTGTAATTAGTTGTCTCTGAAAATCTATCAGAGGGTTAGCTATGGGTCTATTTTGACGCTTTGATACACAATAGCAAAAACTAAGAAGATAAATGGGGTGTAGTAGGTAAGGATAACAGGCTGAACTGATATTGTCTGGCTTCATGTTTGGACATGCTACCCATGTTTAAGCCTCAGTTCCTTAGTTATCTTTATGGAATAAGAATCACCATGGCGATTGATGGGAGGGCAATCGTACCAGAACATCAAGGAGTTGTAGGCAGGGGGACAGTGCAACCGTTGGTGTCCTGATTGTAGAACTTGACTTCTTAAGAGCTAAGCATAATTAATATTAAAATATATGTACCAACAACTAAAGGAAAAGAGAAGGAGATTCTACCAACTTCTGCAGTCTGAAATTGACAAAACATGAAATCAAGAGTCATTAATAATTATTGGGGACTGGGATGCAAAAGGTGGAAACAATAAGCAAGTAATGGTAGTAGAAAAGTATGGACTTAGTGACAGAAATGCAGCCAGAAATCAAATGATTGAGTTTTGCGTGTTCTATGATTCATTCATAACAAATACATTAAAGGGGAAAAATTTCAAACAGCAACTTTGCACATGGACCTCAGCTGATGATCTGCAAAGGAATCAGATTGACTATACTTGTGAAAAGAATGATTGGAAAAGCACAACCTACAGTTAAAATCAGACTAGGTATCAATCATGGGAACCACCATCAATTACTCATGTGCAAGTTTAAGTGAAGCTGAAGAATATGAAAACTAGTCCACAGAAACCAAAATATGACCTTGAGTCTATACAAGTTGAATTTAAGAATCGTCTCTCCATTACACATCTTCAAGGATATGAACATGTATGGCTAAGCACAACTGATAACAATGCATCTAAATTCCAAAATCAATCTCCACAATAGTCTTTGTGTTTCCTATTGCCAAAGGGGCCCTTTAGAGTAGTGTGATAATATCTTCACCCTGAAACCTACAGCGTCCCTTTTCAGCAGGAAGTAGCTAAGAGAATATGCCGTCCCTTTTTCCTTATGAATCAGGGTGAAGTCTCTCTCAGGGAGGAGTGATAGGGAATGGCAAAGGACACACTGACAAAGGATATTAATCAGAACTGGCTTTGACAAGCACTGTGGCAATTGGACAATTAAAACGGACTTTCAAGGGGGGAAAAAAAAGAGGAATGACCTGTGGGGGAGGGTAGAGAAAATAGTGCAATAATGAATGAATGGAAACCCAAAATCTCTGTAAATGTTCATTAAAATTAATATAGTTTAATAAAAAAAGAATCATCTCAAAATCAGGTTTGAGACATTGCACACCAATTCTGAAAGACCAGAACAACTGGGGGAGGATATTAAAGATATTGTCCAAAAAAAGAGCAAAAGATCAATATACAAAGGTGAAGAAGAAAAAAACCATAATGGATTTCAGAAGAGATTATGAAAATTGCATTAGAGTGTCAAGAAGTCAAAATGAAAGGAAGAGATGCTGAAATAAAATAGCTAAGCAGAAATTTTCAAAGGGCAGCTCAAGAGGATAAATAAAAATATTATAACAAAATGTGAAAAAAGATGGAGACAGAAAATAAAAGGGAAAGTACTCACTCAGCATTTTTTCAAGCTAGAAGAACTGAAGAATAAATTCAAGCTTTGAGTTGCAATACTGAAAAAATGTTATGGGCACAATCTTGAATGGTCCAGGAAGCATCAAAAGAAAATGGACGGAATGCACAGAATCATTGTATCAAAAAGAATTGGCTGACATGGAATAATTTTAGGATGTACCATATGAACAAGAGCCAATGGTGATGAAAGATGAAGATCAAGCTTTACTGAAGACACTGGAGGAAAAACAAGACCCCAGGAATTAATCGAACACCAATTCACATATTTGAACTAATAGATACAGCCCTGGATGTGTTCACCAGTTTATGCCATGAAACTTGGAAAGCTTCTACCTGGCTAGCTGTCTGGAAGAAATAAATATTTGTCCCAATTCACAATGAAAGTGATTCAACAGAATGTGGAACTATAAAATAGTATCATTAGTATCTCATGAAAGTAAAATATTATCGAGGATCATTCAAAAGTGTCTAGAATGTTACATGGGAGCTACCAGAAGTGCAAGCTGTTTTTAGAAGTGGCTGTCTCACTAGGGATATCATTGCATCAGATGGATCCAGGCTAAAAGCACAGAATACAAGAAGAACGTATATTTGTATTTTATTGACTAGACAAAGGTATTTGACTGTGTGGATCATAACAAATTTTGACTTACATTGAGAAAAATGGGAATCTCAGAACACTTAATTGTGCTCATACCGAACCTATACCTACAACAAGAGCTCTTGTGTGAATAGAGCAAGGGAACACTGCATGGTTTCAGATCAGGAAGGGTGTGTGTCGGGGTTGTATCCTTTTGCCATACCTATTCAGTCTGCATGCTGAATGAATAATCTGCAAAGTCAGACTGAATTAAGAGAATTGTGGCTTCAGGTTGGGGAGGAAGATTCAACAATAACCTGAATTATGTTTATGACACAATTTTGCTTGCTGAAAGTGAGGAGGACTTTGAACTGCTTGCTGTAGAAGATCTAGGACTACAGCCTTTGGTAGACATTACAGTTTAACATCGAGAAGACAAAAATACTCACTACGAGCACATAGATATAGAAAAGATTGAAGTTATTAATTATTTCATCTTATTTGTTTCTAAAATCAATACCCTTAGTATCAGAAGTTAGGAAATCAGGAGATGTCTTGAATCAGGCAAATTTGTTTTCAGGGACCTCTACAAAAGGATGCAGAGAAAAGATGTCATATTGAAGACTAAAGACAGTCAGTCCATGGTCTTCTCTATCATCTGCCATACATCAAAGCTGGACAACGAATAAGGATGAAAGAATTAAAAAAAAAAAATTATGCCTTTGAGTTGTGCTGCTGGAGAAGAGTACTGAATATCCAATGAACTGCCAAAAGAACAAGCAGATATGTCCTGAAAAGAGTGCTCCTTAGAGGCAAGAGTGACAAAGCTTCATCTTTCATAGTTTGGACATGTAGCGAGGCAAAGATATTCCTTGGAAAGTGACATCATGCTTGGAAAGATGAAGGGCAAACTAAAGAAAGGAAGACCCTCAACAAAATGGACTGATTCTGTGACCTCAACAATGGGCTCTAGGGTCTCAGAGGTGATGAGTATAGCACAGAATAGGGCAAATTTCAGGTTGGCCTTTCATAGAGTTATTATGAGTCAGAGTTAATATGGCAGCACCTAACAATAACAAAAACTAGAGTTAAATTGACATTTTAACAATGATCTCTGGTAAAACAACAGCTAAGTCCTCTGTTAACTGAAAGGTTGGCATTTAGAACCCACTTAGCAGAAGAAAGCCTTGGTGACCTACTTTTCTGAAGATTATAGCCAAGAAAACTGCATGGGGTTTTCTCTACTGTTACATAGAACAATATGAGCTGGGACCAAATTACATAAGAATAATTTTAACAAGACTTCCCTAAGTCTCCTGCTCATCCTTTACCACTATCAAAGCAGTTGTCTATAGTGTAAATGACAATTAATTGAGACCTCATATGTGTCAGTGTAGGATTTTTCCATTTTTTTTAAGTAAGTTGACAGATTATTTGTCTGAGGCATCTGCAATCTTACGGTAAGCAGCTGAGCTTGCCATATGCTCTACCCTGAGTTCCACTTACTTCTCCTAGTTAAGATTCAATATTTTGAATTAACTAATGTGATATTTGTAGTGGAAGAATTAAAGGAATACCTCTATTCTGCAAGAAGGTATAAGCCAGCACTGGGAACCAAAAGCCAAGAATACATTATTTACATATCATCTGGTCTACGGCACTTAATATTTTATTATTTCCTTATGATGATTTTTCAATTCACTATACTTGAAAATATTAATGTTTTCTATTTTGTTTGTATATTTTAAGTCTTAGCTTTCATCTCTATATTGGGGTTTTATTTTTAAAATGCAGTTAAAAAAATGAAATCAAACAAAAATTTACAGATCTTTTAAATGTGGTCCCTATTGCATTTTTAAAGATATGACTTTAAGACTGAGAAATTTTTTCAGTGAATGAGAGTTCATCTTGAAAGGGAGTAAGGTGAGGAACCAGATGGTGATCCACTAGGCAGGGGGCAGATGAAGCTGAGCTTGTGTTCAAATGGCACACCCCCATCCCTACTCAGAAGGAGCAAGCTGCACCCTGTTACCCATATGCATATAACAGCTTTGCAGTGTGAAAATGAGCATCATCTCTCTACTCAGCTAATGCCTCTTCCTGATTCTTTAGTTGTAACTGCTCATGTTATCTTCCATCACTAGCCAGAGGAGGGCATGAGGTTCAGAGAGATTAGATGATTTATTTGGGTCAAACTGCAAATAAACCTAAAGAGGAAATTGTCAGGTCTTGAATTCAGACTTCTAACTCAGACTGTGATGATCTTCTATCATATTTAGTATCCTTGTTTTGAGTTACAAGTAGTCCAATGGAGCATATTTGTTAAATTGTCACTTAGCTAAATATATGAAATGTGAACAGAATTCCAAGACATAAGCTAATAAAGCATCTTATCCATACACAGTAAGCAGTCCCAGCAGCAGTATCTGGTGTACAGACATCCACTCTCCCACCCTCTCTCCCGTCACCTGAGAACTTAAACTTTTGGTTTATATGTTGTTTGTTATTGTTGTTATGTGCCGTCAAGTCGTTTGTGACTCATAGCGACCCTATGTACAACAGCCCTAAAACCTGCTCTATCCTGTGCCAATCGCATGGCCTCTGACACACCCATCCCGATTACCCCAGTCACTCAATCAATCCACCTCATAGAGGGTCTTCCCCTCCTGCGCTGTCCCTCTACCCTACCAAGCATGATATCCCTCTCCAAGGACCTGTCTCTCCTTACAACATGTCCAAAGTATGTCAGACGACGCCCCAGAATCCTTGCCTCCAAGGAGTAGCCTGGTTTAACCCTCTCTAGGTTGGATTTGTTTGTTTTCTTGGCAGTCCATGGAACATTCAATACTCTTCTCCAGCACCACAGCTCAAAGGCGTCAATTCTCCTTCTATCCTCCCTAGTCATTGTCCAACTCTCTCATGCATAACAAGGGATTGTAAAGACCATGGCCTGTATCAGGTGCACCTTAGTCTCCAGAGAGACACCGTTGCTCTTGAATACTTGAGAGAGGTCCCTAACCGCAGACTTTCCCATCACAATACGTTTTTGTATTTCCTGGCTGCTGGTGCCAAGAGTGTTGACTGTGGAGCTGAGCAAACTGAAGCTGTGAACAATCTCAATCTCTTCGCCATCCATCCTGATGCTACTGATTGGTCTAGTGGTGAGAATCTTTGTCTTCTTGACATTGAGCCTCAGTCCATACTGAAGGCTGCAGTCCTTGACCCTCTACAGTAAGTGCATGAGGTCCTCCTCAATTAGGTATATTATTTGAAATTGTATAACCACAAATCTATGATTCTAATTTTTTAAGTAATTCTTAAATTTTTATTATTAATCATCTTTTTCTAATAGATAGGTCCCAAAATAATTCTTACACCACATCAGTGCTACCGAAGTTTGATTTGAAGCCCAGCAGCATCAGCATCACCTGAGAAACTCATTCGATATGCAATGCCTGGTGTTCCATTCTAGGTACTAGGTCAGACTCGCTATGTGGTGATTTGGCTTTTTAACCAGTTCTTCTAACAATTCTGATACTTCACAAATTTGAAATTGTTATTGTGAGCTGTCATTCTTCCTAAAACCACTTAGACTGTAAGCTCCATTGAAATGTTCAGCATCATGTATTCAACACATAAGCTTCTGCTGGAAGGATGATGGTGGTTTATGTGAAGGTGCATTTTGCAGAGATAGAAATAGAAACTCAGTTTCTTACACAAAAGGCAAGAATTCTTCCACTGAATCATTGCCCTGTATGTGAGTGAGCCCTTGGCTAGGAGGGCTGCTCACAGACTGTCATTTCCTCATAACAAAAGTTGACTAAAACTCAAAAATAGTATCTGAAATAACAAAAACCATGAAACTTAAAACAGTTGTCGATGTTGCTGTTGTTGGTATCATTGGGTTCACAAAGCGTCTGAACATTGCCTTATTCTACTTCATCCTCATACTATCTGATATGCTCAAATCCATTATTACAGTCACTGTATCAATCCTTCCTGTTGGAGGTTTTTCTCTCTTTCTCTGACCATACATCTTTCCTGGCATGATGTTATTTTCCAAGAACTGGAACCTACTATAATATGCCAAAAATAAATAAGATGAAGTTTCACCATACTTGCCTCTAAGGCTGTGCTTCCTCCAAAACAGAAACTTACGGAATTTTGGCACTCTATGGAGATATTGAGTACTCTTCTTCAATTACACAACTCAAAAACATTGATTCTTTTTCTGTCATCTTTATTCATTGTCCAACTTTCAAATGGACAGGAGACCATGACTTCAATCAAGTGCATCTTACTTTTTAAACTGACATCTTTGCTCTTTATCACCTTAAAGAGCTTCTTGACAGCAAATTTTCCCAAAGCAATTTGTCTTTTGGTTTCATGACTGCTATTGTCATGGATGTTGATTGTGTATTCAAGTGAAATGTTATAGTTGGCAAATTCATTTTCTGCATCTATCTTGATGTTGCCTATGGGTTCAGTAGTAAGGATTTTTTTTTGTTGAGATGTAAATACATATTGAAAGCTATAGTTTGTGGTTTTTTTATCTTCTACATCAAATATTTCATGACCTCTTCACTTTCAATAAGAAAAGTTGTATCATCTACATAATGTATGTTACTGATTAGTCTTCTTCAAATCCAGTGCCACATTCTTCTTCATATAGTTCAGCTTTTCACATTATTTGTTCATGAGATGAACTGAATAAGTATGGAGAAAGAATATAAACCTGATGCATGCATTTCCTGGTTTTAAACTATTCAGAGTTCCCTTGTTCTGTTAAGACAACTGATTGGCCTATCCATAGATTTCCCATTATCACAATAAATATTCTGGGATTCCAATTCTTCTCAAAGTTAGCCATAATTTGTCATGATCAACTCAGTCTAACTCTTTTGAATTGTCAGTAAAACAATCATCAAATCACATGAATTCTTAATGTGGTTGTTGTTATGTGCCATCAAGTCACCTGTGACTCATAGCAGCCCTATGTACAATAGCTCTGAAGCCTGCCTTGTCCTGATCCAATTTCACTGACTCTGAAACACCTACTCCATTGCATTAGTCACTGTATCAGTCCATCTCATCTGGAGTCTTCCTCTCTTGTGCTGTCCTTCCACCCTTCCAAGCATGATGTCCTTCTCCAAGGATGGGTCCCTCCTTGTATGTAAATATGTAAGATGGAGATTCATAATCCTAGCCTTCAAGGAGAAACTTGATGTTGAGCTTCAATTTTTTTACAAGCATAAAGGAGCTTAATAATAAAATAATAATGAATTGTCTAGGGGAAAATACAGAGAACTGAGCTTTTTTATTTACTTTTTTATTAGCATGGAACAAGACTTTGGTCAATGCTCAAAGGATCCATTATCACAACCAAAACTAAAACTACAACCACTGAGTAGATTCCAACTCATAGCAACTCTTCATCAGGTTCTGAGGCATAAATCTTTATGGGAGATTTCCTTTCTTGGTTGGAATGAAAATCTGATAGATTTGAATTACCAACCTTTTGGTTAGTAGCCATAAGTGCTGAATATTTTTAGTATTTAACTATAGGGTGTGTGTGTGTGTGTGTGTGTGTGTGTGTGTTTATTGCCACTACTCATCCATGATGGCTTGTATAGTCCCACAATGCTGGAAATCATGTCACAGTTGTTCAAATATCAGCAAGATCATCCTTGATGGATATTTTAAGTAGAATTACCAGCCTAAGACAAAGTAGGTCTTCCATTTCTAAAATAACAGACCCTTTAAAGTTTTATGAAAAGTAGTTGAATATTGTCTATTATAGTGGCTTGTGGATGAGGCTCATAAGCTATAAGTCACTCAAGATATGATTAGTGAAGGGATATCATCTCAAAACACATTAAGGACTTGGAGAAAATAAAACTGAAAATGAGAAACAACTGCAAAAATTCATTAATAGTACAAAATTTCAGTATAAAATGAGTCTAGAAAAATTGAAAATTGTGAAAATTAACTATAAATATTAATGTAGCATATCTATAACAAAACTATCAATATCCTAGGAAACAGTGAACTAAAAGAAAATGAAGAGAATATTCTGAATCTCTGTAACAAAAAGGAATTAATCTCCACATCCTCTCCAACATTTATAGTTTGCTGCTCTACTAAACTTTTCCACTGCTACTGGAGTGAGATGATAATTCTTTGTGGTTTTGACTTGTATCTCTCTTACTGCCAGTGATTTTGAACATTTGCTTTTGTGTCTACTGACCATCCTAATGTCTTCATCTGTGAAAAGTCTTTCCATGTATTTTTGCCCATTTTGTACTTGAGTTATCAATCTTTTTCTTCTGGAGGCTGAGGAATATTCTGTAAACTTTTGTTATGAGATCCTTGTCTGAGACAGTATTGCCAAATGTTTTGGAGATTTTATTCCCCAGTTGGTAGGTTTTCTTTCCACCATGTTGGGGAAAGATTTTGATGAGCATAGAGACTTAATCTTTAGAAAGTTCCATACATCAGTTTTATCCTCTCCAGATTGTGCATTTCTGGCTATACTTGGAAGTCTCTTTATACCACAGAGTAGGCCTTCTAAACTTGATTCCATTTTGTCTCTTATGAAGTTTATGATTTGGAACTTCACTTTCAGGTCTCTGATGTATCTTGAGTTGATTTTTGTATATGATGTGGTCCTGTTTCAGATTTTTGTAGGTAGCTGTCTGATTTTGTCCCCACTGTTTGTTGAACAAATTGTCATTTCTTCATTTGATAGATTTTAATTCCTTGTCAAATATCATGTGCACTGTTGGTCAAATCATAAAATGCTGCAACCACTCTACAAGGCAGTTTGATGATTCCTAAAAAAATTGAACATAGAATCTCCTTAAAGCCCAGCTATTCTACTATAGGAATATACCCCCAAGAAAATTAGAACTGAGACACAAATGAAGGTCTGTACACCAATGTAGAAGCATTATTCAGCACTGCGAGAACATGCAAACAACTCAAATGTTGAACCACAACTAAATGGATTGAGAAAGTGTGGTGCATTCACATAATGGAATACTATTCATAACTCAAGAGCAATGATTTTAATAAAAAATACTACATAACTTGGGAAAGACTAGACAGCATTCAGATGTGTGAATTAACTCAGACTCATAAGAACAAATACTGTATAAGACTATTATACAAATAGAAGGATAACTAGTATAAAACTTGTATGAGGATCTAAGGGGAGGAGAGATGAGAGCAGAGGGGTACAGATGGGTAGAGATGAAACCACAGCGTCTGAAAGTTTGCTGGATGGAGAGGGGTGATGGAAATGGAAAAGATCTGGCAGAGATTTAAAAAGACAGAATAATGATGGACGACTTCCAATTGTTATTAATTTTATAAAACATGTATGAAAACGATTGTATGAAACACAAAGTGAATGAAGAATAGTGTGAAACACATTGTATACAAATTTTGTAAGCAAAGAAATATAAAATTTACAAAAAAGGATTTGATCCATTTTCTACTGTTTATGTTAGGTGAAATTCTTCAATTATTGTTGTTGGGCACTATTGTGTCAGAACCAATCCATAGCAGGCACTACAGTGAGCTTTTAGATAGTAAGTATTATTTGAGATTGCCCATTTTTCTCCCACAGAGCAGCTGGTGGGTCAAATAACCTTTGTGTTGGTATTGAAGTTCTTTACCACTAAATCAAAAAAGCTCCAAGAAGTTCCTTATTATTCTATAAATGTCCAGGGCCTTGTATTTTTTGCAAATGTTTTCAATGAAGCTTGAATATCTTTCTTAGTTACCATTCATTCTTGGTCAAAGAATCAATGATGGAGGACTTATGACATTTATAAACTTGAGTCTTCTATTAATTGCACCTCTCCCCCTAAATATTGTGGGATATTTTCCCCCTTATAATCATCTCACCATTTTTAGTATAATCAATAAGCAACATTAATAAATGGAGAAATAATTGAAGTTATAAAAAACATCAAAAGTTTCATCTTACTTGAATCCATAATCAACACCCAGGGAAGTAGCAGCAATAAGTTAAATAACATATTGTGCCAGCAAATCTGCTGCAAAGACCTTGTGAAATGCTGAAAAGCAAGCAAGTTCCTGTAAAGATTACAGTGAAACTTACTTATGCCCTGGTACTTTTGATCACTTGATATAATATGAAAGTTCAACAATTCATGAGGAAGATGAAACAAAAACTGATGACTGCATTTTGGTACTGGTGAATATCTGTCTTGGAAGATATAAAGCCAGAGGATCCTCATATTGTTTCGGCATTATTTGAAGAAGGGCCAATTTCTGGAGAAGGACATTAATTTTTTTTTTTTAAGAAGAGTATTATTCTTGGTTGAAGGTCAATGGCAAACAGGAAGAAAGGGAAAGAAATGTACTGACACAGTAACTGCAATAATGGCTTAACCATGTTGTTATGCATCAGAGAGCTGGACAATGACTAGGGAAGATAGAAGGAGAATTGACTCCTTTGAGCTGTGGTGCTGGAGAAGAGTATTGAATGTTCCATGGACTGCCAAGAAAACAAACAGATTCATCCTAGAGAGGGTTAAATCAGTCTACTCCTTGGAGGCAAGGATTCTGGGGCTTCATCTGACACTTTGGACAAGTTGTAAGGAGAGACAGGTCTTTGGAGAGGGACATCATGCTGGGTAGAGGGACAGCATAGGACGAGAAACCCTCTATGAGGTGGATTGATTCAGTGACTGGGGTAATTGGGATGGGTGTGTCAGAGGCAGTGCAATTGGCACAGGATAGAGCAGGGTTTAGGGCTGTTGTGCATAGGGGTCGCTATGAGTCGCAAACGACTTGACGGCACATAACAACAACAACAACATAACAAAGATTATCAGACTGGTGCTGAGTTAGGCATAATTTGTATTTTGTATAGGGTCAAAATGAGTCCAAGAAGATATTAAGATCCTAAATGCAACACACCCATATTGCCTAGTGGCAAGAAGTTGTGCCATAATCCCAAAGTCATGCGATTTAAGACCACCAGCAGCTCCAAGAAAAAACGATAGGTTATCTCTCCTGTGTGATTAACTGCATCTGATAACCTGCCAGAGGGTCAGCTATAAGTCGGTTCCAACTCTACAGTATACAACAACACACGTAGATAATGCTACTATTTCCCAAAGAGTGATTCCTACTCATTTACACTCTCCATTGCTTTTCTTGGGCTGATAATCATTAAAGGGAACTACATTGTCAATCTAGAGTCCATTACACAGTATTGGTTTGATTCCACCAAATGCTCCAAGAAATAATATAGGCAATCCAATTTACAACCTCAGAAAGCTAATAGAGGGTCAACCATGAGTTAATTCTGACCCAAGAGTAATGGAGGATGGGGGGGGGAGAGAGAGAGAGAGAGAGAGAGAGAGAGAGATATTTTACAGATCTTCCGTTTTATGTTATGGAGTAGTTGGTGATTTTGAACCACTGACATTTTGGTTAACAGCCAGCACACACACAAAAATGCTTTATTTCGCCAGGGATCACTCATTCTTTCCTAAGTACTCTTGATAGTTGTTGTTATGTGCCATCAAGTCACCTGTGACTCATAGCAAACCTAGGTACAACAGCTCTGAAGCCTGCCCTGTCCTAAACCAGTCTCACTGACTCTGACACATCTACTTCATTTCCCTAGTTACTGTATCAATCATTTCACCCAGTGTCTTCCTATCCTATTTTGTTCCTCCACCTTTCAGATCATGATGTCCTTCTCCAAGGATTGGTCCCTCTTGGCCACGTGCCCAAAATGTGTGAAATGGAGCATAAAAATCCTAGCCTCCAAGGAGAAAATTGGTTTTTCCCTTTGCAAGACAGACATTTTTTTTTTCAGTCCATGGTATTTTCAAGACTCTTCCAGCACCACAACTCAAAGTCATAAATTCTTCTTCTGTCATCCTTAGTTATTGTCCAGCTCTCTGATGCATAGCAAATAATTGCAAAGACCATAGCCTTAGTTCACCTGAGTCTTTAGACTGACATAATAGCTCTTCAGTACTCTGGAGAGGTCCCTGACAGCAGATTTACTTAATGAAATTCATCTTTTGATTCTCTGACTGTTGGTGCCAAGAGTATTGACTGTGTAGCCAAACAAGTTGTAACTGTTAACAACTTCAATCCTTTCTTCATCTATTATGGTGCTTCCAATTGCCCCAGTGGTGAGAATCTTTGTCTTCTTGATGTTGAGCTTCAATCCATATCAAAAACTATAGTCCTTGACCTTCTGCAGCAAGTGCTTCAGGTCTTCTCAATTTCAGCAAGCAAGATTGTGTTGCCTGCATAAGGTAGGTTGTTGATGAGTCTTCCTCCAATCCTGATGTCACATTCTTCCTCATAGATCCCAGCCTCCCGAATGGTCTGTTCTGCATATAAATTGAAAAGGCATGGAGACAGGATGCATCATTGATGGACTTCCTTCCTGATTTTAGACATGTTTGATAGCTAGATGAATATCAGACACGCTTAAAATAAAACCTGAGGAATTATTGTAATCTTGTTTCTGAAGGTTGTTAATGTTAATTCTTAGGTTTGGATCTAATATATTTACAGCTTTTAAATTTCTAGGATAAAGTACAAAATTTTCTTTCTTATTTTAATTTGGAGACTGATTTTGTAAATATTAAGTTGCATCAATACAAAGTATTTTGTCTGATTATCAGGAAGAATAGGAGTATGTTATTTTGTATTTTTTTATTTTGTATTACTTTCAGAATTACCTAGAAATATTAAAGCATTTGACTTCATCTTGTAGTTGGCAGTCCTGTTGTTGGCTTGGCTTTATTAATATCAACAGGCTAAAAATATTGAAACTGCAGACTAGTTTATAGACAAGTATTTCAATTGGAGAATAAAATAATTTGTTAACTCTAGAACACCTATCTTGGATAGAGGAGAACTACCACTAGCTAGGAATCTATGAGTCATTATCCAACTATTCTGTGCCTTGAGAGCTTGTCGTCATCATCTGAAAAATTATCTGAATTTTCTCTGTATATTTCCTCAGATTTTTGTGGCACTTAATATTCTAAATTGTATAATGTATGTAATAAATTTTTGTAAACTATAAAAAGATTCTTCTTGCTCCTGCTAGTGCTAGCATTATTATTACCATTATTACTTCATCCTGGAGATTGGATTGGTAGTATGCTATTGTGATGTGATAACTGGGTTCCAATGTCTGGTATTTATATAAAATTCTCTACTATTGAATATAGAAAAGTGAAAGAAGTTGTACCAGATGCCTTTGATAATGCTTCATATAATCTCCACACTCACTTTTCACAGTCACATCTCTCATTTTTACAAATAGTTAAAGCTACTTACTTTTAAGTATGTACTCTGGAGGCCAGAGTATAAAGATAGGCTTGAGTTTCCAAGAGACAATATCCCTAGGACCCTCTTTAATTTGTGACTGATGATAATTGGAAAATAAATACTCCAAGCTCTACAAGTAAAGATGATTGAAGTATCTTCTACAGTCTTCCAATGATCCTCAAAGGGAATATAGCCAAGGTAATAGAATTTTGTTTGCCATCTAAATCCAAATTACCATCTAAGGTGGAAACTCCCCTATCATTGTTCTGGAGCCAACTAGTGTCACAATTATTAACAAACTATTGTCTCAGGGTCTAATTCTCAGGAAACCCATAGTAAGAGAGAAACACGTACAAGACATGAAGAGCAACATTAAAAAAATAAGACACCCTTAGGATCAGATCAGCAAGCAATATTCCCAGTGACAGCAAACTGTGTGCACTATAATGTCCCATGTACTGAGACAGAGTAACAGGCAACTTGGAAATAAAAATGTAACAGAGATATTGTGTGTATATGGATGTGTGTGATTTATACAGTATATTTGCATTTGTGTAGCGAATATATCCCTTATACTCTTTTCATCTTTTTTTTTTAATTGGCATGTGTCAAGTCCAGCTCAAAGACCAGGGTGAGCCTAAAGACCAGGTTGAGCCTGACAGAGGGTTCAAGGAGCTTAGGAAAAAGAAACAAAGTTGAAGAGCAAGCGTCTTAGAGCTCCATCAAGTCTAAACAATATTATCCAGAATATTAGCAATTTATTCAGTGTTTATCTTGAGAAAAACAGTATACTTATTTCCAGAGTGACTCTAGGAATTCTTTTTAGAAAGCACAGATATATTCATGATTCTTTTCCACATCTATCATGGTTTCAACTCAGATCTTCTCAGTTATTTATAAATATAAATTATATCTATCCTGTTGTTGTTAAGTGCCCTTAAGTTGTAGGCGACTCATAGCGATCCTATGATGCAAGACCTGAACACTAGTATAACTTTTATCCTTTTTCTAGTTCTCAGGGTTTCCAGAGGCAAGCTATTTTGGAAGTGGATGCACTCCTGCTTCCAAGCTTGTATCTTATGAAATCATTAACCCTTAGGGCTGCATATTGTTTCATAGTGTGAATGTACCACAGTGTCTCAGTCCATTTGTTTGTTGACAGGCGTATGCACTGCTTCAATTTTCATGCTACTGTAAATAATGCTGCTGTGAACATAGGTCTACATATCTCAATTCATGTCTGAGTTCTGATTTATCGAGGATATATATCTGGAAGTGGAATAGCTGGATCACATGCTATTTCTGTGCTCAGAGCTCTGAACACCAAACTACTTCCATAGTGGTTGTAGTTTTGTAATCCACCATTAGAGTTCCAAGCTTTCTACATCCTGTTCAAAATTTATAGTTTGCTGTGTTATTAAACTTTGCTACTGCTGATGGGGTGAGATGTTATCTCATTGTTATTTTTATCTTATCCTCTATCTTATTCCTAGTGATTTTTTTAAACATTCCTCATCTGAATGTTACTTTGTGAAGACTCTTCTGTTGCCTTTTGCCAATTGTGTGATTAAATTACCAATATTTTTCTTGTGGAAAAAAGTTTATGATATTATGAGATAATTGTGAGATATTATTATTACTATTATAGATATATTATGAGATAAATGCTAGTTGCCCCGGCCCAAGGGGATCTTCAACGGTGACCCTAGGAGGGGAAGAACGGAATGGGGGGCAGGAGACACAGAAGCATGGAGACAAGTTGAGATTCCAATCAAGCCTCGATTTTATAGAAAGCACTCACAGCTTAAATACAGAAGCACAATGGGGGGAGGAGAAATACGCAATGGGGGAGAATAACATCATGTCATTTCCAGTAAGCTGAAAGTTATCTGGTAAACAGAAATTTAGCAGGGCGTTCCCAGTAAACCTGAACCTATCCTCCCAAGGTGGGGCAACATGTCCAGACATGTCCTTATAGAATTACAAAATGGCTTCAGCTAGGTTGAACAAGCAGCTCTCAACAGATCCTCCCTGTTTTTATAATTGAAGACTGCAAAAGCACAACAGGATTACCTTTGGTGCTCGCCTGTTTAACCATGTATGAAACTGGTGCCTGTCTTAGGTTGGACACCGCACCTACTGATCTTACCCATCATGGGCTAACCCAGCAGCTACGGTGGGGCGCCTGTCTTAGGTTGAAACAGGGGCCGGTGTCTCTTACCCATCTCTGGCTGCCCGGTTTATTAGCCTGTATCATCAAGGATTTTCTTTATCGGCCATTTGCAGTCTTTGATAATGGACTTGTATGGGATGGGAGGCTATGGATTTGACCTGCTGCTTGATAAAGTGTGTAAGCCTCTGAATTGCCCAAGGGCCAAAAGAAATAAGCAAAAGAAAGCCTATTAAGGCCCCCCAAAAGGAGTGACTGGTCTTTGACTACTTCCCCTTAAGTTTTAGGCCATAATTGATTGATTATACATTCTTTTGCTTTAAATTTTTGTCACAATATGCAATAACCCAATTAAAAACTTAGTCGTGTGGACTGCTTGTGTTGAAGCTACAGCAGAAGTAGAGACAGCAGCAATCATAGAGATAAGAGAAACAATTTGTACAATAACAAGACCTACAGCTTTCTTGGTTCTTAATGATAACTTATATAACTATTTTAAAATTTGTAAGCCATTATTATGATACCAAATACCATTTAACTTTACCAATGTCATAACAAGAGGAGGATTCTCTAGAATAACCACTGAATCATCTTTGGTAACAGAGCTAATATAGTTAGAAATTTTACGGGGAAAACTTACATTAAATTTTGGATAATCACCAGTGATTATATTATTATCAATCAATAAGACATATGGTTCAGGTACACATGACATGACTCTGTCACTTGTGACATTATCTCCCTTACACTTATCTTTTGAGACACAGGGGACATTTATCGAATCCATGTTGTTGTTATATGCCATCGAGTCGTTTCCGACTCATAGCGACCCTATGCACAACAGCCCTAAACCCTGCTCTATCCTGTGTCAACCACACCACCTCTAGAACACCCATCCCGATTACCCCAGTCACCGAATCAATCCATCTCATAGAGGGTCTTCCCCTCCTGCTCTGTCCCTCCACCCTCCCAAGCATGATGTCCCTCTCCAAGGACCCGTCCCTCCTGGCAACATGTCCAAAGTATGTCAGACGAAGCCCCAGAATCCTT
>NW_006399922.1:7100958-7102488 GCF_000299155.1 Elephantulus edwardii | reverse complement strand
CTGATGTGCTGTTCTAATCGTTTTTGGATGATCTTCAGTAGAATCTTGCTTGCATGTGAAATCAATGACACTGTTCTGTAGTTTCCACACTTAGTTGGGTCACCTTTCTTTGGAATGGGAATACTAGCAACTAATTTCCACAATTTAGTTTGAAAGTTCTTCATAACAATAGTCCACATTCCTCCCACGAATTTTTTCATAGAAAGTCCGGGACCATATGTATGAAGAGGTGACCAGTCTTCAAGCAAGGTAGCATTCCAACAGTTGGTACTTTAAAAATTATATTATCAGTTAGATAAGAGAATGGCCATAGCATTGTTATGATGACATTTTCTCCAAGGTGGTTGCCAGATGCCAGCACCACCTTTCTCAAAACATGATGGAAAGTTGGCATCTGTTGGAAAGATGGCATTTATTCTACCTGCTCCATATCGGGAAGCTAGTCAGTTGGAAGTTAAATAATTCAATTGTACAGTCCATGAGGGGTTTCCACTGCAGATAAATAATTTTTGATAGTCTAGAGTACATTCTATAATACCTTGTTTTTGAGGATTGTAAGCAAACTCAGTTTTATGACAAATAGTAAAATATTTACAAAAATTTTGTAAACTTTTGTTTGTATAGCTAGGAGCATTATTAATCTAGATTATTTTAGGTGTTTCTAATATAGAAAAAGCTAATAAACAATGTTTTATAGCATATTTAGTTGCTTTTTCTGATAAACAAGATACTACCACAAAACCAGAACTGATAATAATAATAACATGAACTATTTGCAATCCTTCAAATTTGGGAATGTGAGCCGCATTTACTTGTCAAATATAGTTTGGTAATGATCCTCTAGGACTCACCTTAAAATGTGGAACAGGTAACAGAGACAAACATTTTACATATGATTTTACAATATACTTAACATTTTTTTCTAGAATATGAGACACCCCATGTAAATACTTACTATAGCATAATGACTATGATGAACTTGTTTTGTTTTTGCTAAATCAAAATCCATTAAACATTTACTAGTCAATTTATTTTTTTTCACTAAAGGTCCTGGCAAAAAGAATGAGACTCAATATAACTGACAAAAATATGACCATCTCTTTGTCTAATTAACAACTGTGTATGAAGAAATAATTACAAAACCATAGAATTTTTGTTCTGATAATATTCACTGTATCAATAATTGGAAGTGCATTAACTATGTAAATTATATCTGTTTATATATAAAACCATATATATAATTTTAGACTATAGACTGAGGACAATTATTGGTACTTGCTCAAAGCTTTTAATTTGGCCTGTAGTGCTAAAAATGATGAGTACTCAACTATTTTAAAGATTTCCAATTGGTTCAAAAGCAACCCTTTCTCTGGAAGATCCATCAGTAAATATTACAAGAGCATCAGAAATTGGTTGATTAACAAAAACTTTAGGAAATACAAATGAATTTTTATATGCAAAATATAATAATTTACCTTTAGGATAATGATGAGTAATTTGACCAGGATAATTGGCTAATACAATTATCCA
>NW_006399922.1:7093754-7099383 GCF_000299155.1 Elephantulus edwardii | reverse complement strand
ATAATAATAATAATAATAGTAATATCAATATTGTCATCAGATCTTCTTTAAAGCTCAAAAAACAGCACATAATTTGCTTTCTAGTACTGATATATAAAGAGATGATTCAACATTGAATTTGTTAATAATCCAATATTCTATTTTTTCCCATAATTAGAAACATCTGTAAAAACGTTAGGACCTTTTATGATATATATGTATAAAGGCAAAAAGGTATGTTTCTGAAGAATTGAAAAGAGTCTATTAGAAGGAAAGTTATCAAACCATGTAGCTTTGACTTACACAACTAGGTTCAACACAGGCAAGCATTAATTAAGGGGCCATAGTGGAGAGTTTTTCTTTTTACTCCTACAGGTTTTCATTTAAAGTAGACCAATTTACATAAACACACAGAACTCACATAGACTTGTAGTGACAGCATGTGTATCTTACAATATTGGCTGAAACATATGAAAATTTCTACCTAAGTATGTAGATCCTGGATAAAATGCATGGATATATGAAGGTGATAAGAGGATGCCAAGAGCTGATTTTTCAAAGATCTCTTGAGACAAAAAGTCTCTTTTGGCGCCGTGAGTCTTTTGAAAGATCCTCTCTTAGCATTTCCTCGCCTATGAGATTTCAAATTCATGCACATGTTAACTTTATGTCTGTCTCTACGAATTCCTGTTTTTTACTGAATCCTTTAAACTGTATGAGCTCATCAGTAGTATAACTTTGAACACAAGACAAAAAGACAACAAGCACAGCAGGCAAAAGACAAAACAACACAAACATTGAGGCCTCTTAGATCACCTTTCTCATTATTTCCAACTGTTCCTCATATTTCTGTCTTAACATGTTTTTCTTCTTATTCTTACCCATATTTTAGACTCTTCTGAGTTTTAATACTTTTCCTATTTATAACAAAAGATAATTCCAAAGGGAGTTGCAGGTTCTATATCAGCTTTTCTACTAAAAGG
Organism: Elephantulus edwardii; assembly: GCF_000299155.1. NCBI lineage: Eukaryota > Metazoa > Chordata > Mammalia > Macroscelidea > Macroscelididae > Elephantulus > Elephantulus edwardii. The sequence continues at coordinate 7,098,421 of NW_006399922.1, read as the reverse complement.
GCAAGACTATAGAATTCAGCATCTGACAAAGCGGGGATAGATATAAAAGCTCCACATTGTTGCCCCACGTTGGGTGCCAATTATGCCCCGGCCCACAGGGATCTTCAACGGTGACCCTAGGAGGGGAAGAACGAGAATGGGGCAGGACAGAAGACTCAGAAGCATGGAGACAAGTTGAGATTCCAATCAAGTCTCGATTTTATTGAAAGCACTCACAGCTTAAATACAAAAGCACAATGGGGGGAGGAGAAATATGCAATGGGGGAGAATAACACCATGTCATTTCCAGTAAGCTGAAAGTTACCTGGTAAACAGAAATTTAGCAGGGCGTTCCCACTAAACCGAAACCTATCTTCCCAGGGTGGAGCAACATGTCCAGACATGTCCTTATAGAATTACAAAATGGTTTCAGCTAGGTTGAACAAGCAGCTCTCAACATTTATGCAATTCTTGTCTGAATATCACTGTTTTTCTTGTTGCTATTTGTCCTGGAAAGGGTTAAACCGGGTGGCTCTTTGGAGGCAAGGATTCTGAGGCTCCGTCTAACCTACTTTGGACATGTTGTGAGGAGAGACTGGTCCTTGGAGAAGGACATCATGCTTGGGATGGTGAAGGGACAGCGCAGGAGAGGAAGGCCCTCTATGAGGTGGATTGATTCAGTGACTGGGATAATTGGGATGGGAGTGTCAGAGACAGTGCGATTGGCACAGGACAGAGCGGAGTTTAGGGCTGTTGTACATAGGGTTGCTATGAGTCGCAAATGACTCGACGGCACATAATAACAACAACAACAACAACGTGCCATCGACTCACTTGGGACCCATAGTAACCCTATGTACAGCCTGAAGCCTGCCCTGTCCTGAGCCAATCTCACTGATTCTGACACACCAACATCCATTGCCCTAGTTACTGTATCAATCCATCTCATCAGGGGTCTTCCTGTCCTGTGCTGTCCCTCCACCCTTTTCAAACATAATGTCTTTGATTATGACAACTATGTTGATTACTACAATGATTTATGAGGTTTTGAGATCAAGGAGTGAGGTGCCTCCTACTTTGTTTTTCAAATTACTTATTCTGAGTCTTTCTCCTTTCTAAGTGAAATTAGAAATAGCCTTTTAATTACCTTGAAGAAAGAATCTTGTAAACCTGTAAATTGCTTTTGGCAGGACTGTAATTTTCACAATGTTGGGTCTTCCTATCCATGAACAGGGAATATTATTTCATTTAGCTAAGTCTCTTATTGCTTTTTATAATAGCATTTTGTAGTTTCCTTATAAAAGTATTTTTTCTCTAGTTAGTTATATTCCTAAGTATTTCATCTTGTGGCTAGTTATTGTAAATGGTATTGCTTTTCTAGGTTGTTTTTTCCCCCCAATGATTTCTTTGTTGCTGTACTGAAATCCAAATGCTTTTCGTATGTTGCTCTTAAATTGGTCTACTGGGTCTAAAAGAATTTTGTTGTTGTTGAGTCTTTGGAGTTTTCTGTGCACATTATCATATAATCTCTGTGCTTGTGCTTGTGTGTGTGTGTGTGTGTGTGTGTGTGTGTGTGTGTGTGTACATACTCTAGCCTTACTGCCCTAGCTAGATCTTTCAATACAATATTGATACAATATTGAGTAAAAGCGGTGAAGTGAGCAATCTTACCATTTCTCTGTTCACAAGGCAAAATCTTAAGTCTATCTCCATTGAGAATGATTTTGGCAATGTACTTTATGCTATGTTGAGGAGATTTCCCCTATTCCTTTCTTCTTAGTGTTTTAATCAGGAAGAAGTGTTGGGTTTTGTCCAAGGCTTTTTCTGAATTAATTGATAGGATCATTTAGTTCTTTTTTTTATTAATGTGATGAATTGCATCACATAGTTATTCCTATATTGAATCATCCCTGCATTCCTTTTATGAATGCCACTGGATCAAGATGATCTTTTTTTTTTTTAAGATGATCTTTTTTAATGTACTGTTTTTCATTGTCTTTGTTCAAATGTTCTTCTAGGTCATATAGCCCTGGGGTGTCCACTTGTTGCAAAGAGGTAACTTGTGGTTACTATGAAGTTGAACACTGTGACACTGATGTGTAAAATGCATTAATGGTTACCCATGGCAGACAGTGTTTGATGGAGTTCCCTGATTAAAACAAGCTCAGAAGCAGTTGTGGCATCCACTTCTGTAATATCTTGCCTTCGGAAACCCTATGGTACTGGAGAAGGATGAAAGTCACACAAGTATTGAGAACTTTTGTTCATAGGGCCTCTAAGTCACCTATGATGGCACTTAACAAAAACAAACAACAACTCATGATATTGATCTGCAGTTTTCTTTTTTTTTTTTTTGGTGATGTCTGTGCTTGCCATATTTTTTAAATTTTTTTATTTTAATTATGCTTTTAATGAAAGTTTACAAGGAAGTTGAGTTTTCATTCATTCTTTGCACATTTTCACCTTCCTTCTCCATTCTCCCTCCCCCAGTTAAACTTCTTTTTTTTGTTGTTTGTTTACAAAGTTCATATACATTGTTTCACAATATTTTTCACTCATATTGTGTTTCATATAGTCATTCTCATGCATTGCATTTTATAAAATTAATCACCATTTTACCTTGTCTATCATTACCCTTTCAGGATGGATCCTTCCCAATTCCTTCCCCTTCTCCTCCCGCTCACTAAACTGTACAACCCAGTGGTTTTGCCCCTACCCATCCTCTTCCCTTTGTGTCTCCAACTTGTTCAGAATTACTGCCATTTTGGTCTTGATGTTCTGAGTTATATTTCCATACTTTTCAATTATATCTTATGCTGTCTTTTTTATATCCTCCCTGTCTTCTGATATTTTTGCCCATTTCTTATTTCTGTTTAGTTTCTTCCAAAATTCATAACTTCTTCAGTACCAGTTCTTGGAACTCTACCTCAGTATATTTCTTCTGTCTTCCTGTCCCTGAGTTATACACTGAGTCTTCAATTTTATCTGTTTTTTTAGAAGGTTTGCTTTTCCTTGATAATATGTGAAGTAGATGGGGAAGCTTATTTCTTTCTTAAGCAGATGAACGACCTGAAAGTATCTGAAAAAAATCCCAAGAATGCAACCCAGGACACTTTCCTCCCCAAATCTCAGTGGTCTGCCTTAATGGTATACTTGTGTCTTCTCCCAAGGTTGAGTGAGAGTGGAACTGGGAATTCTGCTTACACAGGAACTCTACCCAGTACACTTTTCTGCGTAAATCTCAGTGGTCTGTACTCTTTCTGTAACTATGTCTTCTTCTGTCCTTTCTAGTCCTGGGCCTGGTGGGAAGACACATCATACTTGGGAAGTTTACTGTTCCAGGGAAGGAGAGGGCAATTCACTCTTCCTAAAGTCCTCTCTGGTCTCTGTTGTTGTTATTTTGTATGACTGAGTCAGAACTGACTCTCTCATAGATGTTCAGAGGCAATAAATAATCACTCAGGAGGAGAATGATCATGCTTCTTCTGAAGAGCAGCTGGGACATTTAAGCTGCATATCTTAGGGACAACAGCAGTTTCTGCCACCAGAGCTCCTATAATCCATGATAATATAGTGGTTTTGGGTTTTTTTAAAATTAACTTTAATGAAAGTTTATAGACTTAGGGTTTCCAATAATTCATTGTTGCACTTTTCTCTTTCCCAGCCTTTCCCCCCAATTCATTCTTCTCCTTAAAAAGTAAAAGAAAAACTCTTTCATTGTTATATAATCCCTCCTCCCATGTCCACTCAACTGTGCAGCCTTCATTCTGGACTCTTGTCATTACAATAATATTCAATCATATGCCCCTTTTAAACAGTTCTTTCCCTCATCTGGTTGAATGCAGGATACATTATTCTTCCTCTCCTTCAATAGCAATGTCAGTCCTGTTTTACAGCAGTGGTTCTGTGCAATATTTATCCTTTTGTGACTGAGATATTTCACTCAGCATAATATCTTTTAGGGTCTTACAAGGGATAATATGGTTTTATGATATTTTCATAAAATGGTGAATATCTAGTGAAACTCAGTAAGAAAGACATAGCAAATTCAGAGCTAGAGTATAAGGTCTAGATGAAGAAACTCTTCAAATCACGTCAATATGGAAAGGCTGAAATGTCACTTCACCGTAGAAAAACTAACATCACTACCTGAGCAAGTGATTCAGGTTAGCAACGACTATGATAAGTATACTATATAATGAAATGAGAAAAGCACTTCAAATCCATGTTCTTCATGTTAAAAATCTCAAAACTCAGTCTAGCCCACCCCCCGTCAGAGCCTTGGGCCTCTTTGGAGCCCCAGGGCCACTAGTGAGTCCTTCATGCCACACAGAGACCAACCAACACGGGGAGCAATGAAGAGTAGAATTCTGAATCAGAACTTTTTTTAAATTAAATTTTGTTAATTTTAATGAACATTAACAGAGATTTTGGGTTTCCATTCACTCATTGTTGCACTATTTTCTCTATCCCCACCAGTTCGTTCCTCTTCATTTTTCCCCCTTGAAAGTCTGTTTTAATTGTCCCATTGCCACAGTGCTTGTCAAAGATAGTTCTGATTAATCTCCTTTGTCATTGTGTCCTTTGGCATTCCCTATCACTCCTCCCAGAGAGAGACTTCACCCTGATTCATAAGGAAAAGGGGATGGCGTATTCTCTTAGCTACTTCCTGCTGAAAAGGGACGCTG
>NW_006399922.1:7089318-7091600 GCF_000299155.1 Elephantulus edwardii | reverse complement strand
CTTGTTAGTCATCTGAATGTCGTCTTCGGTGAAGTGCCTGTTGATATCCTGTGCCCATTTTTCTATTGGATTATTTACCTTTATCTTGTTGTGGTGCTCAAGTATTTCGTAAATTCTGGATATAAGTCCCTTATCTGATATGTTATTAACAAATTCTTTTTCCCAGTCGGTGGCTTCCCTTTTTACCCTGTTGGAGAAGTTTTTGGATGTGCATAGGAATTTGATTCTTAGAAGATCCCATTCATCTACTTTGTCTTCTCCTGGCTGTAGGTTTGAATTTGAAATTTTGTTGGAACCATTTGTTTCGGCGCTACAGGAACACAGAGCCACACTGCGGATCTAATCATCACCCAAAGCCACCAGCCAAGCTGCTGTGGGACTGAACTTGCAGGAGCAAGGCCAGTAGGATCTGACAGAGTTTTCTTGGCCACCACTGATTGCCTGGGAGAGCACCCAAGGGCGAGTCCACTGGCAGGAATACGGCTGAGTTCTCTTGGGCCACGCTGACTGCCCAGGAATGATCCAGCTAGTGGTAATTTGTCTGAACTTTTGTGGACACTGATGACCAGCCAAAGGTGCGTAGGTCAGTGGGAATTTGATTTTTACTTTTTAGGTCCCATTGGGCCCAGGACCCTGCTTGGGTAGGGGTCTTCTATGTGAGGGCACCTGTGTAAGTGTGGCTGGGCATGGACCACTTAGTGAAAACCACTGGGTGGAAGACAGACAGTTTGATTTTGAGTAGGGACACCAATCATGAGTACACCCGGACAGCTGAGTTTTGCAAACCAAATGCAGAAAGAAAGAGGGGACATGAGGAAATGAGTTCTGAAAAAGTGAGAAGGCTGAGGAAGAGGTCCTCTCACAGCTTAACACTGTGAGAAGGCCCATTTCTTAGTCTCCTTTTGGTTTTTCTTTTTTTTCAGCCAATCATCCTATAAAAGTTCACTCTCCAGAGACTATATTTTCCTTAAACGTAAGTGTTGCCAACATAATAATGGGTAAGCTTAGTCTTTAAACTAAAACCAAAGTTCAGACATGGCATCCTCTCCGGTGGGAAGCTGGGCGAAATTCTCTGCAGAAAATGCTCAGTTCTGTCTGGACTCTGATCTCATCTGTGGCCTGGCTGTCACTATGCCAGAGAATCCACATTTCCCCCCTTCGGTTGAGTAGGCATCAAGGTAAATATAGCTTCTCTTCCTTTTCCCATTATTCTTTTTTTTCCTTTGCATTCTCCACCCTTGATATAAAAACACAAAAATAAGAATTATAAGACAAAACATGACTATAGAGGAACTTTCAAACATTTTAACATGATCAAAGGGAGTAAGATTAGAAATTCCTTCAGTGATTTCTTCCAGAAAATCAATATTACTAATTTTTTCACTTGTTCATTAAAAGTATCATGAATTTGAACTTGTAACTTTAATATCTCATCAGTTAAATCACCATGATACATGATATGTTTGCGGACTTTATCCCAATGCCATTCAGTATTATTCCATACAACTGGGGTCACACAAAATTGAGTAGTATTCCAGTCACATTTTAGCTTCAGTTGTCTCTGTAAATTAGTGATATGATCACCTATCATAACTACTGACTGTTCTAAATCTATTAATTGAGAATTGACTTAATAATCTATTTGTTTTTAAGATGACCATAATTTTTCAGAATCACTATGCCATTGCTTGACATAATCTACTGTTTGAACACTTTGATGCAGAGCAACTCCAGCAGTAGCTGCTGTAGCTGTTATAGCTATAATCCCTAAAACAGTGGCAATTAATGCTCCAATAAATTTCTTGCTTCTTTTTAATAACTGACTAGTAAGATACTCCAAAAGCATCATCTTAGGAGATGACTGCCATTTACAACCCAAACTGACAGGAAGCCATAACCCAGTTCTAGATTCTAGATAACTATGCATATATACTCTTAGTAGGTGGCAGAGAAACAGAAAAATTTAAACAATTATACAGAGAACATTTACTGCAAGTCAAAGTTAAATTATCTGCCTCCTACTTAATAACTTCAGTCGTTTCTGGATAATCTTCAATAAAATCTTGCTTGCATGTGAAATCAGTGAGATTATTCTGTAGTTTGCATGATCTGTTGGGTCAACTTTCTTTGGGATAGGAATAAATATTGATCTCTTCCAGTCAGTTGGCCAAGGGGCCGTTCTCCACATTTCTTGGCACAACTTGATGAGCACGTCCAGGGCAGCATCTGTTAACTGAAATATGTCAATTGGTATACCATCTATTCCTGGAGCCTTATTTTTT
>NW_006399922.1:7085711-7087305 GCF_000299155.1 Elephantulus edwardii | reverse complement strand
GGAGTTTAGGGCTGTTGTACATAGGGTCACTATGAGTCGCAAGAGACTCGACGACACATAACAACAAACAACAACATTTAGTAACTCCTTTTAAGAAAACAGGTTAATACAGCAAGCACAGCTAAGAACAAATTCTCGGAGGACAATTGTTGCCCTGTGTTTTTAATCACTTTTACCCTTCTGCTATCAGCTTCTTTATCCGGCCTCAAGTCAGATTCTCTGCTTTCCTGGTCTCTGGTAGCAATCTTTTTTCATTTTTCTAAGGTCATCAGACTCATCCGTCCCACAATTCTATCTTCATTGAAGTATGGCCTCTTTTCACTTTTCTTGGGGTTTCACATTTTTAGATGATACCCACAGCATTTCCGTGCCTGTAGAAATATAAGCAAACCCTCGACCCTAATGGATGACAAATCTCTATTCATTAGTTAGAGGTTCTCTAAAATATGTATGTGCTGATCCACTCTTTGATTGATTGTAATACCCAATGTCTTTCAGGTGGAGTTTCTCTTTTCTCACTGTTGTTGCTAAGTGCTGTCAAGTCATCTATGACTCATTAGAATTAACAAAAAATTAAACAATGGTTTTGTAAAATAGTTCGGGGAAGATTTTGTTCATACTAATCCCATCTCCCCCCTTTTTGTTTCTTCAAAATAGTTTGTAAGGTCCAATTAGCCTTTTTTATTATAGCTATTCTTTGGGGATTATAAAGAATACCAATAATATGTTTAATGTTTTCTTTTTTTATAAAAATGTGTTTATCTTGCAATAATATAATAATAACATATAGCTCAGCATGTTGAACAGAAGTCAAATTAGCTTTAACTGCTTAATTATCTTATCATTAGTATAACCTGTATATCGTATCGCACCTTGTTAGCATCTGAATAATAAGCATCAGCTGTAAGGGGATAACTTTTCACCTTTTCAGGTAGAATCCAGTTCTTTTAATGAATTGTAATTATTTATTTTGAAGACATGAATTAGAAATCTTACCTATATAATGAGGAAAAAATAGTTTGCCAGCTTTTAGAAATTTTTTATAAATTATTAATTTGGGAAGTAGTAAATAGGACTATAATTTCAAGTGGATCAGATATCAACAATTGTCTTAACCATAGTCATCCTTTAATAATTAAATCACAAATTTTTTCAACATAACTACTAATTTTTATTATACTTATTTCCCCCAAAATAATAATTCCAATATTTTTTTCTTATTAATATAAAATACCGGTAGAGAATGAATAATTATTAATATAACAGATATTTTCATGTCTATATGACTTGACTGGACATCATTAATTCTTTCTTCTTTATAGTTTTTTTCCTTTGTTAAGGGCCACTATTAAACCCATAATGAGTTATCAGTTAACCAAGTTAATGGAGAAGCAAAGCATAGAACAGTGGTCTTGATTATAAATTTGGATAGCCTAATCCTGAGAATCAGATCGACTACATCTGTGGAAGGAACCACTGGAGAAGCTCAATATCAACTGTGAAAACTAGGCCGGGGGCTGATTGTGGAACAGACCACCAATTACTCATATGCAAGTTCAAGCTGAAGCTGAGGAAAATTAAACCAAATCCACAG
>NW_006399922.1:7083548-7084425 GCF_000299155.1 Elephantulus edwardii | reverse complement strand
GAGGACCTCGTGCACTTACTGCAAAGGGTCAAGGACTGCAGCTTTCAGTATGGACTGAGGCTCAATGTCAAGAAGACAAAGATTCTCACCACTGGCAGCGTCAGGATGGATGACAAAGGGATTGAGAGTTTGCTCGGCTCCACAGTCAACACTCTTGGCTGGATGCTGCTGTGTCAGCACGCTGGAGCCCGGGTTCGAACTTGTAATAAATTTTGTTAATTCACCTAATTAGCTCAGTGATCTTTTTGGGGACTCGCTCTGTTACATAAAAGACTATAAAATGAGTCTTTAAAAATATTACTAAAACTGGCAAATTTAACAAAGGCAAAGAAGGAAATCAATAAAAATAACACACATAAGAAATGAACTATATCATAGTAGAGCCACTTGGAAACTCCAAGAGAAATACTAGCAGTTAATTAATCCAAATTTTATCACCCTTGTTCCCAATTCCAAAATGTTGGTCCCAGCTTGCAATGTCTCACAGGAGAGCAGCAAAGAACTACTATGCATTTGTGTCCCGTCTTCCTCTAGGAATTCTTTATCTTCCGCTTGAGGACTTGCTTTCTTAAAATAGATAGTTATTAAAAATGCTGTCTTGCCTTTCTTTTTTTGGGGAGGGGAGATTGAGGAGTTTCCTATACAGCTAACTGTCTTATTTCTCTCTTTTCTTAATTCTAATGAAAGAACCCAAACTAGGGCTTTATCCAGACCGGGCGTGACCCCGAGCAACTCACACCAGATCCACTTGCAGTAATCACAAGAGGCTTTTATTGACGAAGCTTTGGGACGACTTATAGCTCACACAGGAGACAGTGAAGTCGACCCCGAGACCCAAAAAGCAAGGGAATTTATACTAGGTCTAGGGGTTCTTTGG
>NW_006399922.1:7081712-7082203 GCF_000299155.1 Elephantulus edwardii | reverse complement strand
GTTATTTGGGGGTTGGTATTAATTAGGGCACTAAAAGCTCCTTTAATTAGATTGAGGAGATGGTCCCTTGTAGAGGCGGGTTGTTTTTTTAACCCATTTGATGTGAGTGAAGTTGAGATGGGTTGGCTCTGGGGTGGGACAGGAGACGATTTCTCAGCTGGGGAGAGCCCCGCCAGCACAGGGTTGAGTCCTATAACTGTACTCTGTAGAGGACGATCAAACAGTTTTATCATAAATGATAGCCCATTGTCATAATTTTCTTGGATCCCCGGGGTGTTCCTCGCATAGAACAGCGTGAAGGGAAGGAGAGCAATTCAATCTTTTATGCCGGTCTCAATAGCTATTTTAGTTAAGGTCTCTTTTAGAGTTCTATACATCCTTTCTACCTGACCAGAGCTCTGGGGTCTATAAGCACAATGCAATTTCCAATTCACCCCGTTGTTTGGCAAGTCCCTGACTCACCTGGGCAACAAAGGCTGGGCCATTGACTG
>NW_006399922.1:7080171-7080701 GCF_000299155.1 Elephantulus edwardii | reverse complement strand
AGGCGGTGCAGTTGGCGCAGGATAGAGCAGGGTTTAGAGCTGTTGTGCATAGGGTCGCTATGAGTCGGAAACGACTCGATGGCACATAACAACAAAAACATTACAAACCGTGGGAAAATTTCTTCCAGGATCTTCTTGGCTACTACGTTAGCAGTCTCCTGCTTGGTAGGGAATGCTTCGACCCATCCTGAAAAGGTATCTACAAACACTAGCAGATAGTTATAAACGGTGACTATTACTTCAGTAAAATCCACCTCCCAGTATGATCCAGGTCTGTCTCCTCTCAGTCTCTTACCGGCTGTCTCAGCAGTGGTCTTGGCATTTGTGATGGCACAGGCTTTGCATTTTTCTACAATATCTTGAACAATTTCATTTAATTTTAATATTTGTAATTCAGAGGTTTTGATAAGGGCTTTTAATTTATTTGCTCCTAAGTGGGTCAGATAGTATATTTGTTTTACATACTCTCTAACTTCTTTCTGAGGGAGAACTTTTTTGTTCTCTTGGTCTATTATAGCTCCTTCTGAGTT
>NW_006399922.1:7076049-7077512 GCF_000299155.1 Elephantulus edwardii | reverse complement strand
TATGCACACTGGTCTTTGTCCAACTGCAGTTTCTTTTCATATTGCTTCGCTCCCTTAGTGCTCAGGTGTCCTGTCTGTCTGGACCCTGCCCTATCTCTTTCTTTTTCACTCACTACTCCGGCCAAGATTTTTGTCAAATTCCTCTCTTGATGGCGGTCTCGCTGGTCCTCACGTTCCTCTCTTTTTTTCTTTTCTCTCTCTGCCTTCTCTTCCTCTGCCTCCCTCCTGTGGTACACTTTCTCAGCTTCTTTCACTACATCCCTCAGTGTAAAATGTTGTAATCCCTCTATGTGCTGTAATTTTTTCCTGATGTCTGGAGCAGACTGCCCAATGTAGGCCATAAGTACTGCTGCTTTCTGTCCCTCTGATGCGGGGTCAAAGGGAGTGTATCTCCTATAGGCATCCATTAGTCTTTCTAGGAACACAGAGGGGGGTTCGGTAGGGCTTTGAAGGACTTCTCTTACCTTAGCCAAATTAGTGGGGCGTCACGCAGCCCCTCTGAGACCCACTACGAGAGCCCGGCTGTAAGCGGATAGCTCCTCTCTACCTTCTGCAGTGTTATAATCCCAGTTTGGGCGAACGAGAGGAAATCCCGCATCCATGGCAGCAGGAGTCTGGACTAGTTGTCCTGCAGCATCTCGGACATTTTTCCTGGCTTCTGTCTGAATTCTCTCTCGCTCCTCAGTAGTGAAGAGGACCTGGAGAAGTTTCTGGCAATCATCCCAGGTGGGTTGGTGAGAGAACATGAGGGACTCACTTAGTCCAATAAGCCCTGTGCGGTTATCTGAAAAGGAAGGATGGTTAGTCTTTCAATTATAGAGGTCAGCAGAGGAAAATGGGCAGTGCTGGAGGGGCTGGAGTTGTCCTGGCTCTGGGGGTCCTCCGTAGGCTCGTAAGGGGAGAGCCACAGTGGAATCTGGGCTCTCTAGACCCCTCCGACTGTGAGTCCCTCGTGCTGGTCCCTGGGGGGCACTTGTGGGTATGGGGCAACCGGGATCAACCTGGCCCTGATATGGGGGAAGATTGTGGCGCATTTCAGGCCACTCAGGTGGATTTTCAATCTCAGGATAAATTTTGGGTGGTGCCGATGGTGCAGGTTCTGGGGCCAGAGGAACTCTGGACTCAGAAGTTCGGGTTTTTAGGGCTAATGCGCATGGAGGGGTGGTATGGTTCTTCAAAACCCAAGGTTTTACCCACGGCGGTGGATTCTGCACTAAATCCTGCCACATGATGATGTATGGCTGTTGGTCAGGATGCGCATTTAGTCCTTCCTGGAAAACAAGATCTTTAACCACCAAAATGATTGTAAAGTCAAATGCTCCCTCTGGTGGCCAACCGACTCTCAGAGGGGGCCACTCAGAGTTACAGAAGATTTGCCAAGGTCCTTTTTTAACATTAACAGAGAGATTATTAGCCCTGGTTCTTACTTCAGAAAAATGTCCTAAAGTCAGGGAAAGGGGTGT
>NW_006399922.1:7073442-7075034 GCF_000299155.1 Elephantulus edwardii | reverse complement strand
CTGGGCTATAAGAGGAGGAATGTGGCTTAAAGATTGGTGGAAGAGTCATCAACAACCTGCGTTATGTGGATGACACAACCCTGCTTACTGAAACTGAGGAGGGCCTGAAGTACTTGCTGCAGAACGTCAAGGACTGCAATCTTCAATATGGATTGAAGCTCAACATGAAGAAGACAAATATTCTCACCACTGGGCCAACTGGCAGCATCAGTATGGATGGTGAAGAGATTGAGATAGTTAACAGCTTTAGTTTATTTGGTTCCACAGTCATCACTCTTGGTAACAGCAGCCAGGAAAACAAGAGATGAATTGCACTGGGAAAGTCAGCTATGAGGGACCTCTCAAGAGTATTGAATAGCAATGGCTGTAATAGTCAAGGTTTGTTATATATATATATATCTTGGCACCATCTTCAGTCCTTTGTCCTTGTTTTTCTTGAGTTCACTTCCTAAAAGAACCTCAGCAACAACGAAGTGACTCTAACTCCTCCTGTATGAATATTACTCCAATCAGAGTATACCAAATATTCGTGCCCTTGCTAATGAGCCCGCTTATTGTCAAATTAGCCAATGGCTATGCACCGCATCCATTTTACCTCACAAATTCCCCAATTCCCTTGTATCTTCTTGCCCCTCAGTCAGTTTTTGCCCCTTCCAGCACCAATAAAAACCCTTGTCTCGAAGTGCTGGGCTCTGCCATTCAGCTGCTGCATCGAGGTGTGTGTAGAGTCCCTGCTTGAGAGTTTGTAATAAAATCCCTTATGTTCTTGCATAGATTTCTGCTCCCTGGTGTCCTTTGGGGGACTCGTGATTGTGGCACAACACAGGCTGGAGACAAAGGTGTGCCTGATCCAGGCTATAGTCTTCGCAATTACACGCTATGCATCGGAGAGTTGGACAGTGAATAGGGATGATAGAAAGAGAATAGATGCCCTTGAGCTGTGGTGCTGGAGAAGTTTTGATATACCATGGACTGCTAGGAGAACAAACAGGTCTGACCTGGAGAGAGTGAAACCAGAACGTTCCTTGGAGTCAAGGATTCGTCCGACATACTTTGGGCATGTTGCAAGGAGGGACTGGTCCTTGGAGAGGGACATCATGTTTGGGAGAGGGGACGGACAGCGTAGGAGAGGAAGATCCTTGATGAGATGGATCGATTTTGTGATTGGTGTGGTGGTAATGAGTGTGTTAAAGATGGTGAGGTTGGCCCAGAATAGAACGGCATTTAGGGCTCTTGTACATACGTTTTGTAGGATTTGCAATGGTGTTTAGGGCTCTTGTAAATACGTTATGTATGATTTGCAAGGACTCGATGGCACATAAGAACAAGAACAACAGCTTTATTACACAGATCTTGGATATAGGGAATCACCTCCAAGACTGCCTCCCTGTCTGGGAGTGGCCATGGGCTTTTATAGGAGGGTGAGACACCAATTTACTCAACAATAAGCTTTCCTTAGTAAAAGAATTTATATATCTGAAAGAAAATCATTCACACCCAGATACTCCCTTTGCAGGCAAACAGGCAGATTATGTTACAATTTACATATGATTGGGGAAAACAGCTTCAAAGAGATAACAGCTAATCTGGGG
>NW_006399922.1:7032526-7041205 GCF_000299155.1 Elephantulus edwardii | reverse complement strand
AAACTGGGAGGAGGGTAGAGAGAATAGTGCAACAATGAATGAATGGAAACCCAAAATCTCTGTAAATGTTTATGAAAATTAATAAAATATAATTATAGGTGGGGAAAAAGACATTGTTTCACAGGACTGAAAAAGATTTGGGAAGTGAGATGAAATTGACCTGTCCTAGTGATAACAATCTACCCGTAGCCCCTCCATTCTTGCTTGGCATTAGTTACATCTTCATCTACCAAAATTCATGGAATATATGGATTGTTGTTGTGTACCATCAAGCCCGAACTGACTCATAGCTGACCCTCCAGATGGTTTTCAGAAGCAGTAAACCAAAATGGAGGGGATTTATCATCCTTCTCATGCAGAGCATCTGGTGGGTTCAAACCACATGCCTTCATGATTACAATGCAGTTTCTTAAAACTAGCCCAAGATTAAATGACTAATTTTTCAATTAGCAGTATTCATGCCTTGGATAAACCTTGCTGGCTATGATATTGCCACTGCACAAAGCTAAATGACCTGTGTCAGGAGCACCTTAGTTTCCAGAGAGACACCATTGCTCTTCACTACTTTGGAGAGGTCCCTAACAGAAGACTTTCCCACCACAATACATCTTTTAATTCCCTGGCTGCTGGTACCGAGAGGGTTGACTGTGGAGCCAAACAGATTAAAGCTGTGAACAATCTCAATCTCTTCACCATCCATCCTGATGCCGCCCAGTGGCCCAGTGGTGAGAATCTTTGTCTTCTTGATATTGAGAGTCAATCCATATTGGAGGCTGCAGTCTTTGACCTTCTGCAGCAAGTGCTTCAGGTTCTCCTCAGTTTTAGCAAGCAGGGTTATGTCATCTGCATAAAGCAGATTGTTGATGAATCTTCCACCAGTCCTGATGTCCCACTTCTCCTCATATACCCCAGCCTCCCAGATAAATGGTTCTGCATATTTGTTGAAATGTATGGAGATAGGTCTCATCCATTCAATTTTAAACCATGCAATGTTTCCTTACTTTGTTCTGAGCACTGCCTCCTGTTCCAAGTATAGGTTTTGCATTAGCACAATCAAGTGTTGTGGGTTTTCCATTCTTCTCAGAGTTAGTCACAGTTTGTTGTGATCCACACCGTCAAACGCCTTTGCATAATCAATGAATCACAGATAGACATTCCTCTGGTACTTTCTTCTATATTTAATGGTGCTTTGGACAAAATATTAAATGATCCAGGAAATATTCAAAGAAGATGGAACGAGTATACAGAGTCATTTTACTGAAAGGAATTGGCAGACACGGAAGAATTTAATGAAACAATAAATAAGCAAGAGCCGATGGTGATAAAGGAAGAAGTTCGAGCTGCTTTGAAGGAACTGGCAAAAAACAAGACCCCAGGAATTGATGGTATACCAATTGACATATTTCAGCTAACAGATGCTGCCCTAGATGTGTTCATCAAGTTGTGTCAAGAAATCTGGAGGACATCCACTTGGCCAACTGACTGGAAGAGACCTATATTTGTTCCCATTCCAAAGAAAGATGATCCAACCGAGGGTGTGAAAATTATTGAACAATATCATTAATATCACATGCAAGCAAGATTCTACTGAAGATTATCCAAAAACTACTGGAACGACACATCACCAGACAACTGCCAGAAGTGCAGGCTGTGTTTAGAATGGGTCATGGAACTAGGGACATTGTAGCTAATCTTAGATGGATCTAGTCTTGAGTGCTGAATAGTATTAAATTATGTAGATGTAACACAATTTCTCAATCTATTCAGTTGTGGTTGGTTATTTGGGCTGTTTTAATGTTCTTACGATGGTGAATAATGTTGCTAAGAACAGTGGTGTACAGATCTCGGTTTATATCTCAGTTCTAATTCCCGTGGGGTATAGCTGGATCATACAGAATTTCTATGTCCAACGTTTTGAGGAAAAGCCAAACTGACTTCCAGAATGGTTGTCTCATTTTACAATCCCATCAACAATGTATGAGAGTTCCACATTTTCACATCCTCTCTGATATTTATTGTTCATTGCCCTGGTAAACTTTGCCACTGCTACGTGGGTAAGATAGTATCTCATTTTGGTTTTGATTTGCATCTTTCTTATTGCCAGTGATTTGGAGCATTTCATGAGCCTGTTGTCCATCTAAATGCCTTCCTCTTTGAAAAGTCTTTTCATGTCTTTTGACCATTTTGTAATGATGATATATCTTACAAAGCACTATATATATATATATATAATTTTATGAAACCCAATATGAATGTTATTTTGTGAAACAAAATGTACATGAATGAAACACAAAGTATGTGAATTTTGTATGCAAACCAATATTACATTTTAAAGTCAATTCCAAGTCCTTTCTTCTAAGGCATCTTTGGGTAGACTTGAAATTCCAGTCTTAGCAGTAACTGTTAATGCTACCCAGGGGTATCATCAAATGTAGAGTATTATTAAAATATTTTCTTGAACTTACCCTGAGCTTAGTTTTGAGGTCATTATTTACAACAACTCCAGCTTTGAAGAAATGAGCCCAAGTAGTCTAGTGCATTACATGTTAGGCAGCAAATTGAAAGGTCCATGCTTCAAACCCACCAGCTTCTCTATGGGAGAAAATCAGGCAGCCTCCATCTGCAGAGGTTTACTTGCCAGGAAACCCAGTAAAGGGCTGCTTTGAGTAGAAACCAACTGGATGACAGTAGATTTAATTTGGGTAAGTTATGAAGACTGATAAGAGACTTTCATTTAAACATTAGAACCTGAAATAGTTATACTTTTTCTAGAAAAAAATTTTTTTTCCATGCTAGACTCTTTGAATCACGAACACATCTTTACTTCACACTTTTCATTGACCACTAAGAACTGCAGTGGCCTCTGGCAACCAGGAAAGATGTTATGATCAATCCAGGCGTCACCTGAGTGATCCAACCTTATTGTTTCCCCTTGTGCATAATATATCATTCTTTGTCATATAGTTTTATCTAGATTTTTATTTTCTTTTTGGAAGTTTGTTGTCATTTATATATTCAACATATGTACTTGTAAAATTTATATCAGTGATTAAACTAGGCTGAAATACGTTTAGAAAATTTAAGCAATATAAATTACAGGCAGAGAATAAGTGAGTTTCTCTCAGCCATATCCCCACTCATGAAATTCTCATTCCCAGAGGTAGCCACTGCATTATGTTCAAATCATGTGAGCATATGTGGGAGTCAACTTGTTGAAAGAATTCCAATAGAATTAGTGGGGCAAGAAAATCTGTATATCTTAAATTTTGAAAGGTATTGCTGAGCTATTTCCCAAAAAATCTTCAGTATACTTGTTTACTCTTCAATAAGCAGTGTTTGGTTTACCCACAGCCTTGTCAGCCAATCTCTGTTCAGCCAAATGAAATTCTTCAAAATTGCTTTTAGTTCTTTTCCTGTTACCCTTTGGAAACATGTTTTTTCCATTTACTTATAAGAGCTTTTTGTTAAGGAAAATTGTTTAAAAAAGCAGCATATTATTTTTGTGACTTCAAGGTCTTTTTGAAATGAGATAAATAAATACATAATTAATGACAAATAAATAATGGGCCTTTAAAGGCCAATTGTTTAAACAATTACTGGAGAAAGCATAGATTAGGCTTTGAGTCCTGGTAAGAGATCTTGCTTTTCTTATAGGTCTTTTCCCTGCCTCATTTCTTACTTTGGATATTTCAATGAATTTGTCACTCAGATAAAAGTAAATAAAGAGGGGTATTAACCTCTTTAGCTATAGGATAAACCTGCTTTATGGACAACAGTAGGCATAATAAATATTTCTAATAATTTGTTGAATATCCTGGATATATGTTGCATTTTGATAATCAAGCCCTAGTACACAGGCCTCATATTAAGCAAAATGGCCTGTTTTCAGGTAATGGGTGTTTCTAATCCGTTTGTGTCGCTCTGGCAAGACCAATCTCAATGTGCTGTAGGAACAAGCAGAAAAGTCTTTTAATGTGGGCATGAAAATGCAGAGCTCACATCTGCCAACAATATCAGCTGCAGTCTGATCCCAGTGCTTTTGTGGTCACAGCCAATTCACTTGAAAGCCAGTATGTTTCCAGCCTCACATTAGCAAAGAAAACAATGTTTCTAGTCTTTCCCCAATTTCAGTTTGGAGATATTTTGTTGTTACTGCCATTGTTGTTCAAAAAAGTAAAACTCTTGCACTAATACGGCTTATAAATCACAGCTGTTCCCTGTGCTAGTTTGCCCATAGTGGGTTGTATTTGTGCAAGCTCAGAATCTTCATGCCTTTTCCATTCTTCCAAAATCTAAATCATCCTTGATGCCTTAAAATAAAGCAATATCTTCAGAATTAGAAAAGAGCACTTCTCCAATATTTCTAGGGGTTTTTTGAACTATTTGCATATGAAAGTTATGTTTCTTTAAAACAGAATAATACATTCATAGCTTCAAATACTTGAGTAAGTTACATACAGACTACTAACGTATTAAGTTTCACAAGCAAATTAGTTTCAGTGGATTTATATTTTATTCCCATGGTATATAAATAGAGTGTTTCTGAAAATTTTAAAAACTGCAAATAAACCATATCTCCTGCGTTTCCCACATTCTGGATATTCATTTTTTTGTTACTTAGTTATTGTATTATTACTTTTTAATATAAACTTTGATCAAATAAAACTTTTCCACTTGGTAGAACTCTTATCGTCTTTGCTTCTAGAGTAAAAGTAATTTTATACCCCTTCAAATAAACATTAATTAAAAAGACAGCAATAAAATTAACAAAATAATACATTTTGTCTTAGTCAATATACTATTTCTGTGGATGTCAAAGAGAAATGTATGTCTCTGAATAATTAACAAACTATCCGTGTATTAATTTGTCTAAAATTATAATTACTACACTGAAAATAACCTCACTAGGCCTGGAATGGAATGCAGTCAAACCAAGACATTGTATTAAAAGAGAATTTTTTTCTCTCTCTCTCTTGGGATCCAATTTTTCTTACATTTCCTTATAAATAATTTATCCTCATTTTTTTGTTTTTTAAATTTAATTTTATTAATTTTCATGAACATTTACAGAGATTTTGCATTTCCATTCATTCATTGTTGCATTTTTCTCCCTGCCCACCTCTGCCCCACCCCAGTTCACTCTTCTCTTTGAAAAAGAAAAGAAAAATTCCTTCATTGATATACAATCCTCTCCCCCTCCCAAATACACTCCACTATGCAACCTTCATTCTGGACTCTTGTCATAGATACTGCTTTTAAATTGTTCTCTAACTCATCTGTTTCAAGCACTATACATAATTTATCCATTTTTTCTCAGCCTAACTCTAACCCTGATGTCAGTCTCATTCTACAACACTGGCACTATGCAATATATGTCCTTTTGTGACTAATATCTTTCACTCAGCATAATGTCCTCCAGGGTCACCCATTTTGAACCCATTTTTAATAATATTGTATGAATTCCTTGTATTTCAATGCAGCATAGTATTCCATTGTATGATTATACCAGAGCTTCTCTATCCATTCATTTGTTGATGGGCACTTAGGTTGTTTCCAACTCTTTGCTATTGTGAACAAAACTGCAGTAATCATTATTTTTTAAATGGTAAAAATTGAATCTGTTACTATAAAATGTTTCTCCAATGATTCCTTCCACAAATGTAGTCAATCTGATTCCTATGATGCCCATCAGATGAGATCCATGTATAAAGTTGTCCTTTGTGTCTTTTTGAAAAGGTATTTGAAATGAATAAGTCATTACAAATACAAAATTTAATCATTCTATTTCCAGCCTCATTTCTATCCCTAAGCCCATATTTTCCAACTACAATTCCTTCTTCACTGTTTCCCACTTTTGCATACCAGTCACCAATTATCATTAATGCAGCTTGATTGCATGTTCAGTCAATTTCGGACTGCAAGATTTCATAAAAATTTTCAACTTCTTTCTCTTTGGTTCTAGGTGTAAGAGAGTATATTTGAATAACAGTTGTGTTAATGGGTCTTCCTTGTATGCTATGGATATTTTCCTATCAGTCACCACATTATATTTCATGATAGAACTTGAAATTGACTTTTTGACTATGAATGCAATACCATCTTCCTCTGTTTTTCATACACAAAGTAGTATACCATATAATTACCTGATTCAAAGTGGCCAAAGCTGGTCCATCTCAACAGAATAACACATGTTTTTGTTGGTGTTTTTTGTTTGTTTGTTTGTTTGTTTTTATTTCAATGAACATCTACAGAGATTTTGGATTTCCATTCATGCTTTGTTGCACTTTTCTCTGCCCACCCCCCAGTTCACTCTTCTCTTTGAAAAGCAAAAGAAAATCTTCTTCATTGGTATACAATCCCCCAGCACACCACAACCCCACCCCAACCCTGGGTATACTCCACTCTGCAACCCTCATTCCAGACTCTTATGATAATCAAAATTCCCTAAAATATATTACTTTTAAACTATTCTCTCCCTCATAGGTTTCAATGCAGTAAACATAATTTATCCAGTTTTTCTCAGTCTTACCCCCACCCTGATGTCAGCCTCATTTTACAACAGTGGGGCCATATAGTATTTGTCCTTTTGTGACTGAGATATTTCACTCAGCATAATGTCCTCCAGGGTCACCCATTTTTTAGTTCCTTGGTTTTCAATGCAATGTAGTATTCCATTCTGTGAATATACAACAGTGTCTTTATCCATTCGTTTGTTGATGGTCACTTAGGTTGTTTCCAACTCCTTCCTATTCTGAACAAAGCAGCAATAAACATGGGTGTACATATATCTGCTTGGATTTCGGTTATGGTCTCTTTAGGGTATATTCCCAGTAGTGGAATTGCTGGGTCAAATGGTATCGCTATTTGCAACTTTTTGAGAAAGTGCCACACAGCTTTCTACAGTGGTTGCACCATTTTACACTCCCACCAACAGTGAATAAGGGTTCCATTCTCTCCACAACCTTGCCAGCATTTGTTGCTTGCTGTTATGCTAAATTTTGCTATTCTTACTGGGGTGAGATGATATGTCATAGTTGTCTTGATTTGCATCTCACTTAGAGCTAGGGATTTTGAACATTTCTTCATGTGCTTGTTGGCCATCTGAATGCCTTCTTTGGTGAAGTGTCTGTTCATATCCTATGCCCATTTTTCACTTGGATTATTTACCTTTATCTTGTTGTGGTGCTCAAGTACTTTATAAATTCTAGATATAAGTCCCTTATCTGACACATCATTACCAAACATTTTTTCCAGTCTGTGGCTTCCCTTTTTACCCTGTTGGAGAAGTTTTTGGATGCGCATAGGGATTTTATACTTAGAAGGTCCAATTCATCTATTTTATCTTCTCCTGGTTATAAATTTTTCAGGATAATTGGAGCACTCTTTATGTTGTGGATTAGGACTTCCAGCACTGTTCCTAGCTTTTCTTTAATGAAGTTCATAGTCCTTGGTTTTAGTCCTAGGTCCATAATCCACCTTGAGTTGCTTTTTGTATATGGAGTGAGGCATGGATCTTGCTTAATTCTTCTGCAGATGGTTTTCCAATTTTGCCAACACCATTTGTTTAAAAGCCTGTCATTTCCCTACTTAGCTGATCTCATCTCCTTGTCAAAAATCAGTTGACCATAGATAGATGGTCTGATTTCCGGGTTCTCAATTCTATTCCATTGATCTATGTGTCTGTCATTGTACCAGTACCATACTGTCTTAACTACATGGCAAAGTAGTAGTATTTGAAATCAGGGAGTGAAATACCTCCAGCCTTTTTTCTATTTTTAAGGAGTGCTTTGCTTATTCGGGGCTTCTTTCCATTCCAAATGAAGCTGGAGATTACCTTTTCATCTAGTTGAAGAATGGGATTGGTATTTGTATTAGGATTGCATTGAACGTGTCCATTGCCTTTGGTAGTATTGCCATTTTCATAATATTGAGTCTTCCTATCCATGAGCAAGGGATATTCTTTCATTTCTCCAGGTCTCTTTATGTTTCTTGTAGTAATGTTTTTTTGTTTTTTTTATTTTCTTTGAATAGATCCTTTGTGCTTCTACTTACATTTACTCCCAAATATTTTATCTTGTGATTAGCTATTGTGAACGGTATTGTTTTTCATAGCTCCAGCTCTGTATTTCCTTTGTCACTGTAGAGAAATCCAACTAAAATTTTGTATGTTGATCTTGCATCCTGCTACTTTGCTAAATAGGCCAACTATGTCCTATAGTTTTCTTGCTGAGTCTTTAGGGATTTCTAAGTATACTATCATGTCATCTGCATAGAGGGATAACTTTACCTCCTCTTTGCCAATTTATATACCTCTTATGTCTTTCTTTTGTCCTATTACTGTCGCTAAGACTTCCAATACAATATTGAATAAGAGAGGTGATAATGGGCATCCTTGCCTAGTTTCTGTTCTTTTTTTAAAAATTAGTTTGTTTATTTTTCATTTCAATGAACATCTACAGAGATTTTATAATTCCATTCATTCATTGTGGCACCCTTCTCCCCGCACAAACCCCTCCCCCCCCATTTGCTCCTCTCCTTGAAAAGCAAAAGAAAAACTCCCTCATTGGTACACAATCCCCCCGCACCTCCCCAAACCCCACCCCCTAACCCAAATATAATCCACTCTGCAACCCTCATTGCATACTCCTACGATAAAAATAATGCCCTAAAATATAGGGA
>NW_006399922.1:7029148-7030496 GCF_000299155.1 Elephantulus edwardii | reverse complement strand
TCAATGAAACACAGATAGACATTCCTCTGGTATTCCCTGTTTTCAGCCAAGATCCATCTATCTTCAGCTACAATATCTCTAGTACCACGACCTGGACTTCTGGTAGTTCTCTGTTGATGTGCTGTTCCAGTCGTTTTTGGATAATCTTGTGTAAAATTTTGCTTGCATGTGAAATCAGTGAGACTTTTGATAGATTTTTAATTTTAGTTGGTTCTGTTTTGATGTTGCCTGATTCATTTCTTATTCAGATTATTTTTGCCTTCTCCTTCTTTTCTTTTCTTTGTTTTTTTTTTTTATGAATGAGCCAATTTATTAATCCAGCATCATTTGTTCTAATGTTTCTTATTGGCAGCAGCCACCTGTCCGGCGCTTCTGTCCAGATCTCTCTGTCCCTGAGGTGTCAGTTTGCGGCTCCCATCTTGGTCTTTTTCCACCATTTTGAGCCCTTCTAGGGCTTGAAGGGCACTGCGGGCCACGCTTTTGGAGCCTCGGCTGAAGTGGCTGGGCATTACGCCGTTTCTCTCCCGCCCCCCGTAGATCTTGGTCATGGAACTAACCCCAGCACCACCCCGGAGGTACAGGTGCCACGCTGTGGAAGCAGCTCGCATGTAGAACCAGTTCTCATCGTAGGGAGCAAGCTCTTTATGCTTGGCCAGCTTGACAGTGTCCACCCATTCGGGGACTTTCAGCTTCCCTGACTTTTTGAGGAAGGCTGCCAGAGCTCTGACAAACTCCTGCTGGTTCAAGTGTTTTACTCCAGGCATCGTGCGGCCTCCAAGCTGCTAGCCAGGGGAAAGGGAGCGATGGGGTTTTCCTGGCGCACAAGTCGGGCGTAGGATCTCCTTCTTTTCTTTTGTGAGTTTTGGTAATGCTTTGTTGATTTTATTGACCTTTTCAAAGAACCAACTCCTAGTTTTGTTGATAGTTTCAATTGTTTTCTTCGGTTTTCTACTTCATTTATGTCTGCTCCAATTTTTATAATTTCAGTTTTTTTAGAGGGTGGCGGGTTTTCTTGCTGTTCTTTTTCACTTTGTTGGAGATGTTGGATTAGACAGTCAATGGTCAATTTTTCCTGTCTTTTGATGTGTTTGCTTATTGATATAAATTGACCTCTGATTACTGCTTTGGCCGTTTCCCAGAGGTTTTGATAAGTAGTGTCTTCATTGTCATTTGTTTCAAGAAACTTTTAAATTTCATTTTTTGTTTCTTCTTGTACCCAGTCATGTTCAAGCAAGTTGTTGTTCAGCTTCCAAATTTATGATTTTTTCTCCTTTATTCTCTTGTTCTTAATTTCTAATTTTGTGGCATTATGATCTGAGAAGATATTTTATATAATTTCTATGTTTTT
>NW_006399922.1:7019736-7026865 GCF_000299155.1 Elephantulus edwardii | reverse complement strand
AAATAAAAAAAGATATCTTGTTTTGGTGAGTGAGGTACCTTGCTTCTTTCAAGACATTGATGTGGAAGAGTTTTTTAAAACTAAGGTTATAGTTGGTTCTTGTCTTGATGTCACTGCTCCTCTATCAAGATGCCCAGGACCTCCCTGTTGCTAGAGTTAGCAAGACTAACATGGTCAGGCCAAACAGCTGTTTGTAGTCCAAAGAAACGAAATCTTCAATGTTAGACAACTTTTTCAGGGGAGGCTTATAATTGCTGTAATTTGGTCTGTGTGTTTTGTTTTCTTTTTTCCTTCGGCCCTCAGGCCCCAAAAGTCAAAGCTGGCAGGGGGCACACACTTCTGGGGTGGGGGTGTGTGGTACCTGGGGGGTGCGGGTCAAAGGTCCAGAGGTGTGTTCCAGTCCAATTCCACTCCCTCTCTCCACTGCATCTGGGAGCTCCTCCCACCAACTCCCAAATTCAAAGCTTGCAGCTGGTGTGTGTGTGTGGATGTGTGTGCAAAGTTCTGTTGTTGTTGTTTTATGCTGTTGAGTCACCTGCAACTCATAGCAACCTTATGTACAACAGTCCTAAAATTTGCTCTATCCTGTGTCAATCTTATTGTCTCTGATACACGTACTCTCATTACCCCAGTCACTGAATCAATCCATCTCACTGAGAGTCTTCCTTCCTTGCACTGTCTGTCTACTCTCCCAAGCATGATATCCCTCTCCAAGCACTGATCCTGCCTTGTAATATGTTCAAAGTATGTCAGATGAAGCTTCAGAATCCTTGCCTCCAAGGAGCAGCCTGATCTCACCCTCTCTAGGATGAACTTGTTTGTTCTCCTAGCAGTCCATGGTATATTCAATACTCTTTTGCAACACCAAAGTTAAAATACATCAATTCTCCTTCTATCATTTCTAATCACTGTATGTCAGTATTCATCCATTACATTCAATTTTTAATAACTTCCAGTTTGTTAACTTTCAAGCTAAATACATTCCATGTACCTATCATTAAATTATGTTTGTTATTGTTTTCCTCATTTAACTGACTTCCAACCTTGGGTTTAGCAGTACACTTCTATAATTATCTTCTTTCTTTAGAGTTCATATGGTTTTCTCTTATATAGGAGGTGGATGGTGCTTCCTGATTCCTAGTCTGTCTTAGTCAGGGAGCTCCACCAAAACCTGTCCACCATGTGTAACTGAAATGGCATGTGACACACCATTGGCACAGATTTCTGTCTCACAGCAATATCAAGTTATCTCAGGATAGCAAACTGTCAGACAATTGCTGTACCAGTTAAAACAATATTTTCCTTAACCACAATTAGCATCAAGCCTGAGGACCCAAGTGAATTTTTAATATAAAGGACTGCCCATCAGGTCCTAATTGCTTAAACAAAAGGGTTACAGCCACAGCTGATTATTATTAATGAAATCAGAAACAGCAAATCAGATTTCACTTGGGTGTTAACAAAATAAAAAATGCCCAAATACTTTACACCCTTTACACTTACGGGCTGCATAGGACTCACATTGACTACATTTATGGAAGAAATTCTTGGGAAAACTCAGTATCAAATGTCAAAACAAGGCTAGGGCAGACTGTGGGTCAGATTATCAATTACTCATATGCAAAATCAAATTAAGCACAAAGAAAATAAAAATAAGTCTACAGGAACCAAGATATGATCTTGACTCAATTCCATCTGAAGTTCAATATCATCTTAAGAATAGGTTTGAAGCTTTGAACGCCAATGATAAAAGACCAGATGAGGTGTGGGATAATATCAAGGACATCATCCATAAAGAAAGAAAAAGGTCATTACAAAAAAAAATGAGGATAAAGGAAAGAACTAAAATGGATTTCTGAAGAGACTCTAAAGATTGCACTGGGGCATTAAGAATCCAAAAGAAAAGGAAAAGATGTTGAAGTGAAAGAACTAAACAGAAGATTTCAAAGAGCAACTCAGGAAGACAAAGCAAAATATTATGATGGAATATGTAGAGAGCTGGAATTGGAGAATAAAAAGGGTAGAACTCACTCTGCATTTCTCAAGCTGAAAGAACTGAAAAACAAATTTAAGCTTCAAGTCACAATATTGGAAAATGCTATGGGAAATATATTAAATGACCCAGGAATCATCAAAAGCAGACGGATAGAATAGACAAGATCACTGTACAAGTAAGAATTGATTGACACTGAATAATTTCAGAAATTACCATATGAACAAGAGCCATTGGTAATAAAGGAGGAAGTAGAAGTTGTATTCAATATATTAGCAAAAATTAAGGCGCCAGGAATCGATGGGGTATCAGTTGACTTATTTCAATTAAAAGTGCAGCCTTTGATGTTCTTACCAGTCTATGTCAGGAAATTTGGAGAACACTGTCTGACCAACTGCTTAGAAGAGGTCCATATTTGTTCCCATCTTCAAGAAAGGTAATCCAAATGAATGCAGAAACTACTGAACAATGTCATTAATATTATAAGCAAGCAAAATACTGCTGAATATCATGCTGAGTGTAATATCTCAGTCACAAAAGGACAGGTACTACATGGTGTCACTATTGTAGAATGAGACTGACATCAGGGTTGGAGTGAGACTGAGAAAAATTAGATAAATTATGTATACTGCATTGAAATAGATGAGGGAGAGAACTGTTTGAAAGCAATATATGATTGGGTATTGTGGTTATGACAAGAGTCCAGAATGAAGGTTGCATAATGGAGTGTACTCAGGGTGGGAGGGGGGATTTTATACCAATGAATTTTTTTTTTTTTTTTTTACTTTTCAAAGAGAAGAGTGAACTGGGGGAGGGGTGGGCAGGAAGAAAAAATTAACAATGAATGTACGGAAATCCAAAATCTCTGTAAACATTCATTAAAATTAGGGTTTTTTATAAAAAAGAAAAAGAAAAAACAGTGTTATAGCACTATAGCAATTGTTACTAGCACCTTACATGGAAGCTAGTAAATATAACATCCACCTAATTTACAAAAAAAAAAGTTTAGAACAATACACATATAGGGAACTGCAAGAAGTTCAAGCAAGATTTAGAAGAGGCCCTGGCACCAGGAATATCATTGCTGATGTCAAATCACTCTTGGCTAAAAGTAAAGAATACAAGAAGAATATGTACTTACATTTTATTGATTCTGTAAAGGCATTTGACTATAGAGATCATAAGCTATGGCTGACATTGAGAAAATGGGAAACCTGGAGCACTTGATTGTACTACTGTTGAACTTATATGTAAACCAGGAGGGTGCTGTGCAAACAGAACAGAAGAACACTGTATGGTTTGGAATTGGGGAGGGAGTGTATCAGGGTTGTATTCTCTCTCCATACCTAATCAGTCTGTATGTTGTTGTTTCTATTATACCATCAAGTCACCTGTGACTCATAGCAATCCTATGTACAACAGCCCTAAACCCTGATCTATCCTGTGCCAATTTCACTGTCTCTGACACACCTACCCCCATTACCCTAGTCAATGTATCAATACATCTCATCAAAAGTCTTCCTCTCCTGTGCTGTCTCTCCACCCTCCCAAGCATGATGTCCTTCTCCAAAGACTGGTCCTGCCTTGCAACATGTCCAAAGCTTCAGAATCCTTACCTCCAGGAGCAGCCTGGTTCACCCTCTCCAAGACGAACTTGTTTGTTTTAGCAGTCCATGGTATATTCAAAACTCTTCTCCAAGCCACATCAAGTCTCCTTCTATCATCCCTAGTCATTGTCCAGCTCTTTAATGAATAGCAAGTAATTGCAAAGAGAATGGCCTGCCTCAGGCACACTTTGGTTTCCAGACTGACAGCATTGCTCTTCAGTACTTTGGAAAGGTCCTTCACAGCAGACGTTACTGATGCAATAAATCTTTTCATTTTCTGGCTGCTTGTGCCAAGAGTGTTGACTGTGGATTTTGTTGTTGTTGTTGTTATGTGACTTCGAGTCACTTGCAACTGATAGTGACCCTATGTACAAGAGCCCTAAACCATGCTGTATCCTGTGCCAACCTCGCCATCTCAAACACATGCATTCCTACCACCCCAATCACAGAATCAATCTATCTCATCGAGGTTCTTCCTCTCCTTTGCGGTCCCTCCACTCTCCCAAACATTATGTCCTTCTCCTAGGAGCAGTGCCTCCTTGCAACATGCACAAAGTATGTCAGAAGAAGCCTCAGAATCCTTGACTCCAAGGAGCATTCTGGTTTCACTCTCTCCAGGACAAACCTGTTTGTTCTCCAACACTCATACTTCCCATAATCTATGTTCCAACTGATGGTTATTTCCAGGTGTTTCTATTCATTTTTGAGCCACTTCCTATCTGAGTTCTATGTCTAACACTATAATTACCTATGTTCCTCTGTTCAAAGGATTTTCAAAGACACATTGTTTCACAAGTAAATGGTCAATTCTTCTTCCTAGTGTGTCTTAATCCAGGGGCTCTGTTGTAATCATTCCACCACGGGTGACCCTTGTGGTACCTGAACAATTGGTAGTAGAGTTCCCAGAATGAGAGCACGCTAGAAGCTACAGTAGTACAGAAGACTAACAGACAAGTGTTGTATTAAAAGAAGTAAATAGTAATAATAATAATAATACCTAAGCTTGAACACATCTACTACACAAAGTAATTGCCAACATGCAAATCATTTCTAAATAACCAAACTGACAGATAGGTATTGTACCTCTAAAAGCAACCATAAACGCAACCAGGTATTCAAATATCATAGCATAAGATACTAAATTTTCAGACCATGGCTGAGGCCCATAGTTGTGAAGCAGGATGGGTCCTGTTGTGTTGTTGTTTAATGCTGTCGAGTCGTAGACTACTCATAGCGACACTATGAACGAACAGCCTGAGCACTGTTCGTAAATAGAGTTTCCAGAGGCAAGCCATTTTGGAAGTGGATGCCGCTCCTGCTTCCAGGCTTTATTTAGTCGGGAAGCTCCAGCCAACACTGTCCACAATGGGTGCCCATTACCCCGATTGGCACATCACTGTCACAGGCTTCTGCATCACAGCAACCACAAGTTACCTCTGTACAGAAATGCACAGACCAGTGCTATACCACCTAGAAGAATGTTTGACAGGAAGACAATTTGAACCTGGCCAAGGGCCACAGGTGACAATCACCCACCTTTGGCTTGGTAGCACAGCTTCATTTCCACTAGGCCAACATAGCTCTCTCTTGGTTGTCGTCATTGTTATTGTTGTTTCATGCCGTCGAGTCGTAGAAGACTCATAGCGACCTTATGAATGAATAGCCTGAGCACTGTTCGTTCATAGAGTTTCCGGAGGCAAGCCATTTTGGAAGCGGATGCCACTCCTGCTTCCAGGCTTGATTTAGTCGGGAAGCTCCAGCCAACACTGTCCACCCTGGGTGCCCATTAACATGATTGACACATCACTGTCACAGGCTTCAGCATCACAGCAACCACGAGTTACCTCTGTACAGTAGCGCACAGACAAGTGCTATACCACCTAGAAGAATGTTTGACAGGAAGACAATATGAACCTGGACCGAGGGGCGCAGGCCCGAGGGCCCTTTGGGCTTAAGGCCTCCTCCTTGTTCAAACCCTAGGCCCAGGCTGACTAGCCTCACTCCAGTGACAGAGCAAACCTGCACGTCAAACACATTCCCGGAAAAGCAATCCACTCCAAAGCTTGCCACGATTCCTGCACTCCCACCACCACACTCCTGCCTTCTGGCAAGGAGAGCTTCCCAGGAGCCTGTGAAGGTGCCAGCCAAACCAGGAACAACATCGCTGCTTACTTCCCAGCTTCCTTCAGCTTAAGGCCGCCTCCTGGTTCAAACCCTAGGCCCAGGCTGGCTAGCCTCACTTCAGGGACAGAGCAAACCTGCACATCAAACACATTCCTGGAAAAGCAGTCCACTCCAAAGCTTGCCACGATTCCTGCACTCCCACCACCACACTCCTGCCTTCTGGCAAGGAGAGCTTCCCATGAGCCTGTCAAGATGGATCCTAGATGAGGATATTAGCACAGACAGTGGTGCAGCTGGATATTTAGTGCTGATTCTTAACACAGATCCAAGGGCTGGTAAGTATTTGGAAGCGGGGGACTATAGCTTTCCATGCCAATGCCCACAGACATTCAATATGATGCTGCCATTCCAGGTCCAATGGAATCCAGAGACCTGGGGAAGAGGTTTACAGGCCTCAGCTGTGACCTGACAGAGCACTCCAATGGAGTTCATGGATAGGAACACTCAATATTGTGAAAACAGCAGTCCTACCAAAAGCAATCTACAAATTCAATGCAATCTCAATACAGATATGAATGCCATGCTTCTCTAGAAGAAAAAGGCAATTTCCAATTATGACCAGAATGGAAACATATCCTGAGGGGAAAAAAAATACTGGGGAAAAAAAAGGAAAATAACATACGTGGCATCACATTCCTTAATCTCAAATCCTACTATACCATCATAGTAATCAACATAAAATGATAATGGTACAGCAACAAACATATAAATCAATGAAATAGAGTAGAAAACTCAGAAATAAACCCATCTACTTGTGGTCAACTGATTTTTGACAAGAAGACAAAATCAAGTGGGAAAACAACAGTCTTATTAACAATGGGATAGCGCAGGAGGGGAAGGCCCTCTATGAGGTGGATTGATTCAGTGTAATTCAGGGTAATCGGGATGGGAGTGTCAGAGACAGTGTGATTGGCACAGGACAGAGCCGAGTTTGGAGAAATTGAAAAGGTAATAAAACAACTTCCACACAAAAGAAGCGCTGGACCAGATGGTTTATAAGTGAATTTTGTCAAACATTTAGAGAAGAACTGTCACAAATTCTACATAAACTCCTTCAGAAAATAGAAAAAGATGGAATTCTCCCAGACTTATTTTATCAAGCAAACATATCCTTGATACCAAAGATAGGTGAAGACACCGCCAAAGTAGAAAACTATAGGCCAGTATCTCTCATGAACGTAGATGCAAAAATCTTGAATAAAATCCTGGCCAATAGAATCCAATCGTACATAAAAAAAAAATTCATCATGACCAATTGGGATTCATAACAGGTAGACAAGGATGGTTCAACATAAGAAAAACAATCACTGTAATCCATCACATTAACAAAACAAAGAACAAGAAC
>NW_006399922.1:7009249-7019206 GCF_000299155.1 Elephantulus edwardii | reverse complement strand
AAACCAAAACCCAAAAAACAAAAACCCACACCAAAAAGAGAGTTTGAAAAGTGAAAGAATATCCCTTTCTCATGGATAGTAACACTCCATAATGTAAAAATGACAATACTACCAAAGACAATTTACACGTTCAATGCAATCTCAATACAAATACCTATTCCATTCTTCAAGAGATGGAAAAGGCAGTATACAATTTCATTTGGAGAGTGGAACAGAAAGAGCCCCCAAATAAGCAGAGCAGTTCTTAAAAATGGAAACAAGGTAGGAGGCATCTCACTCCCTGATTTCAAATGCTACTACACTGCCATGGTGGTCAAGAGAACATGGTACTGGTGCAATGATAGACGCATATATCAATGGAATAGAATTGAGAATCCAGAAATCAGCCCATCTACTTATGGTCAACTGATATTTTACAAGGAGATAAAATCAGTTAAGTGGGGAAATGACAGCCTTTTTAACAAATGGTGTTGGCAAAATTGGAAAACTATCTGCAGAAAAGCAAGATCCACACCATACACAAAAATGGACTCAAAGTGGATCGTGGACCTATGACTAAAACCAAGAAATATAAACTTCCTTCAAGAAAAGCTTAGAAAAACTCTAGAAATCTTAATCCACAACATGAACAGTCTACTAAGCATCCTGAAAAATCTGCAACCTGGAGAGGATAAAATAGATGAATGGGACCTTCTAAGAATCAAATTCCTATGCACATACAAACACTTTTCCAACAGGGTTAAAAAGGAAGCCACAGACTGGGGGAAAATATTTATTAACGACATGTCAGATAAGGGACTTATATCTAGAATTTATAAAAAACTCTAGCACCACAACAAGATAAATGTAAATAACTCTATTGAAAAATGGGCACAGTATATGAACTGAAACTTCACCAAAGAAGACATTCAGATGACAAACAAACACATGAAGAAATGTTCAAAATCCCTAGTTATAAGAGAGATACATGTCAAAACAACAAAGAGATATCTCACCCTAGCAAGAGCAGTAAACTTAACAGGGCAGCAAACGTCAAATGCTGGTAAGGTTGTGAAGAACCTGGAACCCTTATTCACTGTTGGTGTAAGTATTAAATGGTGCAACCACTATGGAAGACTGTGTCTTGCTTTCTCAAAAAGTTGCAAATAGAAATACCATTTGATCCAGAAATTCCACTGCTGGGAATATACCCTAGATAAACCAGAACTGCTCCCTAAGCCCACATACGCACACCCATGTTTATTGCTGCTTTGTTCACAATAGCAAAGAGCTGGAAACAATCCAAGTGCTCATCAGCAAATGAATGGATAGAGAAGCTCTGGTATATTCACACAATGGAATACTATGCAGCATTGCAAACAAAGAACTAATGAAATATTTAAAAAGGATGACCTGGAGGACATTATGTTGAACGAAATATCTCAATCACAACGGCACAGATATTGAATAGTGTCATTGTTGTAATACTGGATTAACTTCGGTTGAGGGAAGACTGAGAAGGGGGGGAACAAACAATGAGTATCACATTGAAACATGAGGGAGGTAACTGCTTAAAAGCAATATGTGATTAGGTATTATTATCATGTCAGGAGTCCAGCATAAAGGTTGCATAGTGGAATGCACTTGGGGGGATTATATAACAATGTAGGAATTTTACTTTTCAAAGAGAAGAGCGAATTTGGGGCGAGAGGTGATCAGGGAGAAAAATAGAATGATGAATGAATGGATTTCCAAAGTCTCTGTAAATGTTCATTAAAATTAATTTTTTTAAAAAGGGAGTGACAGGTTAGCTGTGTTGTTTTGTGTGTGTCTGTGTGTGTTTTAAATCAGAACGAAAATAAAATTTTATTAAAAAAACATTTTAAAAGAGAAACAAACATGTTGGCAAGTAGATGTCCCTTTCCATTTAATGTGCATGGAGTGACACTTTTGTGTTTATGTCAAAATTACTTATGGAGAAGGAGTACATCCGAGATCCTTACCAAAGTGACAGGTCACGACCAAATATGGCCAGCAGAATGCCCTCTTTGGCCACAGAAACAAGTCAGAAAATTGATGTCTAAAAAAAAATAAAACTGGAAATATCTTCATCATCCTATCCCTCCCCTGGCCCCTAAAGGTTTAGAACTTTAGAAACTGAAATAGGAGAGTCCATAAAATAGCAGACTCACACTACCTGTTAGACTTTTGCTTTTGAATATATGCTTCTGGAAGATTCTAATTCATTAACATTAACAGTTATAACTCTATTTTCCCTTTAAGCGGATCCTGGATAAGCAGCAAATAAACCTTGTCATTTAAGTATAAAAAAGAAAAATAGAACTGAGATGCAAATTGTAGACCTGTATACCTACAGAAGATTATTCACAATAGCAAGAAAATAACAACAGCCCAAATGTCCCTAAATAAAGAAATGGACTAAGAAATCGTGGTACATTCACATGATAGAATACTATGTAGCACTAAAGAACAATGTTTTTGTAAAATAATATATAACATGGGAGAGTCTAGAGACCATCTTGTTGAATGAACTGTCTCATAAGTACAAATACTGTGTAAGATTATTGCCAAAATAGAAGGATGACTGAATAAAATGTATATACATGCCCATAGAGGTATAGGAGTAATTGGGAAGAAGGCAGAAAAAGGGAAAATGTGGAAAAAACTAGAATAGCAGAGTTTTTGTGGTGGATAGGGGGTGAAAGAATAGGAAGGATTCATTGGGGACTTGAAATGACAGGGCATAGATCAATTCTAATTGGCTATATCAAATACAATGTATGTGACTGATTGAGATTGTTCACAGTTTTGGTTTGCTTAGTTCCACAGTCAACACTCTTGGCACCAGCAGCTAGGAAACTAAAAGACATATTGCGATGGGAAAGTTTATGGTTAGAGACCTCTCTAAAGTGGTGAACTGCAAAGATGTCAGTCTGAAGACTAAAGTGAGCCTAGTATATGCCATGGACTTTGCAATCACTTGTTATACATTCAAGAGCTGGACAATGAAGGAGATTTGATGTCTTTGAGCTGTGGTGTTGGAGAAGAATATTGGACTGCTAAGAAAATGAACAGGTTCATCATGGAGAGTGTTAAATCAGGCTGCTCCTTGGAGGCAAGGATTCTGAAGCTTTATCTGACATACTTTGGACATGTTGCAAGAAGGAGCCAGTCCTTGGAGAGGGACATCATGCTTGAGAGGGTGGAGGGACAGTGCAGAAGAGGAAGACCCTCTATGAGGTGGATTGATTCAGAGACTGGGGTACTGGGGGTAGGTATGTCAAAGGTGGTGAGATTGGCACAGGATAGGGCAGAGTTTAGGGCTGTCCCTATGAGTCGCATGTGATTTGATGGCACATGACAACAACAACAACAAGGTAATGCTTGTGTGAAACAGAGTGTAAAATAAAGTTTGTATAAAGCTCATGTATATGAATGAAAGAATGCATACGAATCACTGTATGCAAACCAATTTTTAACAGTCATCAAAAGACATGATACATTGAGAAAATCTGATGACAAGTACCTCCCCAAAATGCTAACAAGCCAGGATATCTTTTTAAATACCATGGTTCACCTTGTACAAACCATAGTATTTTTCAAATGTTTCCGATACATCTGAAAGTTAAACAAAGTACAAAGGGGACTGAAGAAGAATAAATGCCTTTAAATTCTAGTGTTGAAGAAGAGTACTGAATACTCCATGGGTTGGCAAAAGAAGAAATAATCTTGGAGGAAATTCAACCAGAGTACTCCTTAAAGATCAGGACGGTGAAATTTTGTCTCACATACTTTGAGTATGTTGTCAGGAAGGATCTGTTGTTAGGGTAAAAACATAATTTTGGGGAAAGTTTAGGGTCAGTAAACAAGAGGGAAGTAATTAATGAGATAGAATAACAGTGACTTCAAAAGTAGGTTTGAGCATGATGAAAATTATGAGGCTGGTGGCAAGGATAAATTCCTTGTTAATGAGGTCATCAAGAATTGTGGTCTCTTTGACATCAACTACCAACAAGAAAGGCAAAAGCAGACAATGAAAGCATTTCTTTGAATTATTTAACAGTTTCTGACACAAGAGACATGACAATGACGCATTATTATTATTGTTGTTAAATTGTTAGTGTTATTGTTAGACACTGTCGAGTCAACTATGACTTAGATCAAGTCTGTGAGCAACAGATCTGAACCTTGACCCATTCTGTGTGAAGTCACTGTGATAACCCATCTTGTTAAGGGTCTTCCTTTCTTTTTCTGTTTCTCCACTTTTCCTAATATGATGTCTTGTTCCAAGGATTGACCTTTCCCAATAATATATCAAAAATAAGTGAGATGAAGTTTCTCTTCCTTGCACTCTGGTTTTACTTTCTCAAAAAAATATTTGGTTGTTCTTTGGCTAGTCCATGAGATATTTAATGCTCTTCTCCAACACTACAAGTCAATTCTTCTATCATCTTTATTCCTTGCCCAATTTGTCCTAGATCAGATGCACCTGAGACTGTAGATAAATTCATTGCTCTTTACCACTTTGGAGAGGTCCATTATAGCAATTTTTCCTCCCAGTGGAAAATCTTTTGGTGTGTTTTTTTTTTTTAATTTTATTGAGAGTTTACAGAGACTTTGGGTTTCCATTTACATATTGTTGCACACTCTTCCCTATCCACCTGTCCCCTGCCCCCAGTTCGCTTTTCTCTTTGAAGAATAAAACCCTCTTTCATTGTTATACAATCGCTCCACCCCCCACGCCCAGTCTACTTTGCTATGCAGCTCTTATTCTGGACTCTTGTCATGAAAATAATACCTAATCATATATTCCTTTTGAGCAGTTCTCTCCCTTATCTGTTTCAATGCAGTATACATTATTTATTCCTTCTTTTCTTAAGTTTTCCCAACCCTGATGTTCGTCCTGTTTCACAACAATGGCCCTATGCAGTATTTGTCCTTTTGTGACTGAGGTATT
The DNA here is from genome assembly GCF_000299155.1 of Elephantulus edwardii. Lineage (NCBI taxonomy): Eukaryota > Metazoa > Chordata > Mammalia > Macroscelidea > Macroscelididae > Elephantulus > Elephantulus edwardii. The sequence continues at coordinate 7,014,249 of NW_006399922.1, read as the reverse complement.
TCACTTAGCATAATGTCCTCCAGAGTCACCCATGTTGTATAATATTTCATGAGTTCCTTGTTTTTCAATGCATCATAGTATTCCATTGTGTGAATATACCACAGCTTCTCTATCCATTTGTTTGTTGATGGACACTTGGGTGGTTTCCAACTCTTTGCTATTGTGAACAAAGCAGCAATAAACATGGGTGTGCATATACCTGCTTGGATGGTATTTCTATTTCAAGCTTTTTGAGAAAGCACCATACTTCCTTCCACAGTGGTTGCACCATTTTATACTCCCACAAACAATGAATAAGGGTTCCAGAGTCTCCACAACTCAGCCAGACTTTGTTGTTTGCTGCTTTGTTGAATTTTGCTATTTTTACTGTGGTTTGATGATGTCTCTTAGTTGTTTTGATTTGCATCTCTTTTAGAGCTAGGGATTTTAAGCACTTCTTCGTGTGTTTGTTGACCATCTGAATGTCTTCTTTGGTGAAGTGTCTGTTCATATTCTGTGCCCATTTTGCAAGTGGGTTGTTTAACTTTATCTTATTGTGGTGTTTGAGTGTTACATAAATTCTATATATGTCTTATCATTATCAAATATTTTTTTCCCAGTTTGTGGCTTCCCTTTTTATCCTGTTGGAGAAGTTTTTGAATGTGCATAGGAATTTGATTCTTAGAAGTTTCCATTAATTTGTTTTATCCTCTCCTGGTTGTAGGTTTTTCAGGATGCTTGCAAGACTTGTTTTGTGAATTAGGGCTTCTAGAGTTCTTCCAAACTTTTCTCTAATGAAGGTTATAGTCCTTGTTTTTAGTCCTACATCCATGATAAACTTTGATTTTTTTGTGTGTGTGTATATGGTGTGAGGTGTGGATCTTACTTGGATTTTCTACAGTTTTTGCCAAGACCATTTCTAAAGAAGGCTGTCATTTCCCCACTTGACTAATTTCATCTCCTTGTCAAAAATCCGTTGACCATAGGTAGATGAGCTGATTTCTGGATTCTCTATTCTATTCCATTGATCTATGTGTCTGTCATTGTACCTGTACCGTGGTATCTTGACAACCACGGCACTGTGGTAGGATTAAAAATCGGGGAGTGAGATGCCTCCTACCTTGTTTCTCTTTTTAAGAACTGCTTTGCTTATTTGGAGCCTCTTTTCATTCCAATCTCCAAATGAGATCAGATATTGCCCTTTCCATCTCGTTGGAGAATGGAATTGGTATTTGAATTGGAATTGTATTTAACATGTAAATTGCCTTTGGTAGTATTGTCGTTTTTGCAATATTGAATCTTCCTCTCCATTAACAAGGGATATTCTCCCACTTCTCCAGGTCTCTTTTTGGTTTTTTTAGTAATGTTTTGTAATTTACTTTGGATAGTTCCTTTGTGTTTCTGGTTCAATTTACTCCCACATATTTAATCTTGTGGTTAGCTATTGTTTTTCTTAGCTCCAGTTCTGTGTTCTCTTTGTCACTGTAGAGAAATTAAATTGATTTTTGTAGGTTGATCTTGTATTCTGCCACTTTGCTGAATTGGTCAACTATGTCCAGTAGTTTTCCTGCTGAGTCTCTAGGGTTTTCGAAGCATACTATCATATCATCTGCATATAGTGATAATTTTACCTCGCCTTTGCCAATTTGGATACCTCTTATTTCCTTGTCTTGTCTTATTGCTATCACTATGACTTCGAATACAATATTGAATAGGAAACGTGATAGTGCGCATCCTTGCCTATTTCTTGTTCTCAAAGGGAATGCCTTTAATCTCTGTCCATTGATAACAAAATTGGCTCTTGGTTTTGCATATATACTTTATACTATGTTGAAGTCATTCTCCTCTAATCCTATTTTGTTGAGTGTTTTAGTCAGGAAAGGGTGTTGAATTTTATCAATGGCCTTTTCTCCATCAATTGATAGGATTATGTGGTTCTTGTTTTTCGCTTTGTTAATGTGATTAATCACACTGTTTTACTTCTGTGGAATCATCCTTGCATACATGTTATGAATCCCACTTGGTCATTGTGAATTATTTTATTGATGTATCATTGGATTAAATGTATAAGTAAGATTTTGATAGTTGAAAGATATTATCATTCAAGTTCCAAGTGACAGGCCTACATGAAATCTACTAGAGATGTAAAGAAGTAATGATAGCAATTCCAAACAAATGCTTATTGATAAGATTACCCAATGCATTTTGGGCAGCTCTGGTGGCCTAGCAGGTAAGGAGTTACTCTTCTAACCCAGAGGCAAATGATTAAAATAGCTGCTTTATGGAAGAAAGACAGGCAGTCTTCTCTTGTATGAGTTACAGCCTCTGAAAACTCAGTGAGTGTCAGTTATGGTTTGGTTCCAATGGTACATAACAACAACAAAATGAGATTGTTACTAGCTATTGATTCACCTGTGACTTACAGTGACCTTGTATAATAGCTCTGAACCCTGTGCTACTCTGAGCCAACTTTATCGTCTCTGACACACCAACCCCATTGCCTCCGCCACTGAGTCAATCCACCTCATCCAGGGTCTTCTTCTTCTGTGCTTTTCCTCCACCCTATAGACATGCATTACTTTAATATTAGAACCAAAGATATTGGGACAAAACTACAGCACAGTGTTCATCATGAACATAAACACAACAGTAAGCAATAAAATTAAATCTTCATGTCTGTGAAAACAATGGGGTTGTTTCCTCCTGTTTATTTTTGTCTATGATTAATATTTTATCATTTTCAGCATAAAGATCTCACATATATTTTGTTAGTTTTATTTCTTGTGTTCTATCCCTTTTGGGGATATTATGAATTATGGTGGTGGTGGTGGTGGTTGTTAGGTGCCATCGAGTCAAATAAGAATCAGAGAAACGCTATGAATGAAAGATCTGAGCCCTGTTCTATCCTGTGTCATCCTAACATTTTCTGACATACAAGAGCCCATTGCAGCAGTAACTGTGTCAGTCCACCTGGTTGAGGGTTTTGCTTTCCTTCGTTGACCCTCCATTCTTCTCAGCATCATGCCCTTCTCCAAGGAATAGACCCTCCTAGCAACATGCCCAAAGTATGTGTGGGGATACCTCATCATCATTCTTGCCTCTATAGAGCACTCCAGCTATCCGTGGGATCTTCAGTGCTTTTCTCCAACACCACATTTCAAAGGCGTCAATTATTTTCCTGTTATCCTTATTCATTGTCCAGCTCTCAGATGCATAGCAAATAATCAGAAAGATTATGGCCTCAATCAGATGCACACTAGTCCTCACAATGACATCATTATTCCTCAGTAATTTGGAGAGGTCCCTAACAGCAGATTTTTCCAGTGCAGTGTATCTTCTTATTTCCTGACTGCTGGAACCAAGGATGTTAATTGTGGATCCAAGCAAGACGAAGATGTTGAAAATTGTGATCTCCTCTCCATCCGTCATGAAGCTGCCTATACATCCTGTGGTAAGAATCTTTGTCTTCTTGGCATTGAGATGCAATTCATACCAAAGGCTAAATGCTCCAAGTCCTCTTCACTTTCACTAAGCAAGTTTGTGTCATCTGCATAATGCAGGTTATTGATGTTATGCTCCAATCCTGATGACACACTCCTCCTCATAGAGTCCAACTTCTCAGATAATTTGCTTAGCATATAGATTGAATAGATATGAAGAGAGCATACAGGTCTAACACACTCACTTCCCAGTTCCAAACCATGCAGTGTTCCCTTGCTCCATTCACACAACAGCCTCCTGAAAGAGCGGAACAGATTTCAAAGCACAGCTTGGGAGTACAGAGCAAAGTATTATAATGGAATGTGCAGAGAGCTGGAATTGGAAAATAAAAAGGGATGAACTTGTTCTGCATTTCTCAAGCTGAAAGAAGTTGAAAAACAAATTTAAGCCTTGTGTCACAATATTGAAAGATTCTATGGGCAATATATTAAATGGCCCAGAAAGCATCAAAAGAAGATGGAGGGAATACACAGAGTCACTTTAACAGAAAGCATTGATTGACACAGAATATTTCCAGAAAGTACCATATGAACAGGAGCCAGTGGTAATGAAAGAGGAAGCAGAAGTTGTATTGAAGGCATAAAGCCCCAGGAATCAATGGGATACCAATTGACTTGTTTCCATTAACAGATGCAGCCTTGGATGCACTGACCAGTCTATGCCAAGAAATTTAGGGGACAGCTATCTGGCCAATAGATAGGAAGCAGTCCATATTTGTTCCCATTCCTAAGAAGAGTGATCCAACTCAATGTGGAAACTATCGTACAATATCATTGATATCGCATGTAAGCAAAATACTGCTGAAGATCATTTAAAAATGTCTGGAATAGTGTATACATACAGAATTGACAGAAATTAAAGAAGGATTTAGAAGAGGGAGTGACATCAGGCATATCAGATGGATCCTGGCTGAAAGTAAGGAATACCAGAAGAAAGTTTATTTTGTGCTTTACTGACTTTGCAAAAAGGCATTTAACTATGTGCTTTATAACAAGTAGTGGCTGACTTTGAGAAAAATGGGAAGCCCAGAGGACCTAATTGTGCTCAGGTTGAACCTATTATGAATGTTACCTTTAAAAATAATAATATTTTTTAATTATTTCCGACTCATCTGTAAAAAAATTCAGTACAGTTGAGAGTATATAGATAACCTTGTATCTTGTGACCTTGCCAAATAATTTTTTTAGCTCTAGAAACTTGTGTAGATTCTACAATATTTCTACATGGAAAAATATGTCATCTCTAGATAAAAGTGAGTCTCCCTCCACTCTGGAAGTTGGCTGGCTAACTGGCGGGATGGCTGGAATCTTGATGATGGCTTGACTTGGTGGCAGTCAGGCAAGGGAAGTTTCTCAGGTCCTTTTCGCTGTTACTGTTCTTTTTGCCCTTCAAAAGTGGGTTGAAGAGTGGAGTATACCTGGGGTGGGAGTGGGGATGTGCGGGGTGGAGGGCAGATTGTACCAATGAAGGAGATTTTCTTTTGCTTTTCAAGGAGAGGAGCGAACTCGGGGAGGGGGTGG
>NW_006399922.1:7008027-7008834 GCF_000299155.1 Elephantulus edwardii | reverse complement strand
CAATTAAAACAAGCTTGGAAGCAAGAGTGGCAACCATTTCTGAAAAACCTTGCCTCTGGAAACCCTATGAACCTGGAGAAAGGATTCATAGGATCGCTATGAATCCCCTACTATTCAACGGCACTTAATAACTACAACAACACTATTGGATTATTTATATTGGCCAGAATTTTATTCAGGATTTTTGCATCTATCTTCATTAGAGATATTGGCCTATAATTTTCTATTTTGATGGTGCCTTTACCTGGCTTTGGTATTAAGGATATAATTGCTTCATAGAATAAGTCTGGGAGAATCCATATTTTTCTATTTTCTGAAAGAGTTTATGTAGAATTGGTGACAGTTCTTCTCTGAATATTTAATAACATTTACTTGTAAAATTACTGATCTAGGGCTTTTTTTGGCTGGAAGTTGTTTTACTACCTTTTCAATGTCTTCTTTTCTAATGGGTCTGTTCAGGTGTTCAATTTCAGTTTGTGTCAGTTTAGGTAGGTTTTTATTTTCTAAGTATTTGTTAATTTCCTCTAGTTTTTAATAGTTGTTTGAATATAGTTTTCATAATTTTCCATTGTTAGACTTTTTATTTTAGTTGGTTCTGTTGTTATGTTGCTCATTTCCTCTTTTATTTGGATTGTGTCTTTTTCTTCTTTTGCTTGTCTTTTAATTTCTTAACTATTATCAGAAGAATGTCTATCTGTGTTTCACTGATTACGCAAAGGCCTTTGACTGTGTGGATCATAACAAACTGTGGCTGACTCTGAGAAGAATGGGAATCCCAGAACATTTAATTGTGCTAATGCGAAACCT
>NW_006399922.1:7001359-7007032 GCF_000299155.1 Elephantulus edwardii | reverse complement strand
ATTATCATGGATGCGGATTTTATTTTCTCTAGATTCAGTTTAAACTTGCATATGGGTAGTTAATGGTCTTTCACAATCAGCACCTGGCCAAATTTGCACAGCTGATAGTGAGTTTCTCCAGCGATTTTTTTCAGCAGATGCAGTTAATCTGATTCCTGTGTAGACTATCCACTGTGTTTATATATCCACTGTTCATTTTTCTTATAAAATATGTCTGCAATGAATAGGTCATTGATTGTACAGAATTCTATCATTCTGTCTCCAACCTCATTTTTGTCATCAAGACCATGCTTTTTGACTACTGATCCTTCTACCCTGTTCTCAAGTTCTTGAGTCCAATCAAACATTATTATCAAAGAATCTTGGTTGCATGTCTGATCAGCTTCTGACTGCAAAAATTAGAAGTCATGTATTTCCTCCTCTTTTGCCCAGTTGTTGGTGTATATATTTGAATCATAGTGGTATTCCTTGTACATGTATGGATATTATTCTGTCACTCACAACTTTGTATTTGAACATGAATCTAGAAATGGTTGGTTTTTTAACTATGAAAGTGACTCCATTATTTTTCTCATTTTTTTTCATCTCCAGCATAGTAGGCCATACAATTATCTGATTAAAAATCTCCCATGACAATGCATTTCATTTCACCAATGCCTAGTATGTCAACATTTATGTGTTCCCTTTCTTCCTTAACAAACTCCAATTTTCCTACATTCACACTTGTCACATTCCACATTCCCACCAGTAGTATCTGTCTGCAACTGTTCCTCTTCTTTTGAGCTCCCCAGTGATAAAATTCTGCTTCTGGTTTCATATCTGCTAGTCGACTCTAAATGTGTTATTTTTCTTATAGGTCTATCTGTGTTTCATTGACTGTGAAAAGGCATTTGAATGTGTGGGTCACAACAAATTGTGGCTAACCTTGAGAAGAATGGTGGTCGGAGAACGCTTAATTGTGCTCATGTAGAACATATATTTGGACCAGGAAGTAGTAGTTAGAATAGAGTAGGGAAACATGCATGGCTGAGGATCAGAAAAAATGTTTGTCAGAGATGCATCCTATTTTCATACCTTTTCAATCTTTATGAAGAAAAGATCATTTAGGGAGCTGAACTTTAAGAGGAAAGTCGCATCAGGATTGAAGGAAGACTCATCAACAACCTGCACTATGCAGATAACATAGCCTTGTTTGCTAAAATTGAAGATGACATAAGGCTTTTGCTGCAGAAGGTCAAGAAATGTAGTCTTCAAACAATGAATGAATGAAACCCCCAAATCTCTGTAAATGTTCATTAAAACTAATAAAATTTAATAATAATAATAATAAAAGGGAAAAAAAGAAATGTAGTCTTCAATACAAATTGAAGATCAACATCAAGGAAACAAAGATTCTCACCACTGGGCAAATCGGTAGATTTATGATGGCAGGAGAAGAGATTGAGATTGTTGATTACTTCAACTTGCTTTTTCCACAATCAGCACTTTTGGCACAGACAATCAGGAAATAAAAAGACAAATTGCATTGGGAAAGTTTGCTGTCAGGGACCTCTCTAGAGTACTGAAGAGCAATGATGTTGGTCTGATCAGGTGCCCCTGATTCAGGCTATGGTCTTTGTAATTACTTGCTATGCATTAGAGAGCTGGACTGTAACTAAGGATGATAGAAAAAGGATCAGTTTCTTTGAACTGTGTTGCTGGGGAAGAGTGTTGAACATACTGTAGACTGTCAGGACAACAAAGAGGTCTGTCCTGGAGAGGGTAAAACCAGGCTGCTCCTGGAGGCAAAGATTTTGGAACTCTATCTCACATACTTTGGGCACATGGCCAGAAGGGAACAGTCTTTGGAGAGGGAAGGTTGGAGGGGCAGCACAGGAGAGGAAAACCCAGAATGAGATGGATTGACTCAATGACTAGAGCAATGGGTTTAGGTATGTTGAAAATGAAGAGACTGGCTCAGGATAGGACAGGTTTCAGAACTATTGTACAGGTGAGGCACAGGTGACTTGATAGCACATACTAAAACTAACTGTGGATGTTGATTTTGGATACACATAAGAAAAAAAATCATTAACTACTTCAAACCCCTTCTATCCTCCCTGAAGGAGAATTGATGCCTTTGAGATGTGGTGCTGGAGAAGAGTATTGAGAATACCATGGACTGCTAGGAAAACAAACAGATTAGTCCTAGAAAGGGTTAAACAGGGTGGCTCCTTGGAGGCAAGGATTCTGAGGCTCCGTCTAACATACTTTGGACATGTTGTGAGGAGAGACTGGTCCTTAGAGAGGGACATCATGCTTGGGAGGGTGGAGGGACGGTGCAAGAGAGGAAGGCCGTCTATGAGGTGGATTGATTCAGTGACTGGGATAATTGGGATGGGAGTGTCGGAGACAGTGCGATTGGCACAGGGCAGAGCGGAGTTTAGGGCTGTTGTACATAAGGTCGCGATGAGTCGCAGGCGAATCGACGGCACATAACAACAACAACAACAACAACAACAACAACTTCAAGCTATTTTCCATCTACCATGATGTTGTCTATTGGTGAAATGATGAAGATTTTTGCTTTCTTGAAGATGAGATGTAATCCATTAAGGGCTGCAGCAATCTTCTGTAGCAAGTGTCTCAGGTCCTCTTCACTTTCAGCAAACAAGGTTGCATCATCTGCATAATGCAGTTTGTTAATAAATTATCCTGATCCTGATTCCACATTCTTATTTATGTCATCCAGCCACTCATATTCCCTAGCTTAATTTCAACAGATATTGACAGTACAGCTGGTTCAAGAAATTTGAGATATTCAATGTCTTTAGCTTCTTTATTATCTCCCCACATATCTCTTTCAGAAATCAGGGTTCCATTTCTTCTCAGTCAATGCCAATGTTAGGATTTGAAGTTTGTGGGTGTTTTTTGTTTTGTTGTTATTGGGGGTTTTTTTGTGTTTTTTTTTTCTTTTCTTTTTCTTTTTTTAGCTGGCATAATAATTCTGTTAAATTTAAAATAAGATTTTAAGTTTGTTTTCAACATTATCTATTCTGTTACTACACAACACAAGGCTTTATCTCCAGGAATAATTGGAAACTTTGAGATCTCTTGTGTTTTATCCATGATGTGGAAGTCCCGAGACTATTAATAGAAAAACAGAGTTCTTCAAAAAAGACCTTGGAGACAGGACCTGGAGTAGAAAGAACAGAAGTTTTATTTATATGCATGCACATATTTGATGGGATTATGAGCTACTAAAATCTATCTTTCTGTCTTTAAAACTTCAGAAGTTTATATAAGGGAGAAGTTGGGCAGTAAAAGGGAAGAAGCTTTTCTTTTTCTGTAGGAGAGAGGCAGGATAGTGAGTGATAATTTTTTGTGTGTGTGGATGAGTGAGAAAATTTTGCAATATGTTTCATTTGGATATTTTGGCTTTATGACTGATACCAAAACTAACTTATTTAACCTTTCCGAAGTCCTAAGATAGTTTGCTTCTACATGATAAAAGTGAGTAATTCTCCTTATGGATTGTAGGGTAGACAGGCAAGCAAACATTAGAAAGATTCAATTTTTATAAGCTTCTTAATTGCTTCTACTCATAAAAAAAATTCTTCCCTTTTAAAATGGAAAACAGTTCTACTCAGTTTAGAGTATTGTGGAAGGTGGTTGTTATTTTTGTTGAGTGTCCTCAAGTCAGAATCTACTCATAGATGACCCTGCAACAGATTTTCAGAGGCTGAAAATCACAAGGAAGGAAATTACCTACCACCCTCTGACATAGCCGCTATTAGATTTAAACTCCAGGCATAATCTTTTTCTTTGTCTGTAGGGCAAAGTTGGAAGGCTCAATTCCTATCACTATGCTACTAAAGCCCTAATGTCCCTTAATTAAGAATTTAGTCTTTTGCTGTTCTATTAGTTGCAAAAGACTTACTTCTCAATTTACATTACTATTTAAGGTAAAGAGCATTTAAGATAGAAACTGGTTTTCTAGTACTGAGGTTTTATAATGTGTTAGTTTTCCATTAGTTCGCTGACAGTTGCATATCATCTTTTTCATTCAACATTTTCTCTAACATGAGTAGAAGTAGCCTTCCTTAACTAGCTTCCTTAAACTTCCCATTCTTAAAAGTTATAGAAAAAAACATTATACATGGATCACCCAAACCCTCACTTCTCACAAATACTTGATCTTTTGGTAGTGATGTTTTAGATATTAATAATGTCATCTCACGTCAGGATTGTTGTTGCTGCTGTTAGGTGTCATCAAGTAGACTACAATTCACAGTGAACAATGAACATCAGACTTGAACATTATTCTATTTTGTGCAACCATCACCATCTCTGATATGCTTTAGTCTATTGTTACAGTCACTGTGTCAACTCATCATGTGAGTCTTCCTCTCTCTCAGCAACCCTCCACCTTTCAAAGCATGATGTCTTTTCCAAAGACTGGACCTTCCAAACAATGTGCCCCAAAATAGGTGAGACAAAGTTTCACCATCCTTGTCTCAACAAAACACTTTAGTTTCACTTCATCCAAAGCATTGTTGTTTGTTCTTTTGACAGTCTGCAGGATATTCAATACTCTTCTCCAACACCTCTTCTTTTATCATCTTTATTCATCATCCAACTTTCAGAGACACATAAAATAATTGAAAATACTATGATTAGGATGAGAAGAATGCAATTTACAATTGGCAGACCATTTAAGTTAATGAGATTTGAAAATAAATTTCTAAAAATAAGTCTTACAATTTCCTTTCTCAAGAGCCAAATTTCCTTTCTCTTGATACCAGATTTCCTAAGCTAGATTTTCTAAAGAGTAAAAATGTAGGAACACAAAGAAATTTATATGGAGGAAATGGTTTATGTTCTTGTAGATGTGTCTAGAATGCTAATGAGTCCAAGTCACAGGCAGACAAGCAAGATCTCAGGTCACCTGCTTTGGAGACTATTCTTTCAGAGATTGATTCATCCAAAATTACTGGTGTGAAGCATAATCAGATAAGCAGAGATGGTTGACATTTGGGGATTTTTAGCTGCTGGATACAGAAGTTGGCATGTCTAAAGATTGCTTTTGGGAAACAGTATCACAAATGGTTAGTTTTGGATAATAATTATTCCAAAATCAGTGAACGCAGCAGGCCATTGATTCATGTCTGGAGATCACATGCCAGAAAGCCATACATAAATCTGATAAAAAAACCTCTGTAGCTTAATCTCAATTCAAATATAAATATTAATGCAGACAACACCACTGAAGAACTATATCAATAATAAGATAATTCTAATCATATCCATATATTTGCTATGTATTGTTGTTGATTCTAGGTGCTGGTTAGGTCATATTGATCCTTTGAACAACAGACCTAATAACTTTGCCCTATCCTCACCATCCTTACCATCTCTGATAAGCTTGAACCCATTGTTATAGTCACTCATCTTTTTTAAGGGTCATCCTCTTTTTCTCAGATCCTCTACTTTTCTGAGTATGATGTCTTTTTTCCAAGAGCTGGCTCCTCTTAACAACATACCTAAAGTACATGACACAAAGTTTCACCATCTTTGCCTATAAACAGCACCCTGATTGCACTTCCTCCAAGACAGTTTTATTTATCCCTTTGTTTTTTTGTTTTTTTTTTACTTTTTTGTCTTTTTTTCTATAATTATATTTTATTAATTTTC
>NW_006399922.1:6988185-6995648 GCF_000299155.1 Elephantulus edwardii | reverse complement strand
CTCCCACCAACAGTGAATAAGGGTTCCAGTCTCTCCACAACCTTGTCAGCATTTGTTGCTTGCTGTTATGTTAAATTTTGCTAGTCTTACTGGGGTGAGATGATATCTCATAGTTGTCTTGATATGCATCTCTCTTAGAGCTAGCTAGTGTGTCAATCCATTTCATCTGGAGTCTACCTCTCCTGCACTCTCCCTCCACTAGTGGTGAAAATTTTTGTTTTCTTGATATTGAGATGTACTCCATACTGAATGTTGTAGTCTTTGATTTTCTTCATCAAGAGGTTAAAGTCTTCCTCACTTTCTACAAGAAAGGTTATATCTAGGGCTTTTTCTTTTCTTTTGTAATTGTGTAAAAAAAAATGGGGAAACCCATACAAAGCAGAATTTTAATGTGAAGCCCTTTTTTTTGTATAATCATTAGTTTCAGAGGCGTTGTTAGTTTAGCATGTGTGCAGAATCCATTTCCCAAATCTTCCCTCAACTATCTTCTATTTTTATCATGAATTCACTTTTAATCAACTGTAGGTTATTTAAAATAAATTCCTACAACCAAAAAAAAAAAAAGAAAGGTTATATCATCAACATGACTCAGGTTGTTGATGAGTGTTTCTCCAGTCTTGAAGGCACATTCTTCTTCTTATAGTTCAGCTTCTTGAATTTTTGTTCTGCATGGTTATTGTTGTTACTATGTACCATTGAGTCATCTGAGACTTATAGTGACCCTATATATAACAGGCCTAAACCCTGCCATATCCTGTGCCAATCTTATTGTCTCTTACACACCTACCTCCATTTCCCTAGTCACTGAATCAATCTATTTCATTGAGGGTCTTGCTCTTCTGAGCTGTCCCTCCACCCTGACAAGATGATTGTCCCTCCTTGCAACATGTCCAAAGCATGTCAGATAAAGCTTCAGAATCCTTGCCTCCAAGGAGCAGCCTGGCTTAACCCTCTCTAGGATGAACCTGCTCATTCTCTTAACAGTCCGTGAATTCTCTTCTTCAACACCATACCTCAAAGGCATCAATTGCCTTTCTATCATTCCTTGTCACTGGGCAGCTCTTTGCTGCATAGCGAGTGATTGCAAAGACCATGGCCTCTATCAGGTCCACCTTAGTCTCCAGACTGACATCATTACTTTTCAGTACTCTGGAGTGGTCTCTGATAGCACTTTACCAAAACAATACGTCTTTTCATTTTCTGGCTGCTGGTGTCAAGAATGTTGATTGTGTAGCCAAGCAAACTAAAGCTGTGAACAATCTCAATCTCTTCACCATCTATCATGATGCTGCCAGTTGGCCCAGTAGTGAGAATCTTTGTTATCTTGATTTTGAGTCTCAGCCATACTGAAAGCTGCAGTTCTTGACCTTCCGTAGCAAGTACTTCAGGTCCTCCTCAGTTTCAGCAAGCAAGGTTGTGTCATCTGCAAAATGCAAATTACTAATGAGTCTTCCTCCAATTTTGATGCCGCATTTCTCCTCATAGAGCCCAGCCTCCTGGATAATCTCTTCTGCATATAAATTGAAAAGGTATGGAGATAAGACACATCCCTGGTGTAAACCCTTCCCAATTTTAAACCATGCAGTGTTTCCTTGCTTGGTTCTGATGACTGCCTCTTGGTCCAAGTATAGGTTTTGCATTAACACTATCAAGTGTTCTGGGATTCCCGTTCTTTTCAGAGTTACCCAGAGTTTGATGTGATCCACACAGTCAAACGCCTTTGTATAACCAATGAAACACAAATATACATTCCTCTGGTACTCCCTGCTTTCAGCCAAGATCCATCTAACATTAGCTACTATATCTCTAGTACCATGACCCCTTCCAAACCCAGCCTTCACTTCTGGTAGTTCTCTGTTGATGTGCTGGAGATATAATGAAGTTGGAGATAAAATGATAGAATTTTGCACAATCAATGATTTATTCATTGCAAATACATTTTATAAGAAACATAAAACACAGGTTAAACACATGTATTTCACCTGATGGTATGCATAGGAATCAGATAGATTGCATCTTTGGAAAGAACCACTGGAGAAACTCAATATCAGCTATGAAAACTAGGCTGGGTGCTGATTGTAGAACAGACCACCAAGTACTTATATGCAAGTTCAAGCTGAAGCTAAGAAAAATAAAATCAAATCCATGGGAACCAAAATATGACCTTGAATCTAACCCACCTGAATTTCAAAACCATCTCAGTAACAGGTTTGAAGCTTTGAATACTAATGAAAGAAGACCAGATGAGTTATGGAAGGACATCAAGAATATCATTCGGGAAGAGTACAAAAGGTCATTACAAAGACAGAGCAGGAAGAAAAGACCAAAATGGATGCCAAAAGAGACTCTGAATATTGTACTAGAGTGCCAATAGGCCAAAGCAGAGGGAAGAAATCAAGACATTAAAAAGTTGAACAGAAAATTTCAAAAAGCACCATGGGAAGACAAAGTGAAGTATTATAATGAAATGTGCAAAGAGCTGGACTTAGAAAATCAAAAGGGTCGAATTCACTCAGCGTTTCTTAAGCTCAAGGAACTGAAGAAGAAATTCAAGCTTCAAGCTTGAAGTTGCAACACTTAAGTATGCTTTGGGAGGAATATTAAATGATCCTGGAATTTTTAAAAGAAGATGGAAAGAGAATACAGAGTTGTTATACCAAAAGGAATTGGCAGACCCAGAAGAATTTCATGAAACCACATATGAGAAAGAGCCTATGGTGATGAAAGTAGTCCAAACTGCTTTGAAAGAACTGGCAAAAAAGAAAACTTCAGGAATTGATGCTATACCAATTGACATATTTCAACTAACAGATGCTGCCCTAGATGTTCTCCCCAAGTTATGCCAAGAAATCTGGAAGACAACCACTTGGCCAACTGACTGGAAGAGACCTATATTTGTTTCCCATTAAAAAAAAAAAGTGATCCGACAGAGTGTGGAAATTATCGAACAATATCATTAATATCAGATGCAAGCAAGATTCTGCAGATTATCCAAAAAATGACTGGAACAACACATCAACAGAGAACTACCAGAAGTGCAGGTCCAAGTATAGGTTTCTCTTAAGCATGATCAAGTGCTCTGAAATTTCCATTCCTCTCAGAGTTGGCACAGTTTGTTATGGTCCACACAGTCTAACACCTTTGCATAGTCAATGAAAAGCAGATATTCCTCTAAATTCCCTGGTTTCAGCAAAGATCCGTCTAAATTCAGCCTGCAGTTCTGGAATGTCTATATACATAGGTTTTACATAAGAATAATTAAGTGCTCTGGAATTTCCATTATTGTCAATGTTATCCAAAATTTGCTATGATCCACTCAAACACTTTTGCATGGTAATAAAACACAGATAAAGATCTTTCTTGTGTTCTCTGCTTTCAGCCAAGATCTATATGATAAACATATCAACCTCTTCCGAGTACAGGTTGGACTTCTGAAACTTGCTTGTCAATGTACAATTTCACTGTTTTTTAATAATCTTCAGGAAGACTTTGCTTACATATCATATCGTTAAATAATTTCCACATTCTGAAGGATCACTTTTTTGAGGGATTGGTGGGGGGGAAATGGTCTTTTCAGCCAGTTGACCAAGGAGCTGTTTTCCAAATTTCTTGGCATAGGTTAGTGAGCAAATTCAAGGCTGCATCTGTTTGTGACATGTCACCTGGAATTCCAAAAATTCTTTGAAACTGTAAAGCTTTCAGTGAAGCTTGAACTTCTTTCTTTATTAACTTTTATTTTTATCATTTACTTCTTGAAGTGGTTCAGTGTCAAACAACTCCTATTGTTGTGGTGACTGTATATTTCCTCTATGTTCTTGTTTTTCCCATGATTACAGTGATTAGGGAGCTCTGGTGCCCTAGTGGCAAGAAACTGCTCTGCAATCCTGAAGTCATACGGTTTGAGGCCACCAGTTGCTCCACAGGAGGATGAACAGTCTATTAACTAATTAGTCAATTAACTAACTCTGAAAACCCACCGAAGGGTCAGCTATGGGTTGATTCTGACTCTATGGTATACAACAACAACATGTGGTTTGTTAGGGAAGTCAAATGGCTATAATTCATGTTGGCAGTAATATATAATCTCTTAGTCAGGATCACTTTCAAAATGTACCACCACAGCTTTAGGCCAGTGTTGCAAAGCTTTTAGTCCTACCAATTATGGTTTCACCCCAGCCCTGTCCTCAAACAAACTTGGGTGAAGTTTCCTAGCTCTGGTTCCATGAGAAAGCAGTCTGGAATCAAGCCTGAGGTCTCTTGTCAGGTTTCTGGTTTCCTGCTGTGGCTACTGCTCATGAGGCCCACTCATAGTGGCACAGGAATCTTTGACACCAAAGGAGTTTCATGCTGCCTATGTTGAGGTGAAATTAATAATTGCTGCTATGGAATACACTCAATTTAATGGCAAGGCTAACTATCTCTTTGTGAATAGACAAACACATCCTTCGCATATATCCATCCATCCATCCAAGTGTCAAAGTTCTAACTTAATGCCTAGGATAACCATTTTGAATAAGAGACTCTTTTTTTTTAAATTAATTTCAATGAACATTTACAGAGATTCTGGATTTCCATTCATTCACTGTTGCATTTTTCTCCCCGCCCACTCCACTCCCACCCCCAGTTCACTCTTCTCCTTGAAAAGCAAAAGAAAAACTCTTCATTTATATACAATCCCCCTCACCCCCACACCCCCACCCCGAGCATACTCCACTCCGTAACCCTCATTCCAAACTCTTACGATAATCTTAATGCCCTAAAATATATTGTTTTTAAACTGTTCTCTCTCCCTCATCGGCTTCAATGCAGTATACATAATGTATCCAGTTTTTTTTCAGTCTTACCCCCACTCTGATGTCAGTCACATTCTACAACAGTGGCACCATACAGTATTTGTCCTTTTGTGACTGAGATCTTTCACTCAGCATAATGTCCTCCAGGGTCACCAATTTTGAATAATATTGCATGAGTTCCTTGTTTTCAATGCATCATAGTATTATTTCATTGTGTGACTATACCACACCTTCTCTATCCATTTGTTTGTTGATGGGCACTTGAGTTGTTTCCAACTACTTCCTATTGAGAACAAAGCAGCAATAAATATGGGTGTGCATATATCTGCTTGGATGTTGGTTATGGTCTCTTTAAGGTACATTCCCAGTAGTGGAATTGCTGGGTCAAACGGTGTCTCTATTTGCAACTTTTTGAGAAAGCGCCACACTGCTTTCCACAGTGGTTGCACCATTTTACACTCCCACCAACAGTGAATAAGGTTCCAATCTCTCCACAACCTCACCAGCATTTGTTGCTTGCTGTTATGTTAAATTTTGCTATTCTCACTGGGGTGAGATGATATCTCATCGTTGTCTTGATTTGCATCTCTCTTAGAGCTAGGGATTTTGAACATTTCTTCATATGTTTCTTTGCCATCTGAATATCTTCTTTAATGAAGTGTCTGTTCATATCCTGTGCCCATTTTTCAACTGGATTATTTACCTTTATATTGTTGTGGTGCTCAAGTATTTTATAAATGCTGTATATAAGTCCCTTATCTGACATGTCATTACCAAAGACTTTTTCCCAGTCTGTGGCTTCCCCTTTTACCCTGTTGGAGAAGTTGAACAAGGGACTCTTAACACCACAGACTACCTTCTGGCTTTCTAGTCATTAACCTCTGTATTTAAAACATTAGTTTCCCCTTACAATAACTTAACTAATAACTACATTTATGAAAGTGCGTAAGCCAGAGGATTCCTGTATATTTTAAGATTTTGCCCATAGAATTCTTCAGTATTTCCACTTGAAGATTGAATTTGTTCTTCAGGTTATTGGGGTTTTTTTGTTTTTCTGTTTGTTTGTTTTTTAACTTGAAAAATGCCTAGAGTATTCTTCCATTTTACTTTTCTCACTCTAGCTTTTTGCACATTTGGTTAGAGTACATTTCTCTGTCTACTCAAATTGTCCTTTGAAAGCTTCTGTTCACCATTTGAAAGCTTTTATTTCACCATTTCTTGTTCTTGTTTTGGCTTCTCTATGCTATAGTTCAATTTTCATAGTTTTTCTGACATCCAATTTGGGTTTTACTTTCTTTTCTCTCTTTGTAATTTTTACCTTCTTCATGAATGATATCTTTGATATCATGCCACAACTCACCTGATCTTAGCTATTCAGTCCATTACCTACTTTCTTGAGACGGTTTTTAATTCTTTTGGATAATCTCAAAGTTGTATTTTCAGTCTGGACTTATACTAAATGCCTTCAACTTCACCTTGAACTTTCACTTGATAAATTCATTATATGATCCACAATCTGGCCTCATCTTGACTGCTTATTTTGAGCTTAGATGTTGCTTCTTTTCACAGATGTAGTCAATCTAATTACTCTCTAGTCCATCAGATGAGTCCAGTGTTTCATTCACCTTTATGCTTTTTAAAAACGGCATTTGCAATAAATAAATCATTGAAAGAAGAAAATTCTATCATATAATCTCCAGCCTCATTCCTGTCACCAAGTACATATTCTCTAATTACCAGTCCTTTTTTTGTTCCCGTCTTTTGCATTGCAGTCAACAACTATTACTGCACCTTGGATACATTTGTTACCTATTTGGTACTGCAAAAGATGTTGGTAAAGGTCCTTAATTTCTTTATCTTTTACTTTAGTGGATGGATATACTTGAATAACAGTTGTGTTTACAGATCTTCTTTGTATGCATATGAACAGTGTCTTAACACTAACAACATAGTACTTCAGGATAGAGTTTACAATGTTCTTTTAGACTAAGAATGCAGCATCGTTACTCTTTGTCATTGTATGCATGATAGATTTTAAGACTGTCTGATTCATAATGTCAAAAACCATTCCATATCAGCATACATCTACACCCTAAGATGGAGATCCTTATGCTTTTCATTTTATTTTTTTACAACTTAGAATTTTCCTACATCCTTACTTCATACATCCCAGTTTGCAACTGTTTCTCCTCATTTTTTAGTGTCTTTTGATATGGTGGACTCTACCTTTAGTACTTTATCTAGTGATGCTCCTCTGATATTTATAGGCTTGTGAAGACATGTTATTTCAGGATGGTTAATCATGCTTCTTAGTTTGTGTTAGTCTGGAAACTCCACTGAAATCTGTCTTGTACTTTTACCTTATTAGCATTATAAAGATTAGAATTTATGACATAAACAATAGTTACATTATACTGAGGATTATGGCCATATTAACATGGAGAATCAACCAAGAAAGAGCACTTATACATTTACATAAATACTGTTGTTATTATTAGGTGGTCTTCGCAATCACTTGTTATGCATCAGAGAGCTGGACAATGACCAAGGAGGATAGAAGGAGAATTGATGCCTTTGAGATGTGGTGCTGGAGAAGAGTATTGAGAATACCATGGACTGCTAGGAAAACAAACAGATTTGTCCTGGAAAGGGTTAAACCGGGTGGCTCCT
>NW_006399922.1:6983604-6987650 GCF_000299155.1 Elephantulus edwardii | reverse complement strand
TGTAAAAAAAAAAAATAAAAAAATTATTTAAAAAAAGAAAAAAAAAGAATGAAATGACATCCTTCAATTTTCCTGCAATGAAATGGCGAATTTAATAGTATTTTCCTGATATATTTTTCACTTGTCATTAATATAAACCTAAGTGTTCAAAAAATGAATGGATATGAAAGAATATATTACTAAAATATTAAGTGAAACTAATAAAATTAAGCCAAAAGTTTAAGATCAATAAAAAAGATAAAACTACTTGAGATAAATAAAATAGATAAAACTTTGTGGGGAAAAAAAAGGAAGTGAGGCCGGAAAAAAAGTCAACTAACCAAGCAAAGCTAGAAATAAGAAAATGACCATATTTCTTGTTAAGAAAATACATTAAGTAGACTGAAGAAAAATAGAAAAGCTAAGTAATGGTAAACTTTAGAAGAAATTGGGAAAGCAATCAAAATTTAAATACATAATTTAAAATGTATTTAAATAAAATTAATAAATTAAAAATTTATTTAAATCAAATAAATCAAAAATTTATTTCCAAAAGAAGAAAAAGACTCCAAGCCCATACACATTTATTGATAATGTTCTATTTAACACTCAAGGGCCAGATGTTCCAATACAGAAACTGATCATGGACTCAAAAACAATAAAAAGTGGCTTAACTTGTTATATAAACTAAAATTAAATTATATTTCATTCTGCTAAAGTAAATATAGAAAATGAAATAATAAGCTATTTTTATTGAGAAGACATCAACAAAAATGTCAATATAATATTATCAAATTGAATTCAACAGTATGGCTCAGCAAAGATTATATAAGTAGTGCAAGGTTGGTTCAAAATTGCAAAGAAGTTTTTCTTAATAAGTATATACCTTTTCTTTTAACAAATCATTAATGGAGATTATTATTCATCTGATGGAATATACAAAATTAAATTACCTGAATTTCTAGGAAGAGAAGGTTAAGAAATTATCACCAGTCTAAAGAAAGCATATGAATGATTGTATGCAAACCAACTTAAAAAACATTTAAAAAATGACAGAAGTTGACTATGGAATAGACTTTCAGTTAATTACTCATACATATAATCAAATTAAAGCTAAAGAGTTAAAACAAGCCCACAAGTGTAAAAGAAAACCCTGAATTTATTCCAACTGAATTTAAAAACCACTTCAAAAATAGATCTGAGGTGTTGAATTCTAATAACAATAACCTAAGGAGTTGAGAGATAGCATTAGGGAATTATCCATGAAGAAAGTAAAAAGTATTGTAAAGACAAAAAAGAAAAGAAAAAAACAACAATTTTGTAAAATGTCATAGTACATGAGTAGAAATGAGGCTAGGGATAGAATGATAGAATTCTGCACAATTGATAATTTATTTATAGCAAAGAAACATAAATGCAGACTATACACATGAATTTCACCTGATGATATCACAGAAATCAGATCGATTACCTATGTGGAAGGATTCTTTGGAGAAGTTCAATATCAGCAGTGACAACTAGTTCAGGTGCTGATTGCAGAACAGATCATCAATTACTCACATATAAGTTCAAATAAAAGCTAAAGAAGGTCATATCTGACCTTGAGGCTATGCCATATGAATTTAAAAACCAACTTAGGAACAGGTGTGAGGCCTTGAACACTAATGAACAAAGACCAGATGAGCTGTAGGAGGATACCCACAGTATTATCCATGAAGAATGCAAAAGGTCATTACTGGGGGGGGGGAAGGCCGAAATGGATGTCAGAAGAAACTCTGAATATTGCACTATAGCACCAAGAAGCTAAAGCAAAGAGAAGAAATCAAGAAGTTAAGAAGCCAAGTAGAAAATTCCAAAGGGCAGGAAGCACAAGAAGACAAAGCAAAATATTATAATGAAATGTGCAAAGCACTGAAGTCCGAAAATCAAAAGGGCCATACTAGCTTGACCTTTCTTAAGGTAAAGGAACTAAAGGACATTTTCAAGCCTCAAGTTGCAATATTCAGGATGTTATAGGCAGAATATTGAATGATCCAAGAAGTGTTATAAGTGATGGAAGGAATATACAGACTCACTGTACCAAAAAGAACTGACTAACACAGAAGAATTTCAAGAAGCAACATGATCAAGAGGCAGTGGTGATGAAGGAGGAAGTTCAGGCACCTCTGAAGGACTGTCAAAAAATTAAGCCCCAGGAATTGATGAAATACTAATTGACATATTCCAACAAACAGATACTGCCCTGGATGTGCTTACCAGAATGTGCCAAGAAATCTGGAGGACAACTATCTGGCCAACTGACTGGAAGAGATTCATATTTATTCCCATTACAAAAAAAATTTGACCAGACAGAATGTGGAAATTAACATACAATATCACTAATATAACATGCAAGAAAAATCCTGCTGAAGATTATCCAGAAATTACTGGAACAGTACATTGAAAGAGAAATACCAGAAGGACAAGCTGGGTTTAAAAGAGGCTGTGGGAATAGAAACGCTATAGCCAAAGTCAGATGGATCTTGGCAGAAAGTAAAGTGTGCCAGAGGAATTTCTATGTGTGTTTCATTGACTATACAAAGGCATTTGACTGTGTGGATCACAACAAATTGTGGCTAATCTTGAGAAGAATGGAAATCCCAGAACCCTTGATTTTGCATATGTGAAACCCATACTTAACCCGGGAAGCAGTCCTCAGAACAGAACAGGGAAACACTGCATGGTTCAAAATAAGGAAGGGAGTGAGTCAAGGATGTGTCCTGTCTCCATTCCTTTTCCATCCACGTGCAGAAAAGATCATTCAGAAGTCTGGGCTTTATGAGGAGGAATGTGGCATTATAATTGGAGAAAGATTCATCAACAACCTAGGTTAAGCTACAAGCAAACTCGCTTGTTGAAACTGAAGAGGACTTGAAGTGCTTGCTGCAGAAAGTCAAGCACTGTAGTCTTCAATATGGATTGAAGCTCAACATCAAGAAGACAAAGATTCTCACCTCTGGGCCAATTGGCAGTGCCATGATGAATGGAGAAGAAATTGAGATTGTTAACAGTTACAGCTTGCTTGGCTCCTCAATCAACACTTTTGACACTAGCAGTCAGGAAATCAAAAGGTGAAATGCATTAGATAAATATGCTGTCAGAGACCTTTCCAGAGTACTGAGAAGTAACAATGCCAGTCTAGAGTCTAAGGTTCAACTGATGCAGTCTGTAGTCTTCACAATTACTTACTATGGATCAGAGAGCAGGATAGTAACTAAGGAAGATAGAAGAAGAATAAATGCCTTTGAGTTGTGGTGCTGGAGAAGAGTCTTGAACATACCACGGACTGCAAAGAAAACCAGTAGGTCTGTTATGGAGAAGGCAAAACCAAGTTTCTCCTTGGGGGCTAGGATTTTGAAGCTCCGTCTCACACACTTTGTGCATGTGGCCAGGGGGGACTGATCCTTGGAGAAGGACATCATATCATGCTTAAAGGGTGGAGGAACATCCCAGGAGAGGAAGACTCCAAATTAGATGAATTTATACAGTAACTAAGGCAATGAGGATAGGATTATTGGAGTCAGTGAGACTGACTCAGGACAGGGCTGTCTTCAGAGCTGTTGTTGTGGGTTGCTGTGAGTCATGGGCGATTTGACAACACATAACAACAAGAACAACAATACAACAAGAGAGTATCTAGAGAGCATTATGCTAAGTGAAAGAACTCAATCTCATAATGACAAATATTGACCCACTGTCCCATTGAATAAAATCATTATTGCTATAATAAAATAATGTAATAATATCATTATATAATAAATCATTGTATAATGATATCATCATATAATAAAATCATTATTAGAATAAAAACAGAAGGATAACTGAGCAAGATGTGCATAAACATTCAAAAGGGGAAAGGGAAAGAAGGTAGGGGACAGAAAAGAGAAAAGGTGGAAATCTCTAGGATAATAGAGGTTAGTGGGTGGATGGAGGGTTAAGGAATAGGAAGGATTCAATTGGGACTTGAAAAATTGAGGTTAATAATAGGCATATATAAAAAGTGATTATACAATATATATACTTGTATT
>NW_006399922.1:6979669-6983504 GCF_000299155.1 Elephantulus edwardii | reverse complement strand
TATAAATAAAAATATTAGAAAAGGGCAACAACTGAACAGAAGATTTCAAGGAGCAGTCTGAGAAGACAAAGTACTATAATGAAATGTGTAAAGATCTGGCTTTAAAAAAAATGAAAAGCACACACACAGCATCTCTGAGACTAAAAGAGCCATGTTGTTATTGTTGCTGTTATGTGCCAATGAATCACTTGTGACTCATAGTAACCCTCAGTTCTGAAGTCTGCCTTGTCATGAGCCAGTCTCACTGATTCTGACATACCTACCCTCATTGCCCCAGTTACTGTATCAGTCCATCTTATCTGGAAGCATCCTCTTCTGTGCTGTTTCTCTACCCATCTGAGCCTAATGTCCTTCTCTAAGGTCAGTCTCTCCTGGCCATATGCCCAAAGTATGTGAGATGGAGCTTCAAAATTTTTGCATCCAAGAAGAAATTTCATTTCACCTGTCCATGACAGACATATTTGTTTTCTTGGTGGTCCATGATATGTTCTAGACTCTTCTGCAGCACCAAAACTCAAAGGCACCAATTCTTATTCTGTCATTCTTAGTCATTGCCCAGCTCTCTGACGCATAGCAAGTAAATACAAAGACTATGGTCTGCATCAGGTGCACCTTAGTCTCTAGACTGACTTCATTGCTTTTTAGTATTTTAGAGAGGTCCTGACACCAGATTTTCCCAGTGTAATTTGTCTTTTTACTTCAAGAGTGTTGATTGTGAAGCCAAACAAGCTGTAATTGTTAACAACCTCAATCTCTTCTCCATCTGCCGTGTGCTACCAATTGTCCCAGTGGTGAGAATCTTTGTCTTCTTAATGTTGAGCTTCAATTCATATTGAAGATTACATTCCTTGACCTTCTTCAGCAAGTGTTTCAGATTCTGCTCAGTTTCAGCAAACAAGGTTGTGTCATCTGCAAAATGTAGGTTGTTGACGAGTCTTCCTAGAATCCTGATGCCACATTCCTCTTCATAAAGCCAAGCTTCCTGAGTTATCTGTTCTCTAGAAAAGATATTGAGACAGGATGTACCCCTGATGGACTCCTTTCCTGATTTTGAACCATGAAGTGTTTTCTTGCTCTGTTCTGACGATTGCCTTCTGGTCCAAATATAGATTACACATCACCACAATCAAGTGTTCTGGGATTCCCATTCTCTTCAAGGTTAGCCACAATTTGTTGTGATCTACACAGTCAAATGCCTTTGTACAGTCAAGAAACAAAAATATACATTTCTCTGGTACTCTTTGCTTTCTGTCAAAATCCATCTGACATTGAACCATATGTGTGTGTAGGGGGGGGGGTGTTGAAGTTTTCTATGGGAAAAATACTGAATTATACAGAAAATATCAAAAGAAGGTGATAGAAATTTACAAAATGGTCAAAAGACATGGAAAAATTTTCACATTTGAGTGAACAACAAACACATGAAGAAATGTTCTAAATCACTGGCAATTAGAGAGATGCAAATCAAAACCACAGTGAGATGGCATCTTTCTGTAGTTGCTAAGTTTAGCAGGGCAGCCAGCAGTAAATGTTGGAAAGGATGTGGTGAATAGGAACTCCTACACGTTCTTAGTGGTATTATAAATTGGGAAAGATATTTGACATTTCCTCAAAAAGCTGAACATAGAAATTCCATATAACCCAGTTATATGCTTGAAATATACCTTGAGAAAAAGGAGAACTGAGGCACAAACAGAGACTTGTACACCAATGTTCATAGCACAGTTATTCACTATAGTAAGAACATGGAAACAGCCAAAATGCTCAGCCACAATAGAATAGATTGAGAAATTATGGTACAGTCACACAAGTGAATACTATGAAGCACACAGGAGCAATGGTTTTGTAAATTGCTACATAACATGAGAGATGCTGGAAAGTATTATGCTAACTGAACTCAGTCTCATAAGGACAAATACAGTCAAAGACCATTATTGTAAAACAAGTATGAGAATCCAAGGAGGGGGGGTTGAGGGGGCCGTAATCATATGGTCATACAATTTGATGGATGGAGGGAGGGATGACTAAAGTAAAGGGGAAAGATCCAATTTGAAAAACAACATATACAAATTTTATGAACTTTGTATGTAAACCAATATAAGATACTTATTTTTAAAAAAGAAACTTATGCATCATATTTTTTAAAATGATCTGAAAGGCCAAATATCTTAATAAATTTTAATTGTTGTTGTTGTTGATTGCCTTTGCATCAAGCACAACTAATAGTGACCCTGTGAAGAAAAGGCCTCAAGCCTTTCTATAACTATTGTCGTTTCTCCAAGTTCATTGAGTTTCCAAAGGCATCTGGTTTAGTAAGTGCCAATCCTGCTTCCAAATCTGTCCTAAACTGGGAGCTCCACCAAACACTGTTCACCATGGGCACACACACACACACACACACACACACACACACACACAGTGGCACAAGGGTCAGCATCTGCTGTACAACTTAGAAGAATGTTCCTCCAAAATAAAATAACACTACACCCTCGAGCCCACCCAACTTTTAAATACAAGGGCCCTTCATATATTTATATATGAACAAAAGGCCTGAAGCCTTTAAATAAGTATCATTGTTTCTCCAAGTTCATAGAGTTTCCAAAGGAATGTGGTTTAGGAAGTGTATGCCACTCCTGCTTCCAAACGTGACTCAATCTGGGAGCTCCACCAAACACTGCCCACAATGGGTAGCCATTATGGTGTTTAACATACCTATGACACAGTTGTTCAGCATTAAAGCAACTCCAAGTTACTTCAGTACAGCAAATAGACTACTGCTATACCCCTTAAAAGAATGTTTATTAAAAAATCAAATAACATTTGGCCCTCAGGCCCATTTTTAAATTCAGACATGCCCAAATGCTGGTGGACTGTAAACCAGAGGCTCCCAGTCCATCTGACAAGTCCAGTCCACTGACACCCATTTGTGGATTAAAATAAAGCCACAAAACAACAAATATTCCATACATGACCTTCATCAAGATGTAAAAAGCCATTTCTAGCATAAAACCAATTCACAGGATCTATCAGTCTGCAAATTTAGCCAAGTGCAATAAAATATATATGTTGGAGGGAGGGAAAGGTGATATGGATCCACAATTACTGCACCAAAAAATTGACTGACATGGGATCAACTCAGGAAGTAGAAGATGATCATGAACAAATGGTAACAAAGGAAGAAGTTCAAGCTGCACTGAAGGCATTGGGAAAAAATAAGATTATTTTAGCTCTAGGCCTACCAACATTGTTCATTGCCTTTTTCCATTGCCATTAAGTGGAAGTGACTTACAGTTGACCCTCCAGTGAATTTTCAGAGACTGTTAATCACATAGAAAGGGACTGCTCTTCTTTCTCCTGTGGAACAGCCAATGAATATATACTACTTGTCTTTGGGTGGTCAATGCAACTAATTACAATTAGGTCACCAGAACTCCTTCACAAAATTGTTGTTGTTTTGTGCCAAAGAGTCAGAACTAACTCATAGTTCACCCTCCAGCAGGTTTTCAGAGACAGTAAATCATACAGGTGGAGAGTGTCCATCCTTCTCTTGTAAGTAACAAAAAATGTAGACTTCAACAGACTATTGAAGATCATACAAATCTTATTCAACTTAGCAGCTCTTTCTGCCTCCATTTTCTGTATGATTTAATATCTCTAATGAACTGTCTTTGCTTATGAAAATAATAATAACAACTGCAAATATTTTATTACCTCAATCTACAATATCATTGATATCACATGAAAGCAATATTCTGCTGAAAATGATCAAAAAACGTTTGGAACAATATGTCAACAGAGAACTGCCAGATGTGCAGACTGGATTTAGAAGAGGTCA
>NW_006399922.1:6969011-6978805 GCF_000299155.1 Elephantulus edwardii | reverse complement strand
CTCCTTGGAGTCAAGGATTCTGAAGTTTTGTCTGACATACTTTGGGCATGTTGCAAGGAGGGGCTGGTCATTGGAGAGGGACATCATGTTTGGGAGAGTGGAGGGACAGTGCAGGAGAGAAAGACCTTCGATAAGACGGATTGATTCTGTGAGTTGAGTGGTGAGAATGAGTGTGTTTGAGACGGTGAGGTTGGCACATGATAGAACATCATTTAGGGCTCTTGTACATAGGGTTGCTATAAATCGCAAGCGACTCAATGGCACATAACAACAACAACAATCTACAGTGTTGTATGCCAGTTAAACAGACTGTAGGCTCTGGGAAAACTCTTAGAAAACGCATATTACAGATTTAGTTTCATCATTTGCATAATGTAAATAATAGTATTTACAGCATAAACTTGTTGTGAGAATTAAGTTAAATCAGCCACAGGAGATATTTATCTTTGATACTTGTCCCTGAAAACTGCACAGTCACCTTGTGGTCAGTGTATGTTACTGAAAAGGGTTAATCAATCTTATGAACATCTCTTGTTACTGTGGCTTTGAGTTTAATTAGGTTTCAGACAAAATTCCAAATCTCTTCGATATGGGAGTGTCATAAATTTCCATAACATTAAAGTAAAATGGAATCCTTAACAATTTCAACCTTTTTTCTATTTACCATGATATTATTGTTTGTTGGTTCAGTTGTGAAGATCTTTGTTTTATTTACGTTTAATAAGCCCTCTCTACTTAAAGCAAGCAAACTTGTGTGATAGGCTTATTGAAGGTTGTTGATGAGAAGAATGATACTACATTCTTCTTCATATAGTCTAGCTTCTTAGATTATTTGCTCATCATGCAGATTGAATTGAAATGAAAGGATACAACTCAAATTTCTTGATTTTAAGTTATTAGATATTCCCTAGTTCTACTCAAACAACTCCTTTATGGTCCATGTATAGTTTCTGCATGAACACAATTAACTACTCCAAAGCCCCATTCTTTTTTATATTTAATATCTTTTTTTAATTATTATTAAATTTTATTAGTTTTAGTGAACATTTACAGAGATTTTGGGTTTTCATTCATTTGTTGTTGCACTGTTTTCTCTACCCTCCTCCCCAGTTCGTTCTTCTTCCCCCCCCCCGAATGTCTGTTTTGATTGTCCCATTGCCACAGTGCTTGTCGAATCCAGTTCTGATTTATCTCCTTTGTCAGTGTGTCCTTTGCCATTCCCTATCTCTCCTCCCAGAGAGAGACTTCACCCTGATTCATAAGGAAAAGGGAATGGCGTATTCTCTTAGCTGCTTCCTGCTGAAAAGGGACACTGTAGGTTTCAGGGTGAAGATCTTCTCTCACTACTCTAAAGGGCCCCTTTTAAAGCCCCATTCTTGACAATGTAATCCATGATTTATTATAATTCATGTAGTTGACTTTTCTAAGATCTCATTGATGTCAGCTATGATATTTTGTTCCATGATCTCTTATGAAAGTATCTTGAATTTCTGGAAGCCCCTCATCAATATATTGCTCCAGATATTTTTATGTAGACTTCAGTAAGATTTCACTTGCATATGTTATTAATAATAGAGTTGGATAATTTCCTCCTTATCCTATTATATAACTATCCCAACATTTATTTTTTAATGAGCACAAATAACAATCTCTTAAATCCATTCTGCTGGCTGGGAAACTGTATCCCAAATTTCCTAGCATAGACAAGTGGGTATTTCTAGTTCTATATCTGTTGAAACGCATCAGTGTATATTTTATCATTATATAGAGTCTTACTGAAGATGAGGGCCTTCAATAGTGCAAAGAGGTCTGGTGGTGTAGTGTGTTACAGGTTGCACTGGTCTCCTATATGTCAACAGTTCAAATACACTAGATAGTTCATGGCAGAAAAATGGAAATTCTCCAACAAAATAATCCGGTCTCACAAACTGATTTAAGATCACTTTGAGTAAGAATTCACTCAGTGGTGGTGGGTTTGCTTTGGGGAGATTCAGTAAGTGTACCACAGGGAGCATTAACAAGAAAAGTAAAATAAGGTATAATTTTCCTGGAAGATTCTTAAGGTGAGTAAAGTAAAGGAATTCTGTAATTTAATTAGACAACAATATAGAGAGAGATCACAGCTACAAGTGAGATATAAAATGTCCTGAACAAATGAAGTGAAGAGATACCATTAATGTGCCAGAGAAGGTTGCACAGTAAATCTGACATTTGAACTAAAAATTGAGAGTTGACTTTGAAACTTGGAAAAAACACTATGGTAAGTTTTTTGTATCTAAGGGAGTAGCTTAAAAGTGTAAAAACGAGGAGAGTTAAAAAAAAAAAAAAAAAACCAAAAAAAAACCCAAACCAAAAAACCCCAAGAACACACAACAGCCTGGACTTTAATGTTGTTTCAAATACCAAGTCTGGTTAGAAAACATGGCATGTAGCCAAAAAATACTAGGGTTTTCCATAGTATCTGCCATTCTATAAATTGGGGAAAAAGATTCTGTGATCAAATAAATTGGGGAAGATTAAGCCAGACATCAGTACATAAGGCTATCAAAGATAAGCACCAAGGAGATACGGGTGGGGCACAGAAGCATCTGCTGTGATTAAAAATAACTAAAGAAACAGCACTGTTTAACTGGGGAAGAATTTTTTTTTTTAAAGAAGAAAGAGGAAGAGTGTTTCTAAACCTAACCTGTGCATAGCAAATAAGAATACTGAGTCAAATGTGCTATGTCAAACAGTTAGCAGTACATTTTAAAGATTCTAAAAGTTCAGCAGTCACTGCCAGCACCAAATTTCTCTTGACATTCTCTTCATTTTCTGTATACAGGTCAAAGCATTCTTGGCCTTAAATGAGAGCACTATTGGCCAAAATTGTTTCAAATGTCAAGTACACATCTCCAAAATGAAAACTAATCAAAACTATGGTTTAGGGAAAGGATGTGTATGCCAGACTTACCCTATAAATTACTTTTAGCTTTGATTAAATTCCTTTCTGTCTAACTAGTCTCTGGACTATCAATTATTATAATAGGCAGGCTTGCTGAACTTCCAAAAGAGGCCTAGTGTTTTCATTTGAGTATATTCTTTAAAAACATTTCAGGATATGGTATTTGAGTGCCAAACTGAAAAACGCATGAAAAAGGCAGAAAACAAAGAAATGCTTAACCAGCTGGTCAATCAGCAAGACTGAATCATAACAAGGTATGCTGAACATTCAAATATACTATTTTGTTAAACTTAGTGTCTGCCGAATAATATTTACTAAATAGAACAATTCCATTTTCTCAATTCAGATAACTGAATAGCTGTATGAACTTTTAGCTGATACACCTCAAGCAAATTTTCACTACCACTGTTTTTTGTATTGAAGTTCTAGGTTTAGCTTTTGGTATTTACAGCTCTCAGATAATTGCTTTTCTGAGTAGTATCAGCTTGTATTAAAATTAAAAAGATAAATTTCAGAATAGTCTATAAAGAAAATTGGGATTCTTTACCTTTAGAATGCATTAGCAATCTTGAGCCAGGACTAGAATTATATAACGTTTTTCACCTTCCTAGGTTTTTAAGGATCTCTATTAATGTTCTTGAGGAGCATCATCTTTCTGAGTCTAACTGTTCTTTGTATCAGTCATTGTTTATTAAAGAAAGGCTCAATAACGTAAGGCACTTTGGCAGCCTAGCAGTTAGAAGCTGTGCTTCAATCCCAAAGGTATGCTGTTTGAATACATCAACTGTTCCATGGCAAAAGGATTGACAACCTCCTCCTGTGAGATTTACTGCCTCTGGTCAGTTATGAGTTGGTTCTGACTCAACTGCAAACAACAATAACATGCATTCCATGATTGACATGAAATGAGGAATTATTACAGGGATTAGATTTCATACAAATGTGAAATCTAGTGGAGAAGTTCTGAAAGGGTGTTCCATGAATTGTTGTTTTTGTTGTTGTTGCTGTGTACCAACTGACCCACAGCTGACCCTCAGGCAGGTTTGTAAAGGCAGTTAATTTCACAGGAGAAGATTGCTCATCCTTTGAACCTTGTGCCTTTGCAATAGCAGCTTCTTGTTACTGGGTCTCTAGAGCTCCCTCTGCATATGCTAGTCAGGCTAAAATTATGGTCAGCAGGATGAGCCTTCTAGATTTGCAGAAGAAATTCCTAGGAACAAACTGGAACACATATCCATCCTCACCACATCCAGTATCAGTGACACAGGTTGCTATCAGAACAAACTGATACCATTTACCAAAGTTGCATATACATTCATCCAGGACTAGAGGAGGATGAGAAAGGAGGTGGATCAAAGCTAGAGGAGCTATGGGATGGATCAGCTGCTGGTTTACAGAAGAGATAATATAATACATTAAATGGCTTCAACAGCACCTGAAACTTAGTACAGACTTCCTAAGTATATGGACGTTTGCCTTCAGACTCACATAAACACTCACATACATATCTTATGTTTAAACAAAATAAATATGCAGACATAGAAATTCTGGCCAGTGTAGTTATATTTAGATAAGATGACTCAGGCTCACTCATCATTATCTATGTACGTAAATCTGTAAAGATTTATAACTGCCTAATAAGTTTAATCAATTCATGTTTAATTTTTTAATTCTCTAATTAATTTTTAACACTTGTCAGAGCATTAGACTGAGTGAACTAACTCAGTCTCATAAAGACAAATACTGCATAAGTCCATTACTGTAAACAAATAGGATGACTTGTCAGATGTGCATAAATATCCATATAAGGGAAGAGAAGAGAGGAAGAGGATGATAGTAGATAACAAAAAAGAAAATAGGTATAGATAAATGGTAATTATCTAAATTGGAATGTATATGAATGTGTGAAAAACAATGTAAGTGAAAGATTGTACAAAACACAATTTACATTAATTAAATATTATGCAAACAAATAATTGCATGCAAATCAATTAATTTTTTAAAAAAAGAGAGTGGGAGAGAAAGGCTCAGGTTGTAATCTACCTCCCACACATACCCCTGCCTTAGTTTTCTTCTTGTGTGATTTATTTTTATATAAATAACATTTTTATTTTATACCGACTTGCTCAAAAAGTTCATATACATTGTCACATCAAATCTTTCCTGTTACCTTTACACACTATCCCTCCACCCATCAAATTGTGTAGCTATGATTTAAAACCTCCCACCCGTGCCCATCCTTACCCCTTTGCTCCCTCCCTCCCCCAACTTGGATCCTCATACACATTTTACAATGGACTTATACAGGATTTGTCCTTATGGGACTGAGTTAGTTCCCTTAGCATAATGCTTCCCTTTCCAGGCCCTCCCAAGTTAGGTAGTGATTTACAAAGTCACTGTTCCATCGTGTGAATGTACCATAATCTCTCAATCCGTTTGATTGCAGTTGGGCTGTTTTCATGTTCTTGCTACAGTGAATAGCACTGCTATTAACATTATGTACAAGGCTTTGTTTGTGCCTCAGTTCTCAGTATCTCGGGGTATATTCCAAGCAGTGGAATAGCTGGGCCATACAGAATTTTTATATTCAACGTTCTGAGGAAATGTCAAACTACCTTCCAGAGTGGTTATTCCATTTTACAACACCACCGCCAAAGTATCTCACCACATCCTCTCTAACATTTCTTGTTTGCTGTCCTATCAAACTTTGCCATTGTTACAGGAGTGAGATAGTATATCATTGTGGTTTTGATTTGTATCTCTCTTATTGCTAGTGATTTTGAGCATTTCTTCATATATCTATCTGCTAGCCATATGAATATTTCCCTTTGTGAAAAGTCTTTCCATGTTTTTTGCCCATTTTGAAATTCTATTATCACTCTTTTTCTTGTGTAAGTCCTATAGGATTCTGTAAACGTTTTTAAAAAATAAATATTTTATAGTGTTTACTTACAAAGTTCATGCACCTTGTTTCTCACACCAAAAATTCCCTAAGTTTAATGAACATAAACATTATTTTCTCACAGTTCTGAAGACAAAAAAGTCCAAATCACAGCCTTGACCATTTGGGTTCTTTCTTGTCCTTGTTGCAGGGCGTGGATAGTTTCCTCGACTATAACCTCTATAAAATCTGTCTTCCCTAGTTGGTATTTGTATGCTTTTGTCTATGCAGTTCATTATAAAACTCAGGAGTTACTAGATTTACACTGATATACACTCAATTCATTGGTCTATTATATCATCATAGATTGCATTATGGAGAATTATTTCATTACATTGTTGTTGTTACTGTTAAGTGCCGTTGAACTGCAGGCGACTCATAGCGATCCTGTGAAGGAGAGTCCTCCACGCTTGGGTGTCTCTCATCCTCTCTCCATGTTCATAGGGTTTCCGGTGGCAAGCTATTACGGAAGTGGATGCTATTCCTCCTTCCAAGCTTGTTTTAATCGGGAGAGCCACCCCAATCTCTGTCCGCACTGGGTAACCAGCCATTAACACATTTGACACATCAGTGTCACAGTGTTCAGCCTCACAGCAACCACAAGTTACTGCTGAATGGCAACTTGTACACCAGGGCTGTATGACCTAGAGGAATATCTGAACAAAAACAATCAAAGACAGGGCTGCGGAAGTCTGCCGAGAAACCCTACAGCTGCCATCAAGTTACCCCTGACTCATGAATTATAGAGTAGAACTCTGTTCTGATGTTTTTGTTTTGGTTTTTTTTTTTTTATTTTTTTAATATGGGTTAAACAGTTTATATACATTGTGTTTCACCCTGGATCTTTCCCCTTCTCTTTACTCACCTTTCCTTACACCCATTAAATTAAGTCTTTCCCTCACCCATTTGCTTCTCCTTCCCCACCTTAGATCCTTGTACTCATTCTAAAATAATAATCTTATAAAGTATTTGTCTTTATGAGACTGAGTTCACTTAGCCTAATACTCTCCAGTTCCTCTCAAGTTAGGTAGTAATTTACAAAATCATTGTTCCTGTATGCTGCATAGTATTCCATTGTTTTAATGTACCATAATTTCTCAATCCATTCCACTGTAATTGGGTATTTTGGCTGTTTCCATGTTCTTTCTAGGTGAATAACGCTGCTATGAACATTGGTGTACAAGTCTCTGTGCCTCAGTTATCATTTTTCTCAGGGTATATTTCAAGCAGTGGAATAGCTGGGTCATATGGAATTTCTATGTTCCGCTTTTTGAGGAAATACCAAACATCCTTCCAGAGTGGTTGTACCATTTTACAATTTCATGAACAATGTGTGAGAGTTCCTATCTCACCAACATTTACTGCTGGCTGCCCTGCTAAATTTTGCCACTGCTACAAGGGTAAAAGGCCATCTCATTGTGGTTTTGATTAGCATCTCTCTTACTGCCAGTGATTCTGTGCATTTTTTCATGTATCTGTTGGCCATCTGGAAGTCCTTCACTGTAAACAGCTTTTCCATGTCTCTTGCCATTTTGTAATTGGATAATCAATATTTCTCTTCTGGAGACCCAGGAGTATTCTGTAAACTTTTGTTGTGAGATCCTTGTCTGGGACAATATTGACAAATGTTTGTGCCCAGTTGGTGGGTTTTCTTTTCACCCTGTTGGAAAAAGGTTTTGATGAGCACAGATATTTAACCTTTAGAAGGTCCCATTCATCAATTTTATCCTCTTCAGATTGTCCATTTCTGGCTGTATTTGGCAGTCTCTTTATACCTTGGAGTAGCGCTTCTAAGCTTGATCCCAGTTTGTCTCTTGTGAACTTACTTTATGCTTTGGGACTTTACTTTCAGGTCTCTGATCCACCTTGAGTTGATTTTTGTGTATGGTGTGAGCTGTGGATCCTGTTTCAACTTTCTGCAGGCAGTCCAATTTTTCCAGCACCCTTTGTTGAAGAGATTGTCATTTCCCCATTTGTTAGATTTTATTTACTTGTCAAAGGTCAGTTGACCATAGATAGCTTCATCCGTTTCTGGCTTCTACGTTTCTGTTCCATTGGTCTATGTACCCGTACCATGATGTTTTGGTTACTAAGAAAGTGTAGTAGATTTTGAGGTCAGAGAGTGCTAAGCCTTACCATAATATTTTTATCAAAATATTTTGTTTATTCAGAGTCTCTTTCCTCTCCTAGTAAACTTGATAATTTCCCTTTTAATCTCCTTGAAAAATGAATCTGGTAACTGTATTTGGATTGCATTGAACATGTAGATTGCTTTTGGTAGGATGGTCATTTTCATAGTACTGAGTCTTCCTATCCATGAATAGGGCACATTTTTTCCCATTTCTTTAGGTTTTTATTGTGTCTTGCAGATATGTTCTGTAGTTTTCTTTGTATAGATCTTTTGTGTCTCTAGTTAGGTTCATTCCCAAGTATCTCAATTTGTGGTTGGCTATTTCAAATGGTCTTCCTTTCTTGGTTTACTCCTCTGAGTTTTCTTTTTTACTGTAGAGGAATCCCACTGCTTTTTGGATATTAATATTATATCCTGCCAGTCTACTAAATTGATCTACTAGCTATAACAGGTTTTTTTGTTGCATCCTTGGGGTTTTCTCTGTACACTATCATATCATCGGCATATAGTGATAGTTTAACCATCTCTTTACTGATCTGAGTGCCTTTTGTTTTCTTCTCTTATTGTATTTTCCTAGCAAGCACTTCCAAGACAATATCGAATAGAAGTGGTGATGGGGGGATCCTTGCTGGTCCCTGTTAGCAAGGACAATCCTTTTAGTCTTTATCCATTGAGAATGATATTGGCTCTATATTTGGAATACATACTTTTCACAATGTAGAGGAAATTCCGTTCTATTCCATTTTGCTTAATATCTTTATCAGGAAGGGGTTTTGGATTTTGTCAAATGCCTTTCTGCATTAATTGCTATGATCATATGGCTCTTTTTATCTGCTTTGTTAATATGGTTAATTATGTTGATTGGTTTTTCTTATGTGGAACCATTCTTGGATACCTCTTAAGAATCCCACTTGGTCATGATGTTTGGGGTTTTTTTAAATTAAAAAAAATTTTTTTTAAAGTATGGTTTTGGAGTTTATTGAGTAAGATTTTGTTAAGGATTTTTGCATCTATAGTCATGAGAGATAGTGTTCTGTAGTTTTCTTTCTTAGTAATATCTTTTGCCTGGTTTGGGTATTAGGGTTATGCTTACTTCGTAGAATGACTCTTGAGAGTATTTCTTCGTTTTCTATTTTTTTAAATACTTAAAATAGAATTGGTGATAGAGCCTCTCTGAATGTTTGGTAGAATTCAGCTGTGAAGCTGTCTAGTCTAGGAATTTTTTTTAGGGGAAGTCTTTTTATAACCTGTGATGAGTCTTTTCAAGTGCTCTATATCTGTTAGTGTCAATCTGGGTATGGCATGTGTTTCAAGGAATGTGTCCACTTCCTCTAGGTTTTTTTAATTTATCAGAGCTTTTCATAGTATTCTGATATTACCGATTTAATTTCATCTGGTTCATCTGGTCCTTTATGATTTCTTAATTGAGTTATCTGTGTCTTCTCTTACCCCCCTTTTGTTAGATTTGCCAGTGTTTGTTAATGTTACTGATTCTTTTGAAAAACCAGCTTCCGTTCTTTTTTTTTTATTAATATTTTTTTTACAGAGGTTTTGCATTTCCATTCATTCATTGCCGCAATTTTCTCCCTTCCCACCCCTCCCCACCAGGTCGCTCCGAAAAGAGAAAAGAAAAAAATATGCTTCATTAGTATACAATTCCCACGTCCCTTCCTCCCCCCCCCCACCCCTAGTACACTTCTCTATGCAACCTTAATTCTGGATTCCTGTGCTAACCATAATACTCAATCATATATCACTTCTAATCTGTTCTTTCCCTC
>NW_006399922.1:6950894-6955984 GCF_000299155.1 Elephantulus edwardii | reverse complement strand
CAGATTGTTGATAGATCTTCCACCAATCCTAACACCACGTGTCTCCTCATAGAGCCCAGCCTCTTGGATAATCTTGTCTGCATACAGGTTGAAAAGGTATGGAGAAAGGACACATCCCTTATGCACACCTTTCCCAATTTTGAACCATTCAGTGTTGCCCTGCTCGGTTCTGATGACTGCCTCTTGGTCCAAGTATAGGATTCACATTAACACGATTAAATGTTCTGGTATTCCCATTCTTCTCAGAGTCAGCCTCAGTTTGTTATGATCCACGCAGTCAAATGCCTTTGCATGATCAATGAAACACAGATAGACAGTCTTCTGGTATTCTCTGCTTTCAGCTAAGATCCATCTAACATCAGCTACAATATCCCTAGTATCACGACCCCTTCTAAGCCTAGCCTGGACTTCTGGCAGTTCTCTGCTGATGTACTGTTCCAGTCGTTTTTGGATTATCTTCAGTAGAATCTTGCTTGCATGTGAAATCAATGCTATTGTTCTGTTGTTTCCACACTCAGTTGGGTCACCTTTCTTTGGAACGGAAACAAATATAGATCTCTTCCATTCCGTTGGCCAAGTGATTGTTCTCCAGATTTCTTGGCACAACTTGGTGAGCACATCCAGGGCAGCATTTGTTAGCTGAAATATGTCAATTGGTATATCATCTATTCCTGGTGCCTTATTTTTTGCTATTTCCTTCAAAGCAGTTTGAACTTCTGCCTTCATCACCATAGGATCTTGCTCAAATATTATTTCATTAAATTCTTCTGTATCTGCCAATTCCTTTTGATACAATGCCTCAGTATATACCTTCCATCTTCTTTTAATGCCTCTTGAATCATTTAACATTCTGCCCAAAGCATCCTTGATTGTAGCTACTTGAGGTTTGAATTTGTTCTTCAGTTCCTTGAGCTTAAGAAATGCTGAATGACTTGAGCGGCTTGCGCTCTCGCTAGACTGCAGGTGCTTTCACTCGCCTGCGGAAGGTTCTGTGGTCGCCATGGTCTCTGACGAAGATGAATTGAATCTTCTCGTCATCATAGTTGATACCAACCCATTTGGTGGGGAAAGCAAGCCCTGAAGGAGTCTCAGTTTACGTTGTCAAAATGCATCGAAGCTGTGATGGTGTTGGGGAATTCCCATCTCTTCATGAATCGATCCAACAAACTTGCTGTGATCGCAAGTCACATTCAAGAGAACCGATTTCTGTATCCTGGAAAGAACGGCAGACTGGGAGAAATCTTCGGAGACGCCGGCAGCCTCCCCTCCGAATTTAATCCCACAGGAAGTAAAGACGGAAAATACGAGCTGTTAACAGCAGCTAATGAAATTATCGCTGAAGAGATTAATGACCTCATGACAAAGAGTGATATAAAGGGTCAGCACACGGAGACGCTGCTGGCAGGATCGCTGGCCAAGGCCCTCTGCTACATTCATAGAATGAACAAGGAAGTTAAAGATAACCAAGAAATGAAGTCAAGGATATTGGTCATCAAGGCTGCAGAGGATAGCGCCGTGCAGTACATGAACTTCACGAACGTCATCTTCACGGCCCAGAAGCAGAATATTTTGATCGATGCCTGTGTTTTAGACTCCGATTCGGGACTCCTCCAGCAGGCCTGTGACATCACGGGGGGCCTGTACTTGAAGGTGCCGCAGATGCCCTCGCTCCTGCAGTATTTGCTGTGGGTTTTCCTTCCTGGTCAAGACCAGAGGTCTCAGCTAATCCTCCCACCCCCGATTCATGTGGACTACAGGGCTGCCTGCTTCTGCCACCGGAACTTCATTGAGATCGGCTACGTGTGCTCCGTGTGCCTGTCAATCTTCTGCAACTTCAGCCCCATCTGCACCACGTGCGAGACTGCCTTCAAGATTTCTCTGCCTCCTGTGCTCAAGGCTAAGAAAAAGAAATTGAAAGTATCCGCTTGAGAAGAAAACCCTTTTCCCACCTTTTTGAGCGGTTGACAGGAGCCCTAGAACCTCCTGACTCTCAGTGATCCTTGTCCTGCAGCAGCAAGAGATGCCGGCCGGCCCTGTCCGGTCCTCACAGCCTCTGGGTCTGCTGGGTGCGAGCTCATCGCTTCCGCTGCTGTGCTGTCCCATCTCATGGAGGATTTTCTTCTCTCTTGACCCCCCACTTGACCGGGAGTGCTAAGTCCCCCCAGGGACTGGCCACTTCTGATCACATGACAAAAATACAGGAGACAGAGTCTGGCCAGCCTCGCTTTGAACAAGTAGGATAGAAATTGTGTGGTTGAATTTTTGTGGGAAAGGCTCTTATGAAATACAGATGGGAAGATTGTTTTTAAGGTGGGCCTTAGTTTCTTACACAAAATCTTTCCCAAATCACCTTCTTATTTTGCATTTCTGGGGGCTGATATGTTTGGTTGAATCATTCTTTGGAATATATTTTTCTGTCTTCTTCAGCTGGAGTTTGTGCGGAAAAGGGGAGAAAGCATGACAGGTGTGTAAATGTCATGGTCATTTTTTTTTTCCAGAGTCTGACTGTTAGGACTGATTGTAGATGTAGCATCAACAGGGCAGGGCCAGATCGAGGCCCTCCCTGTGGCGTGTTCAATGCCGGAAATCCGAACACAAGGTGTGAGGGAAATGGGCACATGTTCACTGAGGGACTAGGGGCCTTAAGGTAGAAATTCTTCCTTAACCAGGTGTTAATGCCCAAGTCGTCATTTAAATAAAACCCATCTTGTCTAAGTTGAGACTTGCCCCTAGTATTCAGATGTCAGCAGGTGCTTTAATGTTTCCTCGACGTCAGGTATATGTTTGCATTGAGTTCTCCAGAAAGTCATACCTGTTTGTTGATGAAGAAGTTAGCACCTCGTTTTAAATGAGCAAGACTAAAGCGTGCATTCATCTGCTAGCAAACTTTCATAAACAGCTATGTTCTTATCCGTTAAGGCTTTCTTTGTGAAAACTAATACTCTCCTTCTTGAGAGGGAATTTCTTGGGGTGCATGGAAGGAACTCAACAATGAGTTAATGACGTGTGCACCAGGTGGAATTATTTTCTTTTTCAGTGGGGGAGTGGGAGCATTCGTACTGGGGAACAATTATCTACAGGAGCCTTAGGTGCTCAACACTAACCCAGCGGCCTTCCACAGGAGAAGGACCTGGCAGTCTGCTTGCACAGCGATTTACCGCCTCGGAACCTCTGTGGGCCAGCTGAGCTCTGTCCTCTGGGGTCACTAGACGT
This sequence comes from Elephantulus edwardii, assembly GCF_000299155.1. Lineage (NCBI taxonomy): Eukaryota > Metazoa > Chordata > Mammalia > Macroscelidea > Macroscelididae > Elephantulus > Elephantulus edwardii. The sequence continues at coordinate 6,952,771 of NW_006399922.1, read as the reverse complement.
CGTGATCAACTCATAGCAGTGGGTTTGGTTATCTAGCAGCTTTCACTGAATAGTGAAAACTTCTACCAGTTTAAAAATTATTTTTAATTTCAACAATACAAAAATTGTTTTCTGTGTGGCCGGGAAGTGATCCAAGCCCCGTTTGAGTTCCAGTGCATGCCAGACGGCTAAGGAGCTGAGCTGGTCAGGTCTGCTCAGATAGTGTATTGACAACAATTCACTTGTGTCTGCAACCTGTCTGTAAATGCAGGGGAATTCCCTCTGGATGTAATCTCAGAAGCTGAATACCATTTAAGGTATTGTGTTTGGGTCTAGCTCATTTCTGGTGTAATTTATATTCCAGACTTGTAAACCACAAGTTTACAAGTTTATAGCAAGTACCCAGATTTTGCTGATCACTTTGCCACTGTAAATCCTGAAGTTTGAGAATGTGTTTGTGCATATGGCCCCTTTGAAAGCAGTATGTAATATTTCACAACCTAAAGGTGTGTAATGGGAACCAGCATTGTGGTGACTTGTACCCACTGTGCTGGATGCAGCTTAACTCTGAGAGGTGAAAAACTGCAGCAAACCGATGAACTTTTCTCTGACACGTTTTCATTAAGGCTGTTTTATTTATTTGCTGAATTCTGTTTTCACTCTATTGTATTTGTGGTTTATTTTATATGCATTTTTATAATAGAACCATTTTAATTTTTTTTTTAAAAAAAAAAAGAAATGCTGAACAAGTTTGGCTCTTTTGACTTTCTGACTCTAGCTCCTCGCACATTTCATTGTAATATTTTGCTTTGTCATTCCGTGCTGCCTTTTGGAATCTTCTGTTCAGCTCTTTAATGTCTTGAATCCTTCCTTGTGCTTTGGCTTCTCTACGTTCCAGTGCAATCTTTAGAGTTTCTTCTGACATCCATTTTGGTATTTTCTTCCTCTTCTGTCTTTGTAATGACCGTTTGCACTCTTCCTGGATGGTACCATTAACACCCTCCCACAACTCTTCTGGTCTTTGCTCATTAGTGTTCAAGGCCTCAAACCTGTTCCTGAGATGATTCTGAAATTCAGGTGGGATGAAATCAAAGTCATATTGTGGCTCCTGTGGATTCGGTTTCATTTTCCTCAGCTTCAGCTTGAACTTGCATATGAGTAGTTGGTGGTCTGTTCCCCAATCGGCTCCTGGCCTAGTTTTCACAGCTGATATTGAGCTTCTCCAGCAGGTTTTTCCACAGATGTAATCGATCTGATTCCTATGCATACCATCAGGTGAAATCCATGTGTATGCCCTGTGTTTATGTCTCTTAAAAAACGGCTTTGCAATGAATAAGTCATTGATTGTGCAAAATTCAATCATTCTATCTCCAGCTTAATTTTTGTCACCTAGTCCATGTTTTCCAATTACTGATTCTTCTTTCCTGTTCCCAACTTTTGTGCTCCAGTAGCCCATTATTATCAATGCATCTTGGCTGCATGTTCTATCTATCTCTGACTGTAAGTGTTGGTAGAAATCATCTATTTCTTCTTCTTTGGCTCTGGTTGTTGGTGCATATATCTGAATGATAGTGGTGTTCACTGGACTTCCCTGTAAGCATTAGGATATAATCCTATCACTCACAATGTTGTACTTCAAAATGGATCTAGAAATTTCTTTTTTAACTATGAAAGCAACTCCATTTTTCCTCACTTTTTCATCTCCAGAATAATATATCATACGATCATCTGACTCAAAATGACCCATGCCAGTCCATCTCATCTCTCCAATGCCTAGTATGTCAGTATTTATGCGTTCCATTTTTTTTTAACAATTTCTAATTTTCCTACATTCATGGTTCTCACATTCCATGTTCCTGTCACTAGTGTCTGCTTACAACTGTTCCTCTTCCTTTGTA
>NW_006399922.1:6948382-6949402 GCF_000299155.1 Elephantulus edwardii | reverse complement strand
TTCTGCATTGTTGTTTTTTTTTTAGCTCTTCCTGGTTTTTGCTTATAGAATCTTGTAATCTATCAGGTTTGTCTTTCATCCATCCATTGGATATATTCAGTCACTCCTGTTTTATATTCTGTGTAAGAAAGTTCCATAAGACTTTCTGGCTTCAGGGAATCCACTGATACTGTGCCACCCTTTGTGAGTGACATCTTGCTTTTCTCTTGTGTATTGTGTGGCATAGTTTGCTTTCTTTGAGACCTTGATATGCTCTTGATCTGAAGACAATGCTCTTGAGATCAGTTGGGCAGCTACCGAACTTGTGCATTTCTCTGAACTTCTGACTTCAGAGAAATGTCGGTTCAGAGCCTGAGATGGCAATCTCTTTTTGGTAAGACAGGTCAAGGTGCTCCCGATTAAAGGCAAGTTGATTGCCCAGACGTGTAGGCACTGGTGTGGAGCCAAATGGGGTGAGGCAGGCACAGTGTTGGGGTGATCGCAAAGGCAGGTCAAACAGTTGGGGGACCTTGCTCAAACCTCTGCTGTCTGAGTTTGCTCACGATTGGAGTCCCTACTCAAATTCCTGCTGTCCATTTCCTACCTAATGGTTTTCTAAGTTTTCCCTGCCTGGTTGCACTTACACAGGTGCCCTCATAGAACAGCCCTTGCTCCAGCAGAGTCCTGGATCCAAGAGGATCCGAAAAGTCAAGGTCAAATTCCCACTGACCCACTAGCCTCTGACTGGTCTGCAGAGTCCACAGAAGCCAGTCAGTGGCTGGCTCATTTCTGGCCAATTGGTATAGCCCAAGAGAGCTTGGCCAAATTCCCCACCAGTGGGCATGTCCTTAGGTGCTCTCCCAGGTAATCAACAATGCCCCAGTTAACCCAGTCAGGGTCCTACCGGCCCTTCTCCTGCCAGAATAGTTCCACTGCAGCTCAGCTGATAGGTCCAGTTGATGGCTGGATCTGGTGGTGCCCTGAGGTCACCAGGCTGTGCTTGTGGTGGCTGAGGTGTGTGGTTGTGGAGCTGCAAGGGGG
>NW_006399922.1:6931580-6947662 GCF_000299155.1 Elephantulus edwardii | reverse complement strand
CCCAATGCATATTCCAGAGAGAGAGAGAGAACCAGAAGAAATATGATAATGTGTAGCTATTTGAACAGCTACGAAAATTATGGAAGAAACAGCAAATACCCTAGAGACACAATTCAAAAGAAATATATTGATGAGGAGTAACTTGAACAGCTATGGAAGAAACTGCTAAAGATGGGAGAAAGAATTATTAATAAAGAGGTACAAAAATTTAAAAAGTAATCATAAGACAGAGAGAGTACAGCCAACATTATTGTTGTTGTTAAGTGGTGTTGAGTTGTAAATGACTCAAAGTAACCCTATGAATGAGAGACCTGAAGACCTTTATAACTTTTGTTGCTCCACCTTCATGGAGTTTCTGGAGACAAGCTATTTCAGAAATGGATGCCACTTCTGCTTCCAAGCTTGTTTTAATTGGAGAGCTCCATCAGATGCTGTCCACCATAAGTAACTATTATTGCATTTGACACATCAGTGTCACAGTGTTTAGCATCACAGCAACCATGAGTTATCTCTATAGCAAATGGATGGATCATTTAGAAGAATGTTTGAACAAAAACAATTAAAACCAGCCTTGAGGGTCACAGATTAAAATCATCCACCTTTGACTTGGTAGCATAACTTTCTATCCACTAGGCCAACAGAGTCCTCTCGTTGCTGTTGTTGTTAAGTGCTGTCAAGTTGTAGATGATTCATAGTGACCCTATGAATGAAAGACCTGAACACTTGTATAATGTTCATCATTTATAAAGTTTCCAGAGATAAGCTATTTCAGAAGTGGATACCACTCCTGCTTCCAAGCTTGTTTTAACTGGGGAGCTCCACCAAGGGGAATCATTATCACATTTGACACATCAGTATAGTACTGAAAATAATAGAGAAGCATGAACACGCAATCCCCAATATTAAGACTTAATTGGAAGAAATGTCCAATTAAGTGCTGGTAGGCCAAAAAAGTAGAACTGAAGAGATGAAACAGAGAGTCAGTGAGTTGGAAGGCAAGAACCTCACTGGAAACATACTGGAAGGAAAATCAGAGATGAAATGTAAAAAAAAAAAAAAACAAACCCAAAATATTAGAATTCTGTAGGATAGCATCAATAGGAATAACATACATATGATTTGAATTCCAGAACATGAGAGTGATAGGGAAATCATTGAAAATATTGTGGAAGAAGTACTATAAGAAAATGTGCCAGTTATTATGAAGAATGAGGAAATCCATATTCAAGAAGCACGGTGAACACCAAGTAGACTAGCTCCAAAAAGAAGAACATAAAAACATATAGTCAAATTCTCCAAATTAAAAGATCAGGATAGAATACTAAAAGAAACAGGAAAAACAAAGAATAACCTACAAAGGGGAAACAATTAGATGAATTCCGGATTTCTCAGCAGAAATTATGTAAGCTAGAAGACAATGGGATGACATATACAGAAAGTTGAAAGAGAACAATAGCCAGGAAAGGATCCTATACCCAGTAAAGCTCTCCATCAAATATGAAAGAGAAATTAGATTCTTAGCAAAAAAGAAGGAACTAGTATGATTCTCTCTTTCTTTCTTTCTTTCTTTCTTTCTTTCTTTCTGTAGCTTCAATCCTCTGTTGAAAAACCACATTTCTGTTTGTTGATTCTTTTACTTCTATATGAATATGGAGAAGGACCAAAGTTATACAAGTATTCAGGTTTTTAATTCATAGGGTCACTATGTGTCATCTATGACTTGACGGCACTTAACAACAATAACAACAACAACATAGAGAGAGCTCTGTTGACCTAGGGGAGAGAAAGTTATGCTACCAAGCCCAAGGTGGGTAATTTTAATCTGTGGCCCTCAGGTCTGGTTTAAATTGTTTTCTGTCAAATATTCTTCTCAGTGGTACAGCACTGGTCTGTGCAATGCTGTACAGTGGTAACTCATGGTTGCTGTGATGCTAAACACTGTGACACTGATATGTCAAATGTGATAATGGTTACTCACAGTGAACATTATTTGGTTGAGCTTCCAAATTAAATCAAGTTTGGAAGCAGGAGTGGCATTCACTTCCAAAATGACTTGCCTCTGGAAACTCTATGAACATGGATAAATTACCAAAGTTATACAAGTGTTCAGGTCTTTCGTTCATAGGGTTACTATGAGTTGTTTATGACTTGACGGCACTTAACAACAACAACATACTTCTTTTTAGGTTTTGGTATCAGCTACCACTCATATATTTTTTTATGGATTAAAACTGTAATTACATTCTTATAAAAAATAAATCATCAAAGAAAAATTAAGCATACAGAATCTATAATTCTTATATTCCTACAATCCAACTTCAATAATCATAAACTAACTCTAATGCATTACTCTATCTCTCTTACTACTGCCTCCTTCCATGTGATTTCCAATAAGACGTCATATATTTTATATAAAAATGTATGTATATGTTTCTCTAAAGAAAAATGAGGTTTTTTTACCATATGTACAATATTTTATGAAATTAGTCACCATTGGACTATACACCATATTTTCAGGTCCCTGCTGGTTCTTTCCTATTTTCTTTAAGCCCTCCTTTCACCTACCAAGTGAATAGTCTTTTGAAACAGTTCTTTCCTTCATCTCTTCGAGTGCAGTGCTTGTTATCTATCTAACCTTTTTCTAGTTTCCCCCCAACTTCCCATGTCAATCCTGCTTTATAACAGTAGTGTTATGCAATATTTATTCTTTTGTTATTAGGCATTATATGTATGACAACCGTCCAGAGTAAGATATGTATTGCAGAGTGTACTGGAGGAGGAAGAAGGATAAGGGAGGGGGGGAAAATATCCACCAATGAGGGAATTAAAATCCAATCTTTCTGTAAACTTTTGTTTACAATAATAATCACAATAATAAAAAAATTAATTACACATCCAGCAAAAATGTCACTCAAATACAATGGTGAAATTAGAATATTTTCAGACAAGCAGACATAAGGGGCTTATATAAAAAACAAATCAATCTTACAAGAAATGCCAAAAAGTAGTCCTTTGACAGAATCAAGGACAGAAAACAAAACCTATTAAAACATATAGCAACATGATTCAGAAATCAATCCAGTTATTCCTAAAACAAGCAAGCAAACAAACAAAACCCCCCACAACAACAATAAAAATAAAAGGAACTTATTGTCATTAAGTTGGAAACAACTCATAGCTGACCCCATCAGTGAGTTTCTAGACTATATAAATATCAAGGGAGGAGATTGTCCATGTTTCTCCTGCACAGAAGCTGATGGGTTTAAACTGATAGTCTTTGGGTTAACAGCAAAACTCCTTGCCCACTAAACTACCGGAGGCTCTATCTAGCTATGTCGTTGTTCTTCTTACTGTATGCTATCAAATAGAACAGACCCAAAGCTGACTCTCAAGCTAGTTTTAAGAGACAGTGTATCACTTGAAGGAGATTTCCCATCCTTCTCCCAACAAGCATCAAATCACATGTCTAAGAGATTGTAATGCATCTTGCTAACACTAGACAAGAAGTATAAAAACCATTAAATAATTCTACTAGAGTGTCAGAGATTGTGAGGATGGCACAGGATAGGACAGAGTTCATATCTGTTGTTAATAAGTCTCTTGCCATTTTTTAAAATTTATTTGCTTACAAATTTTATACACACTGTTTTTCCACACTATTCTTTTTTCATATTGTTTCATATAATCATTCTTATGCATTATGTTTTATAATTTAATCACCATTGGACCTTGCTCAACAATACCCTGTCTTCTCACCCAGATCCTTCCCATTTCCTTTCCCCCTCCACACATTAAACTGTGATATTCAATTCACCAAAGTTTTATAAAAGAAAATCATAAAATCTTAGAAAACACTAAAACAGTAACAATGTAAGAAAGAATAAGAAAAATCTATAAACAAAATGAACTCAGCCCAAAGATATATGTGGAATAAAGAATCCATCAACTCCAGCATGATAATAAACACTACAAACTGGCAATAGTAAATCCATATCTATTGATAAATATATAAATAACAAAAGGATTACATGCATCAGTCAAGAGAATAATAAAATTATTTAAAAAGTAAATGCAAATAGCACAAGTCATAAAAGATATAGGCAATTCCACAACAGAACCAATGGAAATTAAAAGAATAACGAAGAAGTAATCGGGAGGAGGTTGCAATGTTAATCCAAAGGTTCATATCTTCCGTCGTTGGAATCCACCAACAGCTCCATAGGAGAAAGATAAGTGACCTCTTCTCATGGTGATCCTCAAAAATCCAGTGGAGAGTCTTAAAAATACAGTGGGTAGTTACTATGAGTCTGAATTGACTGAAGGGAAGTGAGTTTGAGGTTTGAGTTATGAAGAACTTTACTTCAACACATTTTAAAACCTATAGGAATTGGAAAAATTTCTACAAACACACTGTGATGAGCAGCTTAAGTGTAAGAAAAGTATATCAATTTGCTGTAATATATTATGAGATATCTTAAATTGTATTTTGCTGTGGAAAAATATTATAATGAATTTGATGCTTAAGTATAGAAATAAGAATATTTATGAAAAAAAATATACTAGCAGCGTAACATGTTGAAATGAGCCTCTTTGAGGCCTAGATCCCCACTGACCACAGGAGGTGCAAACCCTTGATATGGGAATGTAACGGATAATAACTTGTCTGTAAAGCTACTGTGTGAATCCTGATATGGGAATGTAAATTGTTACTGCCCATATTGCCAAGAGAATGTAACCTGTAAATTTAAGAGTAAGAAATATATATTAAGAATTAAGTTAGGAAATACTTTAAGAACTTGCTAAATCATATGTGAGAATTAAAATAAGAACTATATTAGGAATTCACTGTTAGAAATTATGTTAAGAATATTTGTGAAAATGTACTAAAGAGTTAATATGTCCAATTAGGCCTCCTACAGTCCCCTGATCACAACAGGTGCAGACCCTTGATAAGGAGATATGACTGGCTAATGCCATGTTGCCAACGATAGAGCATGATTGGTCAAACCTGTGTTGCTTTGGGACTAATGTATTTGGTTGAAAACTAATGTATTTGGTTGGAAGTTTAATGTCATTGGTTCAATATGATGTAGTATCTAGTAGTCAAGCTAAGGGTATTTATATCCCAGAGAGCTCCATTCCATTTCAACTGGGAATGCTGAGCTGAACACTGAAGAACCAAAAGCTTTTTTACAGAGCTGAAGACCCAAAGACTTTTCAAAGGGTGTCGGGTTTTCTTGCTGTTCTTTTTCAATTTGCTGGAGATATTGGGTTAGAGAGTCAATAGTCTGTTTTTCCTGTCTTTTGATGTGTTTGATTATTGCTATAAGTTGACCTCTGATTACTGCTTTGGCTGATTCCCAGAGGTTTTGGCAAGTGGTGTTTTCATTGTCATTAGTTTCAAGAAACTTTTTAATTTCATTTTTTATTTCTTCTACTACCCAGTCATGTTCAAGCAAGGTGTTGTTTAGCTTCCAAATGTATGGTTTTTTCTCCTTTATCATCCTATTATTAATTTCTGATTTTGTGGCATTATGGTCTGACAAGATGGCTTGTATTATTTCTATGTTTTTGAATCTATTGATGCTTGCCTTGTGACCTAGAATGTGATCTATTCTAGAGAATGTTCCATGCACTTTGGAGAAGAAGGTATACTGTGCTTTTTGGGGGTGCATTAGCCTATAGATATCTATGAGGTCAAGTTGGTTTATTGTGTGATTTAATTCTTCAGTATCTCTGTTGAGTTTTCTTCTGGTAGTTCTATCTTTTTTTGAGAGGGGTGTATTGAAGTCTCCCAGCACTATAGTAGTGCTGTCTATTTCCTTTTTCAGTTTTGTTAATGTTTGTCTTATGTATTTTGCTGGTTTTTTATTTGGTGCATAGATATTTATTATTGTTATGCCCTCTTGTTCTATTAACCCTTTCAGCACTATGTAGTGATCTTACTTGTCTTCCGTGATGGTTTTTACATTGATATTTATTTTGTCAGAGATTAATATGGCTACTCCTGCTTTTTTCTGGTTGCCATTTCCAAAGACTTTTCAGAGCCAAGAACTCTAGCTTGCACTGATGGACATGAGCTACCGACGCATTGGAGGATTCTGCCCACACCTATGGACCCTGGCTACATCAAATTGCTGAACTAGCTGAGAACCCATGGCTACATCAACCTACTTAGCTAGTGGAGAACCCCCCCGACTGCCCCAATGACCATAAGTGGCAAAAGAAGAAGACAAATTGGGATCCCGGGGTGAGTGAGTTTCTCCACTGTTGATGAATCAACATGCGATGAAGTTATGAATTGCAATGTAGAAAAACTGCAATTAACTATTTAGTGCTTACGATTAATTAATTAATCAATATATTGTGGATGAATTTATTAATTGCAATGTGGATAACTTGGAATTAACTGTATGGTGCTTGTTATGAATTAATAAATCAACATTTGTGATGAATTTATTAATTGCAATGTAGGTAAATTGCAATTATTGCTATGAATTAATTAATTAATCAATAAATTGTAATTGGCTTTTTAACATGTCTATGGGTAATTAATTAAGGCTTAAGGCTCATGACACACACATTCCACCTAAATAGTACGAAGTAGAAAATTTTGACAGACCAAACAGAAAAGAAATTGAACAAGTCACAAAAAAAAAAAAATTTAATCAGGAGCCAATGATAATGAAGCAAGAAGGGCAACAAGCACTGAAGGCATTGGCAAAAAATAAGGCCACAGAAATTGATAGGATATTAGTGATATGTTGCAATAAAGATACACTCCCCTGGAGGTGCTCAGAAGTCTGTGCCAAGAAATCTGGAAGACGGCTACCTGATTAGGACACTGGAAGTTATCTCTATTTTGGTTGCCTTTAAAAAAAAAAAAGATGATCCAACAGAATACAAACATTATCAAACAATTATATTAATGGCAGATGGTAGAATTCTCCTGAAGATTATTAAAAAATTATAGAACACTGAACCAACAAAGCACTGGTGGAGATTAAAGCTAGATTTAGAAGTAGCCCTGACACCAGGGATGTCATTGTTGATATCAGATGGATCTTGGCTGAAAGCATGCAGTATGAGAAAGATACCAACTTACATTTTATCAACTATGCAAAATTATTTGACTGTGTGGAACATAGCAAATTGTGGGTGACATGACAATAACGAGAATCTCAGACAACTTAATTAAGCTCATATGAAACCTCTGCCTGGACAAGGAACTGTTGTGTGAATAGAGCAAGAGAAACTTGTATGGTTTAAAATCAAGAAAGTTGTATGTCAAGCCTATATCCTATATTTTTACTTGTTTTGTCTCTATATCAAACAAATAATTCAAGAAGCGAACCTTTGTGAAAAAAAAAATTTTGGAATCAGGATTAGAAGAACTCTTATCAACAACCTGTTATGCAGGGAATACAATCTTGCTTGTTGATAGAAAACTTGAAGTATTTGCTGCAAAAAAATAAAAGACTATAACTTTCCATATGTATTATTTCTCAAAATAAAAAAAATAAAAATTTTTACTATTGCAAGGAACATGTTGTTTATGTTGTTGTTGTTATGTGCCTTTTAGTTGCCTGTGACCCGTAGTGTACCTGTGTACAGTGGCTCTGAAGCCTGCCCTGTCCTGAGCCAGTCTTATTAACTGTGAAACACCAACCCTCATTGTCCCAGTTACTGTATCAATTTATCTCATCCAAGATCTTCCTTTTCTGTGCTGTCCCTCCATCATTTGGACATGATGTCCTTCTCCAAGGATCAGTTTCTCCAGGCCACGTGCCCAAAGTTTATGAGATGGAGCCTCAAAATCCTAACTTACAAGGAGAAACGTGGTTTCACCTTCTCCAAGAACGACCTATTTGCTTTCTTGGTGGTCCATGATATGCTCAAGACTCTCATTCAGCATCACAGTTTGAAAGCATTGATTCTTCTTCTGTCATCCTTAATCATTGTCCAGCTCTCTGATGCATAACAAGTAATTGCAAAGGCAATGGCCTAAATAAGGCACACCTTAGTCTGTAGACCGACATCGTTGCTTTTCAGTACTCTGGAGAGGTTCCTGAAAGCAGATTTTCCCAATGCAATTAATCTTTTGCTTTCCTGACTGCTGATGTCAAATGTGTTAATTGTGGAGTCAAGCAAACTGAAGCTGTTAACAACTTCAATTCTTCTCCATCTATCATGGTGATGACAATTGACCCAGTGGTGAGAATCTTTGCCTTCTTGATGTTGAGCTTCAATTCTTATTGAAGACTGCAGTCCTTGACCTTCTGCAGCAAGCACTTCAGGTCCTTCTCAGGTTCAGCAAGTAAGGTTGTGTCATAATGTAGGTTGTTAACAAGTCTTCCTACAATCCTGATGCCACATTGTTCCTGATAAAGCACTGCTTCCCGAATAACCTGTTCTGCATATAGATTGAAAAGATATGGAGACAGGATGCATCCCTGACACACTTCTTTCTTGACTTTGAACGGTGCAGTGTTTCCCTGTTCTGTTCTGAGGACTGCTTGGACTGCTTACTGGTTAGTATAGGTTTTGTATAAGAGCATCAAGGGTTCAGGGATTCCCATTTTCCTAAAAGTTAGCCATAATGTGCTGTGATCCACACACTCAAATATCTTTGCATAGTCAATGAAACATATATGGACATTCTTCTGGCATTCTTTGCTTTCTCAAGATGCCTCTGACATTGTCAATAATAATATCTCTAGTTCCACAACTTTGAAACCCAGCTTGTGTTTTCTGGTAGTTCTCTGTCAATAATTTCTGGATAATCTTCAGCAGTGTGTAATATTAGTGATATTGTTGGATAATTTTCACACTCTTGAGTCACTTTTTTTTTAATTGGGAATACATATGAATATCTTTCAATCAGTTGGCCAGATAGTTGTCCTCCAGCTTTCTTATCAAAAACTGGTGATCACATCCAGGGAAGAATCTGTTTGATGAAATACGTCAATTGATATTTTATCAATTCCTGGGGATTTTTTGCCAAGTCCTTCAGAGAAGCCTGAACTTCTTCTTCATCAACATTACCTCTTAATCATATGTTGTTTCTTTAAACTCTTCTTTGTTAGTTATTTTAGGTACAGTGAGTCCATATATTCCTTCCATCTTAATGTTTTCTGAATCATTCAATAATCTACCCATAGCATCCTTAAGCATTACAACTCAAGGCTTGAATTTGTTCTTCAGTTTCTTGAGCTTAAGAAATGCCAAGCGAGTTTGACCCTTTTGGCTCTTGGACTCCAGCTCCTTGCACATTTCATTATAATACTTTCCCTTGTCTTCCCAATGTGCTCCTTGAAATCTTCTATTCAGCTTCTTAACCTCTTAATTTCTTCCCTTTGCTTTGGCTTCTCGGTGTGCTAGTGCAATATTCAGAGCCTCTTTTGAAATTCATTTGGTCTTCTGCTTTCTTCTTTGTTACAACTTTTCGCATTCTTCTGGGACAATATTCTTGATATCTTCCCACAAGCTAATATGGTCTTTGTTAATTCATGTTCAAGGCCTGAAACTTGTTCCTCACTTGGACTTTAAATTCAGGGGGAAGAGACTCAAGATAAAAATTTGATTTAATTCTTTTGTTTTACGTGCATACACAACCAACAACCTTAGTTCCAAGAGTCAAGAAATAAGAGACACGTTGCATTGAGAAAGACTGCAGTAAGGGACTTCTTCTTCAAAGTGCTAAAGAACAAGGATGTCATTTAAAGACCAAGGTGTGGTTTTTTTTTGGGGGGGTGAATTCTTGCACCTTGTATATGAGACCATCCCAGGAGGCAAAAAAGACAAGAGAGTCTCAGACATAGAGCTACAAGCAGGGGGAAACATTCTCAGGTTTCTGCTAGAGGGAGGCCTTACTTGAGACTACAGTGCACTCAAGCTTCTTGAGATGGTAGCCCTGATCTCTCACCATTTTAGGAAAAAAGGAAGACATTAAGCTTCAGGAGAGAAGGTGCATGAGGTGAAACATTTCCCCAGAGAAAGAACTTTTGGCAGTTTGGGGGAGAAGGGACTGAAGCTTCACTGGGATAGTACTTCCATATGGGAATACTTGGCTCCATGTCTGTAGAGTAATCTCAGAGCCAAACTGGACAAGAAAGTTTAGGACACAGAGCTACAATCAGAGGAAAGACTTTCTCAGCTCTCTCAACTGGCATGTTGAGCTTCAAGAAAAAGAGCTGACCTGAAATCTCCCTAGACAGAAATTACTTGAGTGGAGCACCTGGTCTCACACTACTCAAGTAATTTAATATATGAAGGAGAACAATAGAGTTTGGAACAGGGGACAACATTAAAGTGAGATTTCTGCAGGGCTGCTGTGCAGAACAGAGAGAATCTGAAGAACTTTAAGAAAGGTAAATTTTCCCAAAAAAGGACTTTTAGTAGAGTGAGTGGTTCACTCCATAGATTGAACATTTTAACCTGACAGCTAATCAATCAATAACATCATAAAGATAACATTTGGTAACTTCCTCAGACACAATGGAAACAGTCTAACACTTATTCAAATCAAGTGTAAAAAACAATGTTTACAAACTTCATGAACTTTGTAAGTAAACCAGTATATAATATTTAAAAATAAAGAAAAACTTCACATAATGTGAAGAAAGCAGCAGGTAGCTTCTAAGCAGATGATATATATTGGTATGGAGACATACAAACAGCTATGGAAAAAAAGTATAAATGATGGAAGAAACAATGGAAACCACTAAGAAAATAAATTTACTACAGAGACATGGAGCCAAGAAGAAATATATAGACAAGGAAGAACTTTCACAACAATGGAAAAAAAATACAAAAGATGAAAGAATTTAAACTGTAAGTAAAAAGGTGCATGAACTTAAAAAAATCATTACAAGATAGAGAGGGTAGAGTCAATACCATACTCAAAATAACAGAAACACATAAAAATGCAATCCTGATTATGAAGACCAAAATTGCAGAAGTGTCCAACATGCTGTAAGGACAAAATAATAGAACAGAAGAGATGGATCATAGTGTCAGTGAGCAAGAAGACAAGAACCTCAATGGAAATATCAGAAGAAAAATCAGAGATAACTCATAAATAAAACATTAGAATCATGTGGGACTACATCAAAAGGAATAATAAATATATTATTAGAATTCTAGAATACTTGAGGGACAGTGAAATCACTGAGAAAATTGTGGAAGAGACACTGGAAGAAAACTTCTAGTACTATGACTATGAGAAAATCCACATTCAGGAAGCTGAGTGAACACCAAATAGACTAGACTAAAAAAGAAAAAGATCAGCATATGTCACAGTCAAATGCTCCAAAATAAAAGATAAGGATAGAAAACTAAGAACAGCATGCGAAAAACAAAGAGTAAGGTACAAAGGAAAAGCAATTAGATTATGTTCCGATTTTTCAGCAGAAACCATGAGAGCAAGACAAGAAATGACATACACAGAAAGCTGAAAGAAAACAATTGCCAAATAAGGATCCTTTTCCCAGCCACGCTCTCCACTAAATACGAAGGAGAAATTACATCCTTTGCAGAAAAGAAGGAACTGATGGAATTTATGAAAACAACACCAACTCTACAAGAATTATTAAGGGAAGTCTTTTACACAGAAACACTAAAGGGAAGTGTATGGACTACAGTAACAAGAAACAACAACAAAAACAAAAAAAGAAACAGTAAAATAGCAAAGTTAAAACTTGGCCTACAATAAACACACTTAATGTGAATAGACTAAATGCACTAGTCAAGAGAAAAAGAGTAGCAAAATGGATAAAAACACAAAGCTTATCAATATCTTGTCTACATGAGGCAATCTTAAGAAACAAAGACAAAGATAGGCTCAAAATCAAAGGCTGGGGGATTAAAAAAATACACGTTAAGGAAATGAAATCCACCAAAAAGCAGTAGTGACAATACTAAAGTGATAAAATAGACTATATAATGGAAACCACCATAAAACATGAGGAAGAACACTATATTATGATTTAAAGCATAATGTATCAGGAATACATAACATTGGTCAATGTCTATGCACCAAATGATAGACCTGCTAAATAAGAAAAAAACAACTGTTAACAGAATTGAAGAAGGAAATAAGCAGCACCAAAACAGTAGTAGATTTTTTGGGGGGGATTTCCATTCATTTATTGTTGCACTTTTCTTCCCTCCCATTCCTCTGCCCAGTACACTCCCCTCTTGGAAAAGTAAAAAAAAAAATAATTCATTGTTTTACAATCCCTCCCCCCGGGTCCACTCCTTTGTGCATGCTCTGGACTCCTGTCTTGACAAAAATACCTAATCACATATCCCTTTTAAACAGTTTTCTCCCTCATCTGTTTCAATGCATTATATATTATTGAACCCCACTATCACCAAAGGATACAACTCAAAAGGAAACTTAACAAAGATGGAGAAGATTTAAATTATACATTCAGCCAACTCAAACTTGTGGATGTATTAAGGGTACTGCATCCAACTAAAACTCAATTCACTTTCTTCTCAAATGCACATGGTATATTCTGCAGAACTGATCATATATTAGGACACAAACCAAGTTTCAACAAATTAAAAAACATTGGAATACTACAAAGTGTCTTCTTAGACTAATGTACTATATAACCAAAAATTAAGCAGAAGAAAGTAATGCTTACAAAACCACCCATGCGGAAGCTAAATAACACCCTGCTAGAACAGGATTAAATTATAGAAGAAATAAAGAATGAAATTTAAAAAGGTCCTTGAAACAAATAAAAATGTAAATACAACACACCAAAACTTCTGAGATGAAGGTAAGGTAGTTCTCAGGTGGCAGTTCATAGCAATAGACACACACACACACACACACACACACACACACACACACACACATATACAAGGGGAGAGAAAGAAGGTAAAATAATGATCTAACTCAACATCTCAATCAAATAGAAAAAACTATCAAATCCTGAAGTGTTTAGAAGAAAGGAAATTATAAGGACAAGAGCTGAAATAAATGAGACAAAAACAGAAAAACAATTGAAAATTGTTTTCAATTAAAAAAGGAGCTGTGTTATTTTAGTCAATAAAATTGAAAAACCACTGACAAATTTAATAAAAGAAAAAACCAGAAGATATAAGTAACTCAATTAAGAAATGATAGAGGTAACATCATAACAGAACTAGATGAAATAAAATATAAATATCAGAATATTATGAAAAACTATACTCAGATAAATTTGAAAATCTAGAAGAAATGGGAAAATTGCTTGAAATTCATGTTTTACCCAGATTGACATGAACAGATGTAGAACAACTGAACAGACCTATCACAAAAGAAGAAATTGAACAGGTCATAAAAAGACTCTCCTACTAAAATATTTCTCGACTAATGGCTTCACCACTGAATTCTACCAAACATTCAGAGAGTATCTATCACCAATTCTACTTAAATTACTTTAAAAAACAGAAAAAGAGAGAACAGTCCCAGATACATTTTATGAAGCAAGCATAACACTGACACCAAACCCAGGCCAAAATATTACCAAAAAAGAAAACTACACTGTCATGGATATAAATACAAACATCTTTAAAACAATCCTGACCAATAGCATTCAACAGAATATAAAAAATATAATTCCTCATCACCAAGTAGGATAATTCCTCATCACCAAGTAGGATTCATAGCAGATATGTAAGGATGGTTCAACATAAGAAAAATAACCAAATAATTCAACACATTAACAACACAAATATTCTACAGCCATAGCAACCTGAATGCACCCAATCTTGTTTAATCTCTGAACAACACAAATAGTAAGAAACACATGATCCTAGCAGTTAATTCAGAAAAAGCCTTTGACAAAACCCAACACCTCTTCCTGAAAAAAAAAAAAAAGAATACTCAGCAAAATAGAATACAAGAGAATTCCCTCAACATTGTGAAAAGTATGTGAGGAAAACCAAGAGCCAATATCATTCACAATGTTGAAAGGCTAAAAGCATTCTCCTTGCTAAAGAGGACTAGAAAAGGATCTCTGTTGCGAACGCTTCTATTCAATATTGTATTGGAAGTACTTGCTAGGGAAATATATAAATAGAAGGAAGTAAGAGGTTTCTGCACTGGTGAAGAAGTGATGAAATTGTCTCCATATGCAGATGATGATAGTGTACACAGAAAACCCCAAGGACTCAATAAAGATACTGTTAAAGGTAGTAGAGCAGGTTAGCAGACTAGCAGGATACAAAACCAATGTACAAAACTCAGTGAGATTCCTCTATAATAGCAAAGAAAATACAGAGAAGGAAAATAAGAAAGCAATACCATTTAAAATAGCTAAGTACAAATTGAAATACTTAGGACAATCCTACCAAATACAATCTACATCCTGAATGCAATTCCAATACAGATGTCACATTTATTTCTTAAAGAGCTAGAAAGGGTAACTGACAAGTTTATTTGGAGAAGAAAGAGACATCAAATAAGCAAAGCAGTCATCAAAATCAAGAATGAAGTGGAAGGCATAGCACTTTATGATCTCAAAACATACTGTATAGCTGTAATAACCCAAACAGTGTGGCACTGATAAAATGACAAACACAAAGACCAATGGAACAGAATTGAGAACTCAGAAATTAACCCATCTATGTATGGTCAACTGATGTTTAGCAAGAAAAAAAACCCCACATCTCTCATATTAGGAAATTATAAACTCTTCAACAAATGTTGCAAAACTAGACTGCCACATGTAGAAAGTTGAAGCAAGTTGCACACATCTCACCATATACAAAAATCAACTGAAGGTGAATCAGAGACCTAGGAGTAAAGTCCAAAATCCTAAAAATTTTAAGAGGTAAAGTGGACCCAAGTTTAGAAGGCCTAGCAGAAATATACAGCAATAAAACAAAATTGATAGGACTTCTAAAGATTAAATGCCTGTATATATAAAAAACTTTTTGTAACTATGTAAAAAGAAAACGTACTAAATGGGAAAATGCATTTGGCAACACCATCTCAGACAAGGGTCTCATAACAAAAGTTTACAGAATACTACAGGGCCTCCACAAGAAAAAGACTGATGATCCAATTACAAAATGAGTAAAAGACATGGAAGAATTTTCAAAGAGAAAGACATTCAGATGGCCAACAGATACATGAAAAAATGCTCCAAATCACTGGTGATAAGATAGAGGCAAATAAAAACCACAGTGAGATATACCATCTCACTCTAGTAGCAGTGACAAAATTTAACAAGACAGTAAGCAATATATGTTAGAGATGATATGGAGAGGATAGAACTCTCATGCACGGTTGGTGGGATTATAAAATGGTAAAACCATTCTGTAAGGCAGTTAGATGTTTCCTCAAAAAGCTGAACATAAAAATTCTGTATGATCCATCTATTCCTTTGCTAGGAATATACCATAAGAAAATTAGAACTGACACACTGTGTTCATAGTAACATTATTCACAATATTGAGAACATGGAAGCTGTCCAAATGTCCAACTACAATCGAATGGATTGAGAAATTGTCATAAATTCACACAATTGAATACTACATAGCACTCAGGAGCAACGATTTTGAAAATTACTACATAACTTTGGAGACACTGGAAAACATTATTCTGAGAACTAAGTCAGTCTCATAGGGACAAATACTGCATAAGACCATTATTGTAGAAATTAATAAATAATAAAGCATGCATGTGGATCCAACCAGAGAGGGGAGCAGAGACAGAAAATAGGCAGGGGTTGATGACAGGGTCGCATTATTTGGTGGGTGGAGTGGGTAGTAAAGAAAGGGGAAAGATCCGCGAGGGAGGGGCAGATCTGGAAAGACAGAGTAATGGTGGGCATATTTCAATAGAGATTAATACTATAAAAGGATGCATGGGAATGATTGTATGAAACACAACATGAATGAGGAATATTATGAAATACAAAGTATATGACCTCTGTATGAAAACCAATATAAAATAAAGCTCTAAAAGAAAAAAGTCAAGAACAAACTAGAACTGAGGAACTTGAGTAAAGTCTTGGATTGTAATATCTTCCTAATCCAATGATGTAAACATCCCTGTTGTTGTTGTTGTTATGTGCCGT
>NW_006399922.1:6923562-6930065 GCF_000299155.1 Elephantulus edwardii | reverse complement strand
TACTCTTTTCCAGCACCACAGCTCAAAGGCATCAATTCTCCTTCTATCCTTCCTAGTCATTGTCTAACTCTCTGATGCATAACAAGTGATTGCAAAGACCATGGCCTGTATCAGATGCACCTTAGTCTCCAGAGATACACCATTGCTCTTCAGTACTTTTAATAAAATAACTGTTGTTAGGTGCTATTGAGTCAGAACTGATTTGTAGCTGACCATCCAGTAAGTTTTTAGAGGCTATAAAATTACTCTGGAGATTGTCCATATTTATCCTGTGAAGGAATTGGCAGATATGAACCATATATCTTTGGGGTGGTAGAACAAATCTCTACCTACTAGGTCCAGAGCTCCCCAGGTATAACGTTGATTTGTTTAATAGTAAACTAAACAAGAATGATCTAATTTCATATTTATTACTTTTTAAGACAATTTATTTAATTTTAAGCTTATACAATTTATTTTTATTTAAAAAATAGTATTTATACCATCATTTATTTTTATTTAATCATACATACACATTTTTATATAATCATTTCTGTACATTGTATTTTGTGTAATTAATTACTTTATTCTTTTTCAGGGGGAGAAGAGGGAGAGGTGGGTAAAAGAAACAGGAAAGATCTGGTGTAAAAAACAATGTACACAATTTACATTTTATTAATGATTATGCTTAACTCTGAGAAGAATGGAAATCCCAAAGCACATGATTGTGCTTACGCAAAACATACTTGGACAAGGAATCAGTAATCAGAACAGAGCAAGGAAACACTACATGTGGTTCAAAATCAGGAAAAGTGCACAGCAGGGATGCAGCCCATCTTCATACCTTTCCACTCTATATGTGGAACAGATCATCTGGCAGGTTGGGCTCTTTAAAAAACAATATGGTATCAGGATTAGAGGAAGACTCATCAGCAATCTGCATTATGCAGATGGCACAACCTTGCTTGTCAAAACTGAGGAGGTTATTTGCTGCAGAAGATCAAGGACTGCAGCCTTCAATATTAATTGACGTTCAACATGAAGAAAACAAAGATTCTCATCACTGGGCAAATTGGCAGCATCATGATAGACAACAAAGAGACTGAGGTTGGTAACAACGTCAGCTTGCCTGGCTCCACAATAATCAATACTAACAGCCAGGAAATCAAAAGACAAAATGCTTTGGGAAAATCTGGTGTCAAGGACCTCTTCAGAGTACTGAAGACCAATTATGTCAGTCTATAGACTAAGATGCATCAATCTAGGCCATACTCTTCACAATTACTTGCTATGCATCAGAGAGCAGGACAATGACCAAAGATGATAAAAGAATCTATGCCTTTAACTTGTGGTGCTGGAGAACATTGTTGAATATATCATGGGCTGCTGAGAGAACAAATTAGTTCATCATGGAGAGAGTGAAACTAGGCTGCTCCTTGGAGTCAAGGATTTTGAAGCTCTATCAGACTTACTTTGGGCATGTTTCAAGAAAAGACCAGTCCTTGAAGAAGGACAACATGCCTTGCTGGGAAGGGTGGAGAGACAGTACAAGAGAGGAAGACTCTAAATGAAATGGATTCAATCTGTGACTAGGGTAATGGTGGTAGGTGAGTCAGAGACAATAAAGTTGGCTCAAGAGAGAGTAGGGTTCAGGGCTGTTGTACATAGGGTCTCTATGAGTCAGGAGCTACTCGATAGCACATGACAACAGCAATGATAAGTGCTTAACAATCAGATAGTGAAATTCATGGCAATTTTGCAATCATCTTTTATAAGCTATAAAAACGCAACTCTATACTGTGTTCTTCCATTATCTGCCACAAATATCCTTTGCTTGAGCTCATTTTCTCATTTTCAAATATGACACTTTCTATCTATATTAACTATGAATATTTCATTTTTATTGTAGCCAGTTCTGACCAGTTTCCCACAAAGTTTCCAGTTAGAAATTTAATTATCCACTTATGGATTATCAAAATTGTTCAAAAAATTTTATCTATTTCTTTTTTAAATTTTTTAGTTGATATTTTAATGAAAGTTTATGGAAAACTTGGATTTCCATCCATTCATTGTTGTACGTTTTCCTCCATACCCACCCCCGGTTCACTTTTCTGTTTAAAAAGATTCTTTCATTGTTGTACACTTTCCTCCCTCCCCACTTCCAAACCTTAATCCACTTTGCTATGTACCTCTTATTCTGGACTGTTGTCATGAAAATAATACCTAATCGTTTATTTCTTTTAGACAGTTATTTCCCTCACCTATTTAGAAACAGTGTTCATTATTTATCCCAGACAATATAACCTATCAGACATGTTGTGACATGTTCATTAAATTTTCTTTCACCTTTAGGTGAAAGTGATCTCCCAGGGTGAGATCACTCTGAAATCCCTAACTATTGCAAATTACATTACAAATTACTGTCATATACTATCACAGTTATGTTACAAATTACAATCCCCACACACAGTTTAATATTATTTTGTTGTTCTTACTCAGAATCTCCAAGGAAATGGCTTTTAATTTATCTGCTAGACATATAACCAACTCAACGATCTATTGGAGCAGAAAGGTCCACATAATTTTTTCTCACAGCATTGTTGCCAGGATTGTTTCCTTACTAGTTGATAGGTATAGACTTCAAGTCCTTGTTTTAAATGCATCTTAAAAGCTTTCTCACCGCATGACAGCTCATTAGAGAGAAAGGGAAAAAGAAAGAACCAAGGCAGAACAGAGGCACAACTTTTTACAGCTTTATCTCAGAAATAGCGTACTACTGACACATTCATCAGTCAGATATACAATTTAACCCTGGGGAAATATAGAAGGAAAGAATCATTGCAGGCCCACTCAGAGGGTAACTACTACAAACAATATAATTTGTTTTGCTAGAAAGGACTGAAGATCAACTACAAAATTGTGAACACACTGAGAAAGACATATATTGCTATGAATGTTAGGTGCCATCAACTCAATTCCTTTTACATAATGATTTTTTGTACAACAGAATGAAATACAGTCAATTCTTTCATCATACAAACATTTCTATGTTTTAGACTATTGTTTCAGTCACTGTAAAAAATCTATTTGTTGAGGAGCTTCCTCTTTTTTTTGACCCATACTTTATCAAGGATGATATTCTTCCTCTAGAACACGAATTCCTTATAATATGTCCAAAGCACTCTAGGGAAAATGCTTTAATTTCCTTTTTATTTAATTCATTGTTTCACATTTTCTTTTTCCTCCCTCTCCCAGCCCACTCTGCAACGTGCCCCTTGTTTCACATTGTTCTCATACATATAATGTATAATCATATATTCCCTGTGTACAGTTCTTCTCTTCATCTGTTCTAATGCAATGTTCCTTATCTATCCATTATTTCCACTTTCTCTCCTCAAGCCCCCCCATCAGTCCTATTTCATACCAGCAGCGTTATGTATTATTTGTCCTTTTTACCCAGCATAACATTCTCTAGGTAATCCCAGGTTATGTAATGTTTTACCAGTTCATTGTTTCTCAGTGCTGCACAATATTCCATCATGTAAATGTGCCAAAGGTTTTCTATCCATTCATTTGTTGATGGGCACTTGGTCTCTTCCATCTTTCTGGTATTGTTAATAAGGCAACAATAAGTATGTTTGAGTTGTGACTCTGGTTTCTTTAGTGTATATTCTCAGTAGTGCAATTGTTAGGTCAAACGCTATTTCTATTTCCAATTTTTGGGGAAAGCACCAGATAGCCTTCCATACTGGTTGTTACATTCCCACCAGCAGTGAACAAGTGTTCCAATTTCCCCATAACCTCACCATCATTTGTTGTTTACGGTTTTGTTGAACTTTGCTGTTGTTGCTGAGGTGAGATGGCATCTTACAGTTGTTTTGATTTGCATCTCTCTGGTAGTTAGAGATTTTCAACATTTCTTTATGTGTTTTGTATGTCTTCTATGGTGAAGTGTCTATTCTGTACTCATTTTGAGATTAAGTTGGTTCTTTCTTGTTGAGGTGCTTGACTATTCTATATATTTTAGATATAAAACATATCTGACATGCCATTGTCAGATATTTTTCCCAATCTGTGAGCTTTCTTCTTGCCCTATAGGTAAAAAAAATTTTATGCACATAGGGATTTTATTCTGGGAGGGTCTTATTTGTCTATTCTATGCTCTCCTGGTTGTAGGTTTTACATTATGTTTCAAAGACTGTTCATGCTGTGCATTAGGGCTTATAAAGTCCTTCCTTGCTTTTATTTGATGAATTTTATACTCTTGGTTTTACTTTGAGATCCCTAATCCACCTTGAGTTGATTTGTGTATAAGGTGTGAGATGTGAGTCTTGTTTAATTTTCTATAGATGGTTTTCCAATTTTGTAAACACCACTTGTTAAAGAGACTGTCCTTTACCCACCTGATTACATTTCCTTGTCAAAGATCAGTTGACTATAGGTGGATGACCTGAAATCTAAGTTCTTAATTCCATTCCATAGATCTATGTGCCTGTCACATTACCAGTACCATGATGTTTTGACTACCACACCTGTATAGGATTTGAAATCAGATGTATCCTACTTTGTTTCTCTTTTTCAGTAGTGTTTTGCTTATTCAGAGTCTCTTTCCATTCCAGATAAAAATGGAAATTGCCTTTTCCATCTCATAAAGAAAATGTTAGAATCATGTGGGATGACACTGGAAGGAACAACATACAGATGGTCTGAATTCCACAACACAAGACAGAAAGGGAAATCACTGAGAAAACTGTGGAAGAGGTACTAGAAGAAAACACCTCAGATATCATGAAAAATGAAGAAATGCATATTCAAGGAGCTCAGCAAACATCAAATAGGCTGAATACAAAAAGAAAAAGATCAAGATGTATTACCTACGTTGTGTGGGGTCAAGTTGATTCTCCCTCCTCCCACACTATATTTAGCCTCAAACAACAGATAAGGATAGAATACTAAAAGCAGTGTGAGAAAAATGAAGAGTCACTTACAAAGGAGAAACAATTATATTACATTCTGATTTCTCTATAGAAACAATGTGAGCAAGAAGAAAATAGGATGGAATATATAGAAAGTTGAAGGTTAACAATTGCCAGATGAGAATTTTGTACCCAGCAATGTTATCCATTAAAAATGAAGGAGAAATTAGGTCGTTCCCAGAAAAGGAGGAACTTAAGGAATTTTTGAAAACAAGATCAACTGTATAAGATATTTTAAGCCAAGTCCTTCACGAAGAGACACCAAAGGTGAGTGAATAGACAATAATAAGCATAAACAACAGAAAAAGAAACACAGTAAAATGGCAACAATGAAATCGGGCATGCCAATACCACATTTAATGTGAAAGGAGTAAATGCACCAATTAAAAACAAAAGAGGACTATAATAGAAAAAAAATCTCATTAATTTATCTGTGAGAGACATATCTAAGAAACAAGGACAAAGATGGACTCAAAATATGAAACATGCAAAAAATATACCGAGCAAATAACAATCACAAAAAAGAAAGAGTGACAATACTAATCTCTAAAAAAATAGACTTCAAGATGAAAAGGATCATAAAAGATAAGGAAGGGTGTTATATAATGTTTAAAGGCAATAGATCAAGAAGACATAACCTTGGTCCACTTCTATGCACCAAATGACAGACCTGCAACTAACAGAATTAAAAAAATATATAGCACCACAATAGGGGTAAGAGATTTTAACACACCATTGTCACCAAAGGACAATTCAATTCACGATAACTTTTACAAATATGCAGAACATCTAAACTGCTCAGCCTTGTGGATGGATGCATTCAGGGTACTTTATTCAACTAGAAGTCACTTTACCTTCTCAAGTGCACAGGATACATCCTTCAGAATTGATAGTATATTAAAAGACAAGGCAAGGCTCAACAAATTAAAAAACACTGAAGTAACACAAAATATCTGCTCAGACCACAAGGCCATCAACTAGACATTAACAAGAGGCTAAAGTTTATAAAGCCACCTGTTTCGAAGCTGCAATGCAATCCCAAAGTACGTGATTGGACACCACCAGCTGCTCTACTGGAGAAGGATGAGCAATCTCTTCCCAAGGGATAAACTGCCTCTGAAAACCCATCGGAGGATCAGCTATGGATCAATTCTTACTTGATGGTAAACAACAACAGAATATGATTTGGTTATAGAAGAATAAAAAAGGAAATAACAGGAAATAGGGAATAAATAATGAACACTGCATTGGAACATATGAAGGAAAGAACTATTTAAAAGGAATATATGATTAGGCATTGTTGTTGTTGTTGTTGTTGTTGTTATGTGCCATCGAGTCGCTTGCGACTCATAGCGACCCTATGTACAAGAGCTCTAAATGATGTTCTATCCTACTCCAACCTAGCCATCTCAAACGCACTTATTCCCACCGCTCCAGTCACAGAATCGATCCATCTCACCAAAGGTCTTCCTCTCCTTCGCCGCCCCTCTACTCTGCCAAACATGATGTCCCTCTCCAAGGACCAGTCCCTCCTTGCAACATGCCCAA
>NW_006399922.1:6921033-6922396 GCF_000299155.1 Elephantulus edwardii | reverse complement strand
ATCCACACAGTCAAAAGCCTTTGCATAGTCAATGAAGCACAGATAGACATTCTCCTGGTATTCTTTGCTTTCTGCCAAAATCCATCTTACATTAGCTATAATATCCCTAGTACAACGACCTCTTCTAAATCCAGCCTGCACATCTGGCAGTTCTCTGTTGACATACTGTTCCAACACTTTTTGGATAATTTTCAGCAGAATCTTGCTTGCATGTGATATCAATGATATGGTTCTATAATTTCCACACTCTGTTGGGTCACCTCTCTTTGGAATGGGAACAAATATCGATCTTTTCCAGTCAGTGGGCCAGCTGGCTGTTCTCCAAATTTCTTGGCACAACTTAGTGAGCACATTCAGGCCAGTGTCTGTTGAAATATGTCAATTGGTATGCTATCAACTCCTGGAGCCTTGATTCTTGCCAATTTCTTCAGAGTAATTTGAACTTCCTCTTTCATCACCATAGGTTCTTGCTCATATGTCATTTCATGAAATTCTTCTGTGTCAGCCAATTCCTTCTGATACAGTGACTCTGTGTATTCCTTCCATCTTCTCTTGATACATTCTGGATCATTTAATATACTGCCCAAAGTATCCTTAAGTATTGCCACCTGTGGTTTGAAGTTGTTTTTCAGCTCCTTCAGCTTAAGAAACACTGAGCGAGTTCATCCCTTTTGATTTTCTGACTCCAGCTCTCGGCACATTTCATTATAGTTTCTTGCTTTATCGTCCCTGGCTGCCTTTTGAAATTTTCTTTTTAGCTCTTTGATTTCTTGGTTTCTTCCTTTACCTCTGGCTTCTTGGCACTCTAATGCAATATTCAGAATCTCATCGGACATCCATCTTGGTCTTTTCTTCTTTTTTAACCTTTGTAACGATCTTTTGCATTTTTCATGTACGATTTTCTAGATATCCTCCCAGAGCTCATTTGGTCTATGCTCATTGGTGCTCAAGGACTCAAACCTGTTCCTGAGATGCTTTTGAAATTCGAGTGGGATAGACTGAAGATCAAATTTTGGTTCCCATGGACTTGATTTGATTTCCTCAACTTCAGCTTGAACTTGCATGATTAGTTGGTGGTCTGTGCCACAATCAGCACCCAGCGTGGTTTTCACTGCTGATATTGAGCTTCTTCACTGACTCTTTCCACAAATGTAATCGATTTGATTTCTATGCATACCATCAGGTGAGATCCATGTGTATAGCCTGCGTATATGTTTTTTTTATAAAAGGTATGTGTAATGAATAAATAAATCATTGAATGTGTAGAACTCTATCATTCTATCTCCAGCCTCATTTCTCTCACCGAGCCCTTATTTTCCAGCTACTGAACCTTCTTCTCTGTTCCCAACTTTTGCGTTCCAGT
>NW_006399922.1:6918388-6920453 GCF_000299155.1 Elephantulus edwardii | reverse complement strand
TTACCCAGTTATGACAATAACCAATAGATTCAATGTTACAGCCCGCTTTCTTACTCCACTACCATCTCTTCTTCCTTTTGCCTACACCATTATCTATGTGAAAAAAATGCATAAAAGACATACATAGCAAAGTAGACTGGGTGAGAGGGTGGGGGAGAAAAGAGATTATACAACAGTAAATGAATTTTTTTTAAGTGAACTGGGTCGAGGGTAAGGAGGAAAATGTGCAAGAATGAATGAAAGAAAATAAAACCTTTCTGTAATTTTTCATTAAAATCACTATTTGTAAAGCCTCCTTAAAACAAATGTAAATTAAAATACAACAAACCAAAACCTCTGGGATGCAGTGAAGGTCATCATCAGTAGGCAGTTCCCAGAAATAGGCAAACACATGAAAGAAAGGAGAGAGAGAGAACTGATGATCTAACTCAACATCTCCACCAAATAATAAAAGAACAGTAAGCTAATGTCACAGCCTCCAGAAGGGGAAAAAAAAATTGTAAGGAGCTGAAATCAGTGGGATAGAAAACAGATAAACAATTGAAATCATCATCAAGATCAGAAACTAGTTTTTGAAACGGTCAATAAAATTGACAAACCATTGACATACTTAACAAAAGGAAAAGAAAAGACACAAATAGTTCAATTAATTACTGCGACAGATGACATCAAAACAAAAACAGATGAAATGATGTCTCAAATATCAGAATAGTTTGAAAAGCTATACTGTGATAAACTTGAAGACCTATAGGAAATTAACAAATTCCTTGAAACTCATGTCCTACCAAAACTGACATGGAAAAATGTAGAACATTCAAACAGATCTATCACAAAAAAAGAAATTGAGAAGGTCATAAAATAGTTTTCCACACACAAAAAAGTCCTTGACCAGATGGCTTCACAGATGAATTCTACCAAATATTCAGAGAAGATCCACACCAATTCCACTTAACTTACTTAAAAAAATAGAAAAAGGAAGGGATATTTCCAGAGTCATTCTATGAAGAAAGTTTATCCTAACTACCAAAACCATGTAAAGATATTCTCAAAAAAACCAACACGATATTACTCATGAATATAGATGCAAAAACCCTTAACAAAATCCTGGCCAATGAAATCCAACAGTACATAAAAAAATAATAATTCATCATGACCAAGTGGGAATTGTAACAGATATGCAAGGATTTTGTTGTCGTTGTTGTTAGATGCTATTGAGTCTAGTATGAGTCACAGCAACCCTATGAAGAAAAGATCTGAACCCTGTTCTATCCTACACCATCCACATGCTTCCTAACACACACAAGAGTCCATTGCAGCAGTCACTATGTCAATCCACCTGATTAAGGGTCTTCCTCTCTTTCAATATCATTCATCACATTAACAAAACAAATAACAAGAATCACCTGATCCTATCCAATGATGTAGAAAAGACGTTTGACAAAATTCAACACTCTTTCCTGATTAAAACATTCAGCAAAATAGGAATGGAAGGGAATTTCCCAGGATAATGAAAAGTATATATGCAAAATCAAGGGCCAATATAATTATCAATGGAGAAAGACTAAAAATATTCTCCTTGTGAACAGGGACCAGACAAGGATGTTCACTTATGACACACATATTCAACATTGTATTATAAGTATTTGCTAGGGCAATTTGACAGTAGAAGGAAATAAAAGGTGTATAGATCAGCAAAGAGGTGACCAAAACTGTCACTATATGCAAATGATATGATAGTATACACAGAAAACCCCAAAGATTCATTTTTTAAAAAAAAAGAAAACTAAATAACTACTAGAGTTAACCAACTTAATATAATGACAGAATACAAGATCAATCTACAAAATTCAGTGAGATTTCTCTAAAATAACAAAGAAAACACAGAGAAGGCAACTAAGAAAGCAATACTATTTACAACACCCAAGCACATATTGAGATACTTAGAAATAACAAACTATGGCTGACTCTGAGAAGAATGGGAATCCCAGAACACCTGATCGTTCTAATGTGAAACTTATACTTGGACCAGGAGGCAGTCGTCAGAACAGAGCAAGGGAACACTGCA
>NW_006399922.1:6913630-6917378 GCF_000299155.1 Elephantulus edwardii | reverse complement strand
AAAAAAAATTTACATTGGTTTACCTAACAATTTTGTATACATTGTCCCGCACATCAGATCCCCCCACATTCCCAAACCACCACCCCCTCTACCCATCAAACCATGTGACTCCCCCATGATTACCTCCTATCCATCCCCAAAATTGCCTTCCAGAATGGTTGCACCATTTTGCAATCTCACCAACAGTGTATAAGAGTTCCTTTCTCAGGACGGAAGGAAGGAATGACAGACAGTGCGGCCTGCACTGCTCCCAAGTTATTTGGGGGGATAACTATTGTCTAGCTTGACCACGTGGGACCCATTAACTTGGGGAATGACTTCCTGCCACCACATGACACTGGAGGAGAGACCAGCCCCCGGAGTAGCCACTGTGCCTTAATGCTGCATTACCCTGGAGGAGCAACCGCCCACCCACTACCGCGTGACCTCAGAGGGCAAGTGCCCACCACCACGTGATCCCACTTTGCGGCCGGCCACCACATAAATCCCCAGTAGTGCCCAAGGTCCACCCCCAGCCTTCTGGTGGTGGTGTGACAGCCCCATGACCC
This sequence comes from Elephantulus edwardii, assembly GCF_000299155.1. NCBI lineage: Eukaryota > Metazoa > Chordata > Mammalia > Macroscelidea > Macroscelididae > Elephantulus > Elephantulus edwardii. The sequence goes on along the minus strand of NW_006399922.1, from coordinate 6,916,830 downwards.
TTACCTCATCCCGAGCCACAGGCCAAATATTTGTTCCCAGTCTATAGATTTTCATGTTCTTGCAATGGTGAATAATGCTACTCTGAACATTGGTGTACTAGTCTCCATTTGTACCTCAGTTCTCATTTTCTCAGGGCATTATTCTTCTTTTGCATATTTTATGAATGATATTCTTGATATCTTTCGACATCTCATCTGGTCTTTGTTTGCTAGTGCTCAAAGCTTCAAAGCTGTTCCTGTGTTGGTTTTTAAATTGAAGAAGCGTGGATTCAAAATCAAACTATTCCTCCCCTTTTGTGTTTCCAAATTTGAGGACTCAGCCTCGGTTGCCATATCTGTTAGCCTACTCTAAGTGTGCTCTACTGTACATAGGGTTTTCTAAGACCTGTTATATTTTGGAAGTGGATTCCCAAACCTTCTTCGTACTCTGCCTTAATTTATACACTTAGTTTTAGAACATTATCTGACACACAAACATTTTACCAAAAGGAGCAGAAAAAATAACCAATATATTCAGTGCCCCCTCCCTGACCCCAGAATATGCCTTTTAGCCTCCCTTTCCCTGCTACATCACATCCCTTGCTCTCCAGCCTACCTATCCAGCACCTGCCTCCCCAAGCCACCCCTTGATAAAATGGCTTAGGCTACAAATCACTTCTGTGATGTCTTATACCTCACACAACTGATGGTCTCACATGCTGCTGCATGTCTTTCATTTAGGAGAATATAAGTACAAATCTCATGTACTAGCTTCAGGAAAAGTTTTTGTTTGAGGAAACAACACATATCAAATGGCAAAATGACAACCTCTTCAAAAATGGTGCTTGCAAAACTGCACTGCTACTTGCAGAAATCTGAAACATGATCTACATCTCACACCGTATGAAAAGATCAACCCAAAGTTGATCAGAGAGCTAGAAGTAAAGGCCAAAACTCCTATGATAAAGATCGTGCATGAGTGACAAAAATGGGACCAAACTTAGAAGGCCTAGCCTATGGTCAAATTAGGCTGGCAGATACTTCCAGAAATACACAACCAGGAGAGAATAAAATTAATGAATGTTACCTTCTATGGAGTGATTATGTGAAACATAATGTGAATTTAAGAAAGCATGAAATACAATATATACCAATTTTGTATGCAAACTAATATAAAAGAAAAAATGTGTGAATAAAAAGTTGCTCTCAGACAGCTAGAACTTTGTTGTTGTTGTTTTTGTTGTTGTTAAGGCCATTGAGTCATAGAACACTCATTGCCACTCTATGAACAAAAGACCTGAACAATTGTATATCTTTCATCATTTCTCCAAGTTCATAGAGTTTCTGGAGTCAAGTTATATCAGAAATGGTTGCCACTCCTGCTTCCAAGCTTGTTTTAATTGGGAAGCTCCACCAAACACTATCCATTATGGGTAACCATTATCACATTTGACACATCAATATCACAGTGTTTAGCATCACAACAACCACAAGTTACCTCTGCACAGCAAATGGACAGACCAGTGCTATACCACTTAGAAGTATGTTTGACCAAAAACAATTAAAACCAGGCCTGAGGGCTGCAGATTAAAATTTTCCACCTTTGGCTTGGTAGCAAAACTTTCTATGCTAGGCTATTGTTGTTGTTGTTGTTAAGGGCCATTGAGTTGTAGACTTCATCTCATAGTAATCCTCTGAAAAACTGAGATGTTTGCTTCAAAGTTCCTCTAGTCAAGGTTGAAAAGCTGGAAAATGCATTTACAGTTTTTACATAGGAGAACTTGATCTAAGTCATAGTCTTTTCAAATACTTGCTATGCATGTGAAAGTTGGACAGTAAATAAGAATGACAGATGAAAACTCTATTCCTTTTGGTGGTGATTTTGGAAAAGTGTATCCATGGACTGTCAAAAGAACAAACGTGTGTTAAAGAAAGTGCAACCAGGATGCTCCTTAAAGTCAAGAATGGTGAAACTTCATCCCACATATTTTCGGAATATTGTTAGTCCTTGGAAAAGGACTTGAAAAGCTGAAGGGCCAGAGAAAGAGAATAATCTCAACAAGACAAATTGACACAGTGACTGTATTAATGAGCTTAAGTATATCAGAGGTGATGCAGATGGCACAGGACAGGGTATGGTTCAGATCCATTATTAACAAGGTCACTATGAGGTGTAGTGAATTCAATGCCACCTACCAACAACAACATTCCCTATTTAGTTGCCTATTTCCCTGGGAATGTTATCCCCCTCACCCCCGCCATATCCAACCTTCCCACGCTAAAGTTGAATATACTTTTTCCTATAGCCAGAGAAAAGTTGTAAGATATTTCTAGTCTCTCCTTCATAAAAGTCAACCTTTGCATTGACATATTGAACAACGTCTCCTGTTGCATATCATATGGAATACACACACCCTCACAAATATGCACCAAATTGGGCTATAATGATGATAATTGTTCTTTATCTGTTAACTGTTGTTGTCCCAAATAAGATAGACAATAAATTAATGAATTAAAATCACAAGCATTCATTATTTCATAGTTTCTGAGAATGGGGAACTGAAGAAGCTGAGTTGCATTTTTGTAACTCAAGTTCTTTCATGAGGTTCAGTAAAGTACTCATCTCAACTGAGGTTGAAGAATTCAATTCCAGTTTCATTCATTTACATGACTGCTGACAGGAGACTTCAGTTTACTGCTAGTTAGTAGGAAGGTTCATGTTTCCAGCATATGGTCCTCCCCATGGGACTAATAATATTATCCTCACATTGATTCAGGGAGCTCTGGTGGCTTAGAGGTAAGAAGTTGAGCTGCCTACCCAAAGGCTAGAGTCTATCAGCTTCTCTACAGGAGAAAGATGGACAGTCTTCTCCTATGTGATAAACTGCCTCTGACAGTCCAGTGGGAAGTCAGCTTTGAGCTGATTCCTACTCAATAGTACACAACACCACCACCACCACATTGAATGCAACAGGTTTTTCCCAGAGCAAGCTGTTTAAGAAAGAACAAGAATAAAGTGTAATGTCTGTTATGACCCAATGTCTAGATCACACCCACTATGTTTCATTTTTATGAAGTGGCTCACCAAGTCCTGCCTACGCTCCAGGAGATGATTCAGCTTCTTCAGCTTCTTTCTTTCTTTCTTTCTTTCTTTCTTTCTTTCTTTCTTTCTTTCTTTCTTTCTTTCTTTCTTTCTTTCTTTCTTTCTTTCTTTCTTTCTT
>NW_006399922.1:6910889-6913530 GCF_000299155.1 Elephantulus edwardii | reverse complement strand
TCCTTCCTTCCTTCCTTCCTTCCTATCCTTTCTTTTCCTTCCTTCCTTCACCAAAGAGTTTGTTTATATTATTTTAAACTACCAAAATGGCCATGATGCCTCCAACATCTTTTAGTCCTGTCACATAAAACACACCATCTATACAATGCATCAATGTCCACGGCACACTCTTTCTATGCTCAAGTTGATCCTCTCAATAGTCTTTACATAGGCATTATGTTTTCTCTCATCTTAACCTTTCTCAGTACACTTCTTTTGAACACAAGCACAAATGTTTTGTCATATGGAATTCTTAATAACCCATCAAATTCAGCTCAAACTTCATATTCTCCACAACGTTTTCATAATCCTTTCCATAGTAGAAATTAGCACCTTCTATGGCTACTAACATTTTGTATTTGGAATTGTGTTAATGTTTATGTTCTGTTGTAAAAGGAGAAAAGATGACATGAAGATGGCCGTAGTTTACAGGGCAACTACCCTCATCAACATTTACAGCACAAAGCCAATTCCCATGTGGTCAGAAATGTTCTTCATGATCCCACACCTCTTTCTACTCATTTCAACACCAATCTTACTGTTCTACAGGGAAAGAAGCCTGTTGCAGTAACTCACAGAGCACAAAAAAATATGAAATTACATATTTTTTAGGGATTTATTAGGGAAGTTAAGAGAGTATCATTTCAGTAGACAACAGGATACAATTTCTCAGTCAGCACAGCTTCAGAAACATGCTCACAAGTCCTTCACTCTTCAGTCTCACTGCTTTAGGCCAGTGTTACAAAGCCAAAAATGGCTATCCTCCTAGTCCTTAAATGAACTTAGGCAGTGACATTTAGCTCTGGATCTGTGGAGTAGCAGTTTCAAGGTCACATCTGTCTCATATTAGGTTTCTGGGTTTATTTTTGGGTTTTTTGGGGGTTTTTTTTTTGTTGTTGTTGTTTTTTGCATTTACTACTACTGCTGCTCCTGTAGGCCCAGGTCTAAGTGGCACAGGAATCTTTGACCCTGAAGGATGTGATCTTTGCATTCTTCAGTTCTTCTTTGCTACTGGTAAGATTCTTGAAGTCTGATACTGACGCCACTTAATTTAGTGGATACAACTAGCCAATCCCCTTGTGAATAAGCTAACACACCCTATTTGTATTTTCCCACCCAATCGCATAGCAAAGTAAACTCCAATGGTTAGAAAAGTAATTTTGAACAATAAACCCTTAACGTCACGCCTGTCTTCCTCAACCAAACTATAAGTTCTGTGAGTGTAATTGTAGGCCTTATAGAGTGATTCTCCCAGATGTTCAAATTTTTCCCGGATTAACTGGACAAAGAATTTGCAAATGTTTTCTGCAAGCCATTTGATCTCTATGGTGACTAATCAGCTCTGCCATAATGTGAAATTTCCACAGAGTATCTTTAAATAAATAGGTATAGCTGATATCCAATTAGATGTTATTTACAAAAGCAGTCAGTGGGTCATATCTGGTCAATGGGTGATGGTTTACCATAAACTCAAATTCTGTCTCCTATATTCTTTGTATCTCTAAATTCAAATCATTGATATATAATCATAACCAACTTGGTTGACCCTGAAGTGGATTTTTCAGAAGCTATTAATCAGACTTAGAAAATGGTCCTTCATTCTCCCCTAGGAAAGCTGATGGATTTGAACCACTTGTTTTGAGTTGGCAGTACAACTCTCTACTAAGACATGAGAGTGCTCATCTTCTGGCTCTGGAACTGTAAAATAAAAAAGTAATTATTATATCTATTTGTACATTATTTTTCTCTCAATACTGAAGTTGTGTTTATTTTATGCTATTTCTACAATTTGAGTGAATAGTTCTATTGATTTTTAAAAATATTAAAATTTACAAATCTTTCTCATTCATAGTTTTGGAAATAATTTTAAGAGAAGAGAACATGAAAATGTCAGTAAACAACAAATGCTAGTAAGGATGTCGAGAGATTAGAACTCTCACATATTGTTGGTGGGAATACAAAATGGTGCAACCAGTATGAAAAGCAGTATAGTATTTCTTTAAAAAGATAAAAATGGCAATATAATTTGATCCAGTCTTTCAACTAATACATATATATTCTAGAAAGAAAAGCTACTATACAAATATATATGCCCATTAGTAAATGACAAAATTGACATACATTCATCCAATGGAAAACTATGCAATACTGAATATCGATGAAGAATTCATGAAACACTTATGAATGAACCTATAGTATACCATACTGAGTAAAATAAGTCAGTCAATAAAGTATAAATAGACTGATTTACTACTAGAATTACAATCTAAATTGAAAATTTGTTATTCTTGGAGAGAATATTGTGCTAACTGGTACAGAACTTGTTTGTCAGTTTGCTGTACTGAGAAAACTTGTGGATTACTGTGATACAGAAAGCTATGCCACTTGTGTTCAAATGCCAGAAGGGTTACCCGTATGGAATGTAATGGAATATGCAGAGAGCTCAAATGGAGGGGGGGAAAAGGAAGAATTTTTTCAGTATTTCTCAAGCTGAGAGGACTGAAAAACAAATTTAAACCTTCTATTGTAATATAACTTGATCGTTCTAATGCAAAACTTATACTTGGACGAGGAGGCAGTCATCAGAACAGAGCAAGGGAAC
>NW_006399922.1:6903330-6910184 GCF_000299155.1 Elephantulus edwardii | reverse complement strand
TAATTGGGATGGGAGTGTCAGAGACAGTGCGACTGGCACAGGACAGAGCGGAGTTTAGGGCTGTTGTACATAGGGTTGCTATGAGTCACAAGTGACTCGACGGCACATAACAACAACAACATTGTAATATTAAAAGATCCTATGGGCAATACATCAAATAACCCGGAAAACATCAAAAGAAGATGGAGGGAATACACAGAATCATTGTACCAAAAATAACTGACACTGAAAATTTTCAGATAACAGGAGCTAATAGTAATAAAGGAATAAGTGGAAGCTGCATTGAAGGCATGGGAAAAAATATAAGGCCCCAGGAGTTGATGGGCTATGAACTGACTTATTTCAATTAACAGATACAGTCCTAGGTATTCTCACCAGTCTATACCAGGAAATTTGGAGGCCACATATGGAAGAGGTCCATATTTGTTCCCATTTCCAAGAAAGGTGATCCAACAGAATGTGGAAACTATAGAACAATATCATTAATATCTCATGCAAGCAAAATACTGCTGATGCTTATTAAAAAACAGCTAGAACAAAAATTTAGCAGGGCAGAAAGGATGTGGAGAGGTAGAAACTCACGTACACTACTAGTGAGATTGTAAAGTGGTGCAGCTACCCTAGAAGACAGTATGGTGTTTCTCAAAAAGTTGAACACAGAAGCTCTGTATGATCCAACTATTCCAATACTAGGAATAGACCCTAAGGAAATTAGAACTGAGACAGAAGTGAAAATTTGTATACCAATGCCCATAGAACATGGAAACAGCCCAAATCTCCAACCACAGTGAAATAGATTGAGAAACCGTGGTACATTCACACAATGGAATACTATGCAGCATTCAGGACCAATGTCTTTGAAAAACACTACATAACTTGAGAGTATTAAGCTTAGTGAACTAACTCAGTCTCATGAGGACAAACACTGAATAAGACCAATATTGTAAAAACAGAATAACTAGTAAAACATATATGAAGGTCTGAAGGGGGAAAGTTTTGGGGTAGAGGATTGAGAATAGGTAGGGTCAAAAGAATTGGGTTGAACAATTTGGTGGGTGGAGGGAAGGAGTAAATGAAATAAATGGGAAAGATCCAGCAGGGATCTGAAAATATAGAGTAATGATGGGCATAGTCCACTGGTGATTAATTTTATAAAACATAATGCATGGAAATGATAGCATGAAACACAATGTGGATGAAGAACAGTGTGAAACACAATGTATACTAACTTTGTAAGCAACAAACCAATGTAAAATATTTTTTAAAGGACTATAATGTATTAATGCTATAGAATTTTCTACCCTGTAGCAGATGCAGTTGCTATGGGTGTTCTGACACATATATAGTTTATTTATCTAGCATATGTATTGTCTTTCTCCCCTAACACAAGTACCATAAGGGCAGGGACTTTGTTCACTACTTTTATTCATCACCAAGAACAGTGTTTGACATACAATTTCTTTTTCTACTATTGACATTAAAGTTACTTTTTTATAATAACAAAATGTTACCTTTTCAGGATACTTGGTGTGTTTTAATTCCTCATTTGATTCTGAAATTACTCCATCTCCTTGAGAATTTCTCTCTTCTTCTTTGTATATAGCTGTTGGTATGTGCTGTCAAGTTGATTCTGACTCATAGTGACTGCTATGGATTGAATTGTCTCTTCCCAAAAATATGCATTGCAAACGGAAACCTCTATGCTTAAACAAAACTTTGACTCACTGCTAGAAAGAAAGAAAAAGAGAGAGAGAGAGAGAGAGAGAGAGAGAGAGAGAGAGAAAGAAAGAAAACAGATACCACCACAAAACCCAGCTAGAACAGGACACAGATAGGGAACTGCTAGAAGTTCAAGCAGGATTTAGAGGAAGCCATGGCACCAGAGATATCATTGTTGATGTGAGATGGATCCTGAGTGAAAGCAAAGAATACCAGAAAAATGTCTATTTATGTTTGATCAACTATGCAAAGGCATTTGACTGTGTGGATCATAACAAGTTACTACTAATATTGAGAAGAATGGGAATCCCAGAGAGCTTAATTATGCTCATGTGGAGCATAAACATAGACATGGAGGCTATTGTGCAAACAGAACTAGATTAAAATTAAGAAGAGAGCATTCCAGGGTTGTATTCTGTCTCCATACCTATTCAATCTGTATGCTGAGCAAATTATTCAAGAAGCTGGACTTTGTGAAATGAATGTGCCATCAGGATCAGAAACTCATCAAGAACCTGTGTCATGCAGACGACACAAGCTTGCTTTCTGAAAGTGAGGAGGACTAGGAGCTTGTTAGAGGACATCAAAGCATATAGCCTTCAGTATGGATTGCATCTCAATGTCAAGAAAACAAAGATTCTTACCACTGGACCGCTAGGCAACATCATGATGAATGAAGAAATGATTGAAAGTATCAACAGCTTTATCTTACTTGTATCCAAAATTAATACTCTTTGTACCAGCAGTCAGGAAATAAGGAGACATATTGCACTGGTAAAAGTATGCAGTTAGGTACCTCTCCAAATTATTGAGTAATGATGTCAGTTTGAGGACTAAGATGCATTTGATTGAGGCCACGGTCTTTTCAATCACTTGCTATAGATCTGAAAGCTGGAAAATGAATAAGGATGACAGAAGAATTGATGCTTTTGAGCTGTGGTGTTGGAGAAGAGCACTGAACATTTCATGGACAGCCAAAAGAACAAACAGCTATATCTTGGGGTGCATCCAGAGCGTTCTTTTAAGGCAAGTATAATGAGAATTCACCCCACATAGTTTGTGCATGTTCCTAGGAGGGACTCTTCCTTGGAGAAGAACTTGATGTTCAGAAAGGTAGAGGGTTGGTAAAGGAGAGGAAGACCCTTGACCAGGTGGATTGACATGGTAACTGCTGCAATGGGCTCTAAAATGTTGGGAAGTGTGTGAATGTCACAAGATAGGACAAGGTTCATATCTGTTGTTTCATAGGGTTTTTATGGGTCCTACTTTAGTCGACATCTAACAACAGCATCAACATTAAAAACACTGTTTAAATGCAGAGAAAAATCATACTAGGGTAGTTACCAGGGAGAGGAAAATGGATGCAGAAAATTATTTAATAGATAATAAATATCTATTAAGGTATGTAAGGGAAAAGAAAATATGGAATAATTGGGTGATCAGACATTGTGAGTATAGTAATTGATGTTTTGGAACAAAATATACATGAATGATTGACAAAAACAACATACTTTGTAAACTTTCACTCAGATCACACATTTGGAGGGAAGATAGATAGATATAGATAGTTAGATAGATAGATAGATAGATAGATAGATAGATAGATAGATAGATATAGAAAGAGAGATGAGAGAGAGATGTTTATATTATTTTATTCTTATAATTCTTTCACTACAAAAGTCTCAATTCTTCCATATGTTCCTTTATCTGTAATGTTATAGAAATTCTAAAAATCTGTCACAGCTAAATAGTAATTTTTATTCTAATTTTTCTTTTAGATTATTACTTCAATAATGGTCTTTATTTTATCTTTGACTCATATATTTTAGTTATAAGCTTCCTTTGTAACAAAGATTTGTATGAGTAACAAGAATCAGTAACCTTAAGGTCTCAGGATCATACAACTGAATACTAATGTGATTATTTCAGTAATAAAATTGAGCTCAATAAGCATCTAATTAAAAAAATCTTAAGTTCTATTAAGGCAGTGAGAAGATGTGAAAGAATGTAAAACATGAAAAGTCAAGTTATGATTTCCCTGAAAAAAAAATATTGTTCAACAAAGCTGCTCTTGATAGAGCTCAATTCACTTTAACAACAGTGGATATGAAGCTTGAAAACCACCCTGATGGTAAATGAAACTTGCCATTTTCAGGGAAATGTCAGTATGAAAACTGTATTCTTGTTAGAGCAGAACTAAAAGAGAGGCCAATGTATATCCTTGATAGTGATATATGTCTTCTAAAGAAAATAATTTAACAAACCTGTTTAGCCAGTTGTCAAATATTTGTCTTTTTTTTTTTATCTCATTCTTGGCACTCAGTGAACATGGGAAAGGTCATGAATGACTTATTTTCCTTATGTCTGTGTATGCCCATTCACTTCAAATAAACTTATATCACTTCAACTTCTTTTTTTTTTTTTTTAGCTTTAGCAAATAGTTATATTGTTTCCATTTGGCCCAAGGAGGCTTGGGTTAGAAGTTTTTGAGTGGATAAGATTTTACCCCAGGATGGGAAAGAGAATCTTGTTGCTGATGGCAGAGGAACATAGAGGCCCCCCTTCAAGTCCCCACAGATTCCTAGTGATGCTTGAGAGTAAGTCACCTGAAGAGATACTCTCCCAGCCCTGACTGCGGGCGGGCTAGTCTTCTAATGTTGGTCAGATGGTCACCCATCTTCTTCCGCAGTTTCACTTTCTCATCCAGGAAGTGGTTCTTCAGAAAGTCACAGAGATGTGGGCAAAACCCATGCTGTGCAGATCCAGAAGGGCTTGGTTCAAGTTCTTCTCCAAGGCCAGGGCTGCTTCCACGGCATCCAGGATTTTACCCACCTCATCTGGGATGGCTTCTATCTATCTTGGAATAGAACACAGCCACAGCGCTGGTTTTGCTTCTTCAAGGGGCATTCGGCACCCTCATACTTCTCCTTCACAAATTCTTAGAAAAAGTGTTCCATGCCTTCTAAGGCCACATCATTGCAGCTAAAATAAAAAGCCAAAGAAAGGCAGGTGTAGGAGGCCCGAATCTCAGGTTGACCAGACCTTTGAAACTGGCTTCCACTTCAAAAGAATAATTTTGATGGATTTGATAGCCCATAGTTGGTCGAGGATTGGGGGCTAACCAAAAACTGTATTTGCTGGTCCTGAAAATAAGAGATGGCCACTTCATGAAAGAAGACAATCAGATGGTGAACAAACATATGAAGAAGTGTTCAAAATCCCTACCTCTAAGAGAGATGCAAATAAAAAAACCCTATATCATCTCACCCCAGTAAGAATAGCAAAATTCAACAAAGCAGCAAACAATTAGAAGCAAACAATTTCTGGTAAGGTTGTGGAGAAAATGGAATACTTACTGTTGATGAGAGTGTAAAATGGTGGAACAACTATGGAAGGCAGTATGGTGTTTTCTCAAAAAGTTTGAAATATAAATACCATTTGACCCAGTAATTCCACTACTGGGAATATACCCTAAAGAGACCACAACTGCCATTCAAGCAGATATATGCATACCCATGTTTATTGCTGCTTTGTTCATAATAGCAAAGAGTTGGAAACAAATCAACTGTCCATCAACAAACAAATGAATAGAGAAGCTGCAGTATATTCATACAATGGAATATTATGCAACACTGAAAAAAAGAATTCATGACCATGGGGAACATTATGCTGATTGAAATAGTTCCGTAACAAAAAAGACAAATACTGCATAATGCCCCTTTTATAAAACAGGACTGATATGGAGATGGGGGCAAAACTAAGGGGATAAAAATGTACACAAGATTTAAACAGATGAGGGAGAGAACTGTATAAAAGGAATATAAGATTAGGTATTATTGGCATGCTAAGAGTCCAGAATAAAAGTTGCATAGTAAAGTAGTTTGGGGGTGGGGAAGAGGAGATTATATGACAATGAAAGAACTTTTTTTCCCCAAAGAAAAAGTGAACTGGGGGGGGAGGGAGCACAGTGAGGAAAATGTGCAACAATGAATGAGTGAATGAATGGAAACCCAAGTTCTTTATAAGCCTTCATTCAAATCTAATATATATATTGTTGTTGTTGTTGTTATGTGTCATTGAGTCGTTTGCGACTCATACTAACCCTGTGTACAAGAGCCCCAAACCCTGTTCCTGTGCCAACCTTGCTGTCTCAAACACATTCATTCTCACCATTCCACTCACAGAATAGATCCATCTGATCAAGACTCTTCCTCTCCTGCGCCGTCCCTCCACTTTCCCAAACATGATGTCCCTCTCCAAGGACCAGTACCTCCTTGCAACATGCCCAAAGTATGTCAGATGAATCTTCAGATTCTTTGACTCCAGGAAACATTCTGGCTTCACCCTCTCCAGGACAAACCAGTTTGTTCTCCTAGCAGTCCATGGTATATTCAACACACTTCTCCAGCACGACAACTCAAAGGCATCAATTCTCTTTCTATCATCCCTATTCACTGTCCAACTGTCTGATGCATAGCATGTAGTTGCAAAGACTATAGCCTGGATCAGGAGCACCTTAGTCTCCAGCCTGATGTTGTTGCACTTCAATACTCTTGAGAGGTCCTCACAGCTGACTTTCCCACTGCAATTCGTCTCGTGATTTCTTGGCTGCTGTTATCGAGAGTGTTAACTGTGGAACCAAGTAAACGAAAACTGTTAACTATCTCAATCTCTTCACCGTCCATACTGGTGCTGCCAACTGGCCCAGTGGTAACTATCTTTGTTTTCTTGATGTTGAGCTTCAATCCATATTGAAGACTGCAGTCCCTGACCTTCTGCAGCAAGCACTCCCAGTCATCCTCAGTTCAGTGAGCAGGGCTGTGCCATCTGCATAATGCAGGTTGTTGATGATTTTTTCACCAATCTTGATGCCACATTCCTCCTCGTACAGCTCAGCGTCTCTGATGATCTGTTCTGCATACAGATTGAAAAGGTATGGAGACAAAATACATCCCTGATGGACCCCTTTCTTTATTTTGAACCATCCAGTGTCTCCCTGCTCTGTTCTAATGACTGCTACTTGGCCCAAGTATAGGATTGACATTAGTACAATCAAATATTCTGGGATTCCCATTCTTCTCAGAGTCAGCCATAGCTTGTTGTGATCCACACAGTCAAAAGTCTTTGCATAGTCA
>NW_006399922.1:6897265-6902359 GCF_000299155.1 Elephantulus edwardii | reverse complement strand
GCTATGAGTCGCAAACGACTTGAAGGCACATAACAACAACAACATATACACACACACACATAGATGTTGTTGTTAGGTTCCATCGAGTCGCAGGCAACTCATAGCAACCCTATGAAGGAAAGTCCTCGACGCTTGGGTGCCTTTTCTCTCCAGGTTCATAGGGTTTCTGGAGGCAAGCTATTATGGAAGTGGATGACACTGCTCCTTCCAAGCTTATTTTAATTGGGGAGCTCCACCCCACTCTCTGTCTACATTGGGTAGCCAACCATTAATGCATTTGACATATCAGTGTCACAATGTTCATCCTCACAGCAACCACAAGTGACCACGGTACTGCATCTTGTACACCAGGGCTATATGACCTGGAGGAATGTCTGAACAAAAACAATGAAAGACAGACCTGAGGGCAGCAGGCCCATGAGCCCTTTTGGGCTTGAAGCCCCCTGCTGCCTTAAACCCTAAGCCAAGCCTGGCTTGCCTGGCTGCTAGAGGCAGAGTAGTCCTTCATGTCCAAAAGTTGCCACAATATCCGCGCACACAGCACCATCACACACATATATATATAATACACACACATACACTCTCTCTCTCCCTCTCTCTCTCTCTCTCTCTCACACACACACACACACACACATATATGCTTTACTCAACACTGAAAATAAAAATTACCCTGTGGCTAAGAAGATTGTCCCAAGGTTATGGTTATGTCTGGAGATGAGGTTGGAGGATAGTCAGAGGTTGGAGATGGGGAGTCACAGGGTCCATCCTGTCAAAACACTATTGAAGCAAGAGACAGATCTATGGGGCAGCTTGGGGACTGCCACACTGTAACTTTTACACAAGAAAAAAAATGCCATCTGAAAAGCAATTAATAATTAAATATTCAAGCTATTCAATTGGAATACTTTTGGTTTTATCTTACTATTGTTTCATGAAGGATTGCTGCTTATTTCATGGATCTCTTTCTCTCTAGCTATCTCTCTCTCTCTCTCTTCTCTGGCATCTGAAAGCACAGAACTAGATATTTATGTTGTTATTTTTATGTGCCGTTGAGGCAAATACTACTCATAGTAAGCCTATGAATAATAGATCTGAGCCCTGTGCTATCCTATGTCATCTTCATAGAAATACTTGAGCCCATTGTTACAGTCCCTGTGTCAATCTATTCCATTGAAGATCTTTTCCTCTTTTGCTGTCATTCCATCTTTCTTGGCATTATGTCCCTTTCCAAGGAAGGAGTCCTTCTAGCCATATGCTGAATATGTGTGAGATGAACTTTTGCCATCCTTGCTTCTAAGGAGCACTTTGGTTGCACTCTTTGCAATAGTTATTTATTTGCTCTTTTGGCAGTCCATGGGATAATCAGTACTCAGTTCTCGAAAACCACAACTCAAAGGCCTCAATAATTTTTTTCATTCTTTTTCTTTTTTTCTATTTTATTAAGATTTTAATGAAAGTTTATAGAAAACTTGGATTTCCATTCATTCAATCTTGCACATTTTTCTCCCTGCCCACACCCACTTCCCAGTTCAGTTTTCTCTTTGAAAAAATAAATAAACAAACAAATAAATAAACAAATCCTTTCAATATTGTACAATTCCTCCTCCCAGTCCACTTTGCTATACAACTCTTATTCTGGACTCTTGTCATGAAAATAATACTTAAACATGCATTCCTTTTAAGCAGTTCTTTCCATCATCTGTTTCAATTCAGTGTGTATGGTTTATCCTCTCTTTTCTTAGTTTCCCCTCAACCACAATACCAGTCCTGTTTTCTAACAGTGGCAGTATTTGCTTTTGTGACTGAGATATTTAATTCAGCATGATGTCCTCCAGGCTCACCCATTTTGTGTAATATTTCATGAGGTCCTTGTTTGTCAGTGTTGCATAGTATTCCACATCTGAATAGATTACAGGTTCTCTACCCATTCATTTTTTCCAATTCTTTGCTATTGTGATCAATACTGTGTTAAATATGGGTGTGCATATATCTCCTTGAGAGGCAGTTGTGGTTTCTTTCGAAATTGCTGTGTGAAATTATATTACTATTTCCAAATTTTGAGAAAGTGCCATACTACCTTCTAGAGTGGTTACACCATTTTACACTACCACCAACAATGAATAAGGGTTCAAGTTGCCACAAAACCTCACCAGTATTTATTATTTGTTTCTCTGCTGAATTTTTTTATTATTACTCGGGTGAAATGGTATCTCATAGTTGTTTTGATTTGTATTTCTCTTAGAGATTTTGAACATTTCTTCATGTGTTTGTTTGCCATCTGAATGTCTGATTTGGTAAAGTGTCTGTTCATATCCTGTGCCATTTTGTGATTGGGTTGTTTACCATCATCTTCTTGTGGTGCTCGAGGACTTTATAAATTCTAGATATAAATCCTTTATCTGACATATCATTACCAAATACTCTTTCCAAGTATGTGGCTTTCTTTTTTACCCTCCTGGAGAAGTTTGTTTTTTTTTTTTTTATGTTCATAAGGATTTGATTCTTAGAAGGCCCCATTCATTTATTTCATTTTTCCTGGTTGTAGGTTTTTCAGGATGCTTGGAAAACTTGCATTAGGGCTTCTAGAGTTCTTTCAAACTTTTCCCTAATGAAGTTTATAGTCCTTGGTTTTAGTCCTGAGTCCTTGATTCACTTTTGAGTTGGTTTTTGTGTATAGTGAGGGTGTGGGTCTTGCTTGAGTTTTCCAAAGGTAGTTTTCCTATTTTGCCAACACCATTTGTTTAAAAGGGTATTATGGTTATCACAAGAGTCCAGTATTAAGGTTGCATAGTGGAGTGTACTCGGGGCAGGTGGATTGCATACCAGTGAAGAAATTTTTCTTTTACTTTTCGAAGAGCGGAGTGAACTGCAGGGGAGGGATGGGCAGGGAGAAAAGTGCAACAATGAATGAATGGAAATCCAAAGTCTCTGTAAATGTTCACTAAAATTAATAAAATAAAATTTTTAAAAATAAAAAAGGCTGTCTTTTTCCCACTTAACTGATTTCATCTCCTTGTAAAAAATCCATTGACCATAGGTAGATGGGCCAATTTCTGGGTTCTCAATTTTATTCCACTGATCTATCTGTCTGTCATTGTACCAGTACCATACTGTCTTGACCAGCACAAGAGGGTAGTAGGATTTAAAATCAGGGAGTGAGATTCCTCCTACTTTGTTTCTCTTTTTAAGGAGTTCTTTCCTTATTTGAGGTCTCTTTCCATGCCAAATGAAACTGAAGATTTCCTTTTCCATCTCTTTGAAGAATGGAATTGGTATTTGTGCTGTTATTACATTGAATGTGTAAATTGCCTTTAGTGAATTGTTGTTTTCACAGTATTGAGTCTTCCTATCAAATTGAGTCTTCCATTTCCACAGATTTCTTTTTTGTTTCTTGTATTAATATCTTGTAATTTTCTTTGAATATGTTCTTTGGGTTTCTAATTAGGTTTACTCTGAAGTATTTAATCTTGTGATTAGCTATTTTGATTTATATTGTTTTTCTTAGCTCCAGTTCTGTATTCTCTTTGTCACTGTAGAAAAATCTTAATGATTTCTCTACGTTTATCAAGGTTCTGCCCCTTTGCTGAATTGGTTCACTATGTCCACTAATGTTCTTGCTTCGTATTTGGGGTTTTAGAAATATATTATGATATCATATGCCTATAGATATAATTTTACCTCATCTTTGCCAATTTGGATACCTCTTATTTCCTTCTCTTTTCTTATTGCTATTTCTAAGACTTCTAACACAATATTCAATAAGAGAAGTGATAGTGGACATCCTTTCCTACTTCCAGTTCTCAAAGGGAATGCCTTTAATTTCTCTCCATTGAGAACAATGTTGGCTCTAGAGGTTGCATATATACTTTTTACTATGTTAAGGAAATTCTCCTCTATTCCTATTTTGTTGAGTGTTTTCACCAAGAAGGGCTGTTGGATTTTGTCAAGGGTCTTTTCTGATCAATTGATAGGATCATGTGGCTCTTGTTCTTTGTTTTGATAATGTGATGAATTACAATGTTTGTTTTTCTCATGTTGAATCATCCCTGCATACCTTTTATGAATCCCACTTGGTCATGGTAATTTTTTTTTATGTATCTTGGGATTCTATTGACCAGGACTTTTGCATCTGTGTTCATGAGAGATTTGGCCTATATCTTTCTATTTTGGTATTGTCTTTACTTGGATTTGATATCAAGAATATGTTTGCTTCATGTAATGAGTCTGAGAGAATTCCATCTTTTTCTGTTTTATTAAATACTTTATGTAGAATTATGACAGTCCTCTGAATATTTTATAAAATTCACTTGTAAAGCCATCCAGTCCAGGGCTTTTTGTGGGTAGAAGTTGTTTTATTACTTTTTCAATTTCTTCTTTTCTAATGGGTCTGTTCAGGTATTCAGTTTCAGTTTGTGTCAGTTTCAGTAACTTGTGAGTTTCTAAGAATTTGTCCATTTCTTCTAGGTTTTCATATTTGTTTGAGTATAATTTTTCCTTACTATTTTTGTCTTTCTTTTCTTTTGTTAGTTTTGCTAGTGGTTTGTTAAATTTATTGACCTTTTTAAAGAACCTATTCCTGGTTTTGTTGATGGTTTCAATTGTTTTTCTGTTTTCTATTTCATTTATTTCTGCCTTAATATCTATAATGTCAGGTTTTTTAGAGGATGTTGGGTTTTCTGGCTGTTCTTTTTCAATTTATTGGAAATGTTGGACTAGAGAGTCAATGATCATTTTTCCCCCTGCCTATTGGGTTGTTTGTTTTTCTTTTTTTTTCCTTATAGCTATAAATTGACCTCTGATTATTGCTTTGGCTGCTTCCCAGACGTTTTGGTAAGTTGTGTCTTCATTGTTATTTGTTTCGGGTAACATTTTAATTTCATTTTTTTATTTCTTCTACTTCCCATTTAAGAGAAAGGTGACACAACAGAGCGTGGAAATTATCAAACAATATTATTGAAATCATATGCAAGCAAGATTCTGCTGAAAATTATCCAAGAACATTTGGAGTAATATGTCAGTCAACAGAGAACTGCCAGATGTGCAGGCTGGATTTAGAAGAGGTCGTGGTACTAGGGATATTATAGCTAATGTAAG
>NW_006399922.1:6888624-6892705 GCF_000299155.1 Elephantulus edwardii | reverse complement strand
ATACCCTTGATATCCTCCCACAACTCATCTGGTCTTCGCTCATTAGTGTTCAAGGCCTCAAACCTGTTCCTGAGATGGTTCTGAAATTCAGGTGGGAGAGACTCAAAGTCATATTTTGGTTCCCATGGATTTGGTTTCATTTTCCTCAACTTCAGCTTGAACTTGCATATGAGTACTTGGTGGTCTGTTCCATAATCAGCTTCTATCCTAGTTTTCACAGCTGATATTGGGCTTTTCCAGAACGTTCCATGTATGTTGGATAAGGTACACTGTACTCTTTGTAGGTGAATTAGTGTGTTAAATAATGTGTGTGGATATATATATATATATTCTCAAGCTGGTTTATTGTGTGGTTTAATTCTTCAACATCTTTGCTGAGTTTGTTTCTGATCATTCTCTTTTCTTGAGAGTGGTGTTATGAAGTCTCCAGTTACTGTTGTAATGTTGTCTATTTAATTTTTTGAGTTTTGTTAATATTTGTTTTATATTATTTTGCAGCTTTGCCTTTAGTAATTAGACATTAATTATTATTGTGCCCTCTTGTTCTGTTGACCTTTTAAGCATTATGTACTGACCTTTCTTTTTTTTGTGATGGTTTTTGCACTGATATCTATTTTATCAGAAATTAATATCACTATTCCTGCTTTTTTCTGTTTGACATTTGCTTGGTATATTTTTTTCCACCATTTTACTTTTAGTCTTTCTTTATCTTCACTTTTGACGTGTGTCTCTTGTAGACAGCATATTGATGGATTTGGGGTTTTTTAACCCAACATGCTACTCTTTTTCTCTTCTGTGGTGCATTTAAGCCTTTCACATTCAGTGTAATTATTAAGAGGATGTGTTTTATTGCTATCATTGTGTTTAGTTCTTTTTTGTGTTGTTGTTGGTTACATTGGTCCATCCTGCTTTCTGTGGCATCTCTGTAAGAAAAACTTCTCTTAGTGCTTCCTGCCATACTAATCTTGTTTCTATAAACTCCTTAGGTTCTTCTTTCCTGAGAATATCTTGATCTTGCCTTCATATTCGAAGAACAGTTTTTCTGAGTATAGTCTTCTTGGTTGATAGTTGTGTTCCCTGAGTTTTCAATATATGTCATTCCACTGTCTTCATGCTCCCATGGTTTCTGCTGAGAAATCAGCACTTAATCGTATTCGTTCTCCCTTATAAGTTAGTCTTTGTTTCTCCCTAGCTGCTTTCAGAATTTTCTCCTTATCTTTGGTTCTTGCAAATTTGACTATGATATACCTTGGTGTTTTTCTTTGGGGTCGATTCTTCATGCTATTCACTCAGTTTCTTGAATATATGTTCTCTCATTCTTCATTATGCCTGGAAGGTTTTATTCTAGTAATTCTTCCACCACTTAGTTGGTACCTTTACTTGTTTCTTCCTGTTCCAGTTATGTGCATGTTATTCCTCTTGATGGTGTCCCACATTATTCTTAGGTTTCCTTCTTTATCCTTCCCTTTTGATTCTGCCTTTTGTTCTAACAGGTCAGTGGTGACAAGTCTGTCTTCTATTTCACTGATTCTGTGTTCCATCTTTTCAACTCTCCTCATGTGTCCCTGCCACATTTTGACAGCATCTGAAACAGTGATCCTCATATTTTGAATTGTGGTTTCTTGTTTTTCTAGAGCCTGTAATGCCTCATTTGTTTTATCTGCAGTGTTCTGAATTATTTTTTTTAGCTCCTCTTGTTTTTTGCTTATGTTGTTGTAGTTGAGTGCAGATGACTCATAGCAACCCTATGAACAAAAGTCCTGGACACCTCCTGTATAACTTTCATCCTTTCTACAGGTTCATAGGGTTTCCAGAGGCAAGCTCTTCTGCAAATGAATGCCACTTCTGGTCCCAGGCTTGTTTTAATGGGGGAGCTTTATCAAAACGCTGTCCACCATAGATAACCATTCTCGCATTTGACTCATCAGTGTCACAGTGTTCAGCTTCACAGCAACCATGAGTTACCTCTGTAGCAAGTGGACATACCAGGGTTTCATGACATAGAAGAATGTTTCACCAAAAAAAAAATTAAAGGCATGGAATAGAGTCACTGACCTTTGTCTTGGGAGCATGGTTTTCTGTCTGCTAGGCCAACTGTGTGTTCTCTCTCTCTCTCTCTCTCTCTCTCTCTCTCTCTCTCTCTCTCATTGTTGGTGATGGAGTGTCCTGCAATTCTTCAAGTTTGTCTTTCATCCATTGAAAATATTAAATCATTGTTCTTTTGAATTCTGTGTCAGAAAGTTCCATCAGACTTTCAGACTTTCTGGCTTCAGGAAATTCATTGACACTGTGTCACATTTTTAGGGGTGACATCTTACTTTTATCTTGTGTAAAATGTGAATTAGCCTCTTTCTTATGTGACATAACTGTGGTAGAGTTTTGCATGCCTGAAATGATAGCAGGCTCTTGATCTGATGTCACTGCTCCAGAGGAGAGTAAGACATCAACCCTGCTTGGGTTTCTCTCGGAATTTTATTATTATTATTATTATTAAATTTTATTAGTTTTAATAAACATTTACAGAGATTTTGGGTTTTCATTCATTCATTGTTGCACTGTTTTCTCCACCCTCCTCCCCAGTTCGTTCTTCTCCCCCCCATGTCTGTTTTAATTGTCCAATTGCCACAGTGCTTGTCAAAGCCAGTTCTGATTAATCTCCTTTGTCAGTGTGTCCCTTGCCATTCCCTATCACTCCTCCCTGAGAGAGACTTCACCCTGATTCATAAGGAAAAGGGGATGGCGTATTCTCTTAGCTACTTCCTGCTGAAAAGGGACGCTGTGGGTTTCAGGGTGAAGGTATTCTCTCACTACTCTAAAGGGCCCCTTTGGCAGTAGGAAACACATAGACTATTATGGAGATGGATTTTGGAATTTAGATGCACTGTTATCAGTTGTGCTTAGCCATACATGTTCATATCCTTGAAGATGTATCATGGAAGTGCTGCAGCCTAAAAGATACAAATTTAACTAACAAGTTAAAAGTGCATGAGAGAAAAATTGAAAAGCAATAATTTTCTGAGTAGAGGTTCTAGTAGTGGCACAAATCAAGCTACAGAGGTAAGGTGGTTCCATTGCCATCCTTACTCTAATTTAATTCTTTTTTTTAATTTGAATTTGTTATTAATTTCAGTGAAAATTTACAGAGGCTTTGGACTTCCATTCATTCATTGTTGTAGATTTGTCCCCTCCCAAGGCTCCCCGTCCCCACCAGATATTACCCTCTTGGAAAAGTAAAAGAAAAGATTCTTTCATTATTTTACAAACCCTCCCCCAGGCCCACTCCACCATGTAGCCATCGCTCTAGACTTCTGTCATGACAGAAATACATAATCACATATCTCTTTTAAACAATTTCCCCCTTCTCTGTTCCAGTGCAGTATACATTATTGAACCCATCTTACTCAGTCTCTCCCCAACCCCAAGAGAAGACTTGCTTCAGTTTGGGAAATAAAAGGTCTGTAAATTAACAGCTTCCCCTCTCAGAGAATTGGGATAGTTAGTCCAGTCCAAGATTCTCCAGGATAAAGGCAGCTCATGTTTTAGGAGGGGAGAGGAAATGAAATGAGATGGGTTCAATGGCGATACTGATGTCTCTGTTGCAGTTCAGAGGGGGGCAGAGTGTCCTCCTCCAGTTGGCAGAGCTGGGGAGTCCAGTCTGTGTACATCCTGTGAGGACTACCTGGTGTACTGAGTGGAACTTCTGGGTGGTTGTGTGGGACTACAGGGTAATAGTGTGGGATTTCCGGGGTGGGGGTTGGGGTGGGGGCAGGACTTCCAGGCAGCAGGACTGAGACTTCCATCAAAATGCCAAGATAGACTTCCAGACAGTGTGTAGGATTGGTCCCAAAACCAAATAAGATCCTTCAGGCATGTACAAGGGTCCAGGCACCAGGTCTGGGTATCTCCAGTCAGAGAGGACAAAGCCCCACCAGGCAGCAGTGCTGTGGTCTACTGTTCTAGGCAAAAGACCAGTGCAGAACACACTAAGAGAATTTTAAGTCAGGTACGGAAATACAAAGTAGGAGGAACAGTTGTAAGCAGACCCTAGTGATTGGAACAGGGAATGTGAGAGCCATGAATG
>NW_006399922.1:6882237-6883871 GCF_000299155.1 Elephantulus edwardii | reverse complement strand
CCTTATTTTTTGCTATTTCCTTCAAAGCAGCTTGAACTTCTGCCTCCATCACCATAGGCTCTGGCTCAAATGCTATTTCATTAAATTCTTCTGTATCTGCCAATTCCTTTCGATACAATGACTCAGTATATTCCTTTCATCTTCTTTTGATATCTCCTTGATCATTTAACATTCTGCCTAAAGCATCCTTGATTGTAGCAACTCGAGGTTTGAATTTGTTCTTCAGTTCAGCTTAAGAAATGCTGAACGAGTTCGGCCCTTTTGATTTTCCAACTCTAGGTCCTCGCACATTTCATTGTAGTATTTTGCTTTGTCATTCCATGCTGCCTTTTGGAATCTTCTGTTCAGCTCTTTAAAAGACAGTCGTCTTTTAAAAAAAATTTTATTGGTTCTTATAGTCCTTTACATTATGTTTCATTCATATATTGTGTTTTATACTCTCTTTATTCTTTCATTTACATTGTGTTTCATACATTTATATACATTCTATTTTACTTTTTAAAAATTGGTTTGCTTATAAAGTTTATATACATTGTGTTTCACACTATTCTTCATTCACATTGTGTTTCATACAATCATTTTCATACATTATGTTTTATAAAATCAATCACCATTGGATCTTGCCCATCATTACACTGTTGCTGTTTTTCCCCAAAATCATTCATTTCCTCCCCCCTCCCAACACCCACTAAAAACTGTTCATCCCTATGGTTTCAGCCCTACCTATCCTCATCCCTTCAGTCTCTCCCCTTCCCCTTGAGTTCCTGTACATGTTTTACTAGTTATCCTTCTATTTCTACAATAATAGTCTTATACAGTATTTGTCCTTATGAGATTACATTAGTTCACCAGGCATAATACTCTCCAGCCCCTCACAAATCACATGGTATTTTTCAAAATTGTTGCTCCTGAGTGCTGCATAGTAGGTACATTGTGTGGATGTACCACAATTTCTTCATTAATTAGATTGTGATTGGACATTTGAGCTATTTCCATGTTCTTGCTATGGTGAATAATCCTGCTATGAAAATTGGAGTATGACTCTTCATTTGTGTCTCAGTTATAATTTCCTTGGGTATATTCTTAATAGTGGAATAGCTGGGTCATATGGAATTTCTAGTTCAACTTTTTTGCCAAACTGTTTTCCAGAGTGGTTGCACCATTTTACAATCCCACCAAGAATCCTCTAGAACATTTATTGCTTGCTACCCTACAAAACATTGCCACTGCTACTGGGGTGAGATGGTAGCTCATTGTGGTTTTTATTTGTATCTCCCTTATTGTCAGTGATTTTGAGCATTTCTTCATGTGTCTGTTGGACACCTAAATGAAATATAGTCTTTGACAATCTGCAGCTTTGATTCTTTTCAGGCTCTTCTCAGTTTCAGTAAGCGAGGTTGTATCATCTGCATAACACAAGTTGTTGATGAGTCTTACTCAGGTACTGATGTTGCTATTCTTCATAGCTTCTTGAATGATTTTACAACATTGACACATAATTTTCCTAATTTTAAACCATGTAGCCTTCAGTATGGATTGAAGCTCAATGTCAAGAAGACAAAGATTCTCACCACTGGACCAACTGGCAGCATCAGGATGGATGGTGAAGAGATTGAGATTGTTAATAACTTTAG
>NW_006399922.1:6876329-6881752 GCF_000299155.1 Elephantulus edwardii | reverse complement strand
ACTGGCACAGGATAGAGCAGGATTTAGGGCTGTTGTACATAGGGTCTCTATGAGTCGCAAGTGACTTGACGGCACATAACAACAGTGTTCCTTTACTTTTTTCATACAGTAGCTTGTTGGATTAGGTTTAGTTTTGTGTGAGTATAATTCCGTGTTCTGAGATTCCTGTTCTTCTCAATGTTAGCCACAATTTCTTATGATTCACATAGTCAATTGTCTTTGCACAGTCAATAAAACATAAATAGAAATTATTTTATATTCTCTGCCTTCACCTAGGATCCATCTGACATCAGTAATAATATTCCTGGTTCCACTTCTTCTTTTAAATCTAACTTCAGCTTCTGGAAGTTCTCTGTCAATGTACAGTTCTAGCTAGTTTTGGATGATCTTTAGCTAAATTTTGCTTGCATGTGACATTAGTGATATTGTTCAATAATTTCCACATTCTATTGGATCTCAGTTGTTGGAAATAAGAAGAAATGTAGATCTCTTAAGCTCTCTCACCCAGGAAGCAATCCTCCGAATATTCTGATATAGATTTGTGATCATATACAGGATTGTTTTTGTTAGTTGAAACCTGTCAATTGGTATCTCATCAATTCCTGTGGTCCTTTTTTTTTTGTCAGTGCCTTCAGTGAAACTTGAACGTCTCCCTTCATTACAATTGGCTACTGACATATGTTACTTTCTGAAATATTCCAGCATATGCTAATTATTTTTGATAGTGACTTTATACCAAAATAATTATTTTGATCTTTTGATGCCCCATGACAATTCAAAATTTTGCCAATAGTGTCTCTCAACATTGCAACTCCAAGTCTGAATTTGAAGTTCTTCCTGTTTTGTTTTCCAACTCCAGCTCTTTGCACATTCTATCATAATACTTTGCTTTGTCTTCTAAAGCTGACCTTTGAAATTTTTTTCTTAGGCATTTCTTCTCTTTGTTTTGACTTTGTAACACTATAATTCAATTTTCTTATTGTCTCCTGAAATACATTTCAGTTTCCCTTTCTCCTTTATCTTTGCAGTAACTTTTTATTGTCTTCTTTTTTATTTTTTTTCACTGTCTTCTTGGATGATATTCTTGTTATCATCCAGCAATTCCTCTTGTTTTTGATCATTGATGTTCAATGCCTCAAATCTTTTCTTAAGATGATTTCTAAATTCAGGTGAGATAGACTGAAGTTCATATTTTACTTCTTTGTGAACTTGTTTTAATTTTTGTTAGCTTCAGTTTGAATTTGCACATGAGTAATTGATAGTCTGTTCCACAACTGTCAGCTTGTCTGCTTTTAACTGCTGATACTGAGTTTCTCCAATGACTCTTCCCTCAGACATAGTCAATCTTATTTTTGTGCAGCCTATCACGTGAGGTCCAGAATAAGTAAAATATTGTGTGTGTGTTTTTTTAAAAAAAGTACTTACAGTGACTAAGTGATTGAGCATACAAAAATCAATCATTTGATATCCAGACTCCTTTCTGTCATCAAGATGGTACTTTCTGATTACCATTCATTCCCCACTGTTTCCAACTTTTGTGTTCCAGTTACCAATAATTATTAATGCATCTTGATTGCATGCTTGGTCAATTTCAGACTACAAAAGTGGTTAGAAATCCTCAGTATCCTCTCTTTTGCTTTGTTTGTGCATGTATTTGAATAATAATCATATTAACAGGTCTCTCTTACATTCATTAGGACAGTATCTTATCACTCACAATATTGCAGTTTAGGATGTTGTTGTTGTTAAGTGCCATCGAGTCACAGGCGTCTCATAGCCACCCTATCAAGGAGGGTCCTCAACGCTTGGGTGTCTTTCATTCTCTCTCCAGGTTCATAGGGTTTCCGGAGGCAAGTTATTATGGAAGTGGATGCCTCTCCTCCTTCCATGCTTGTTTTAATTGGGGAGCTCTACCCCACTCTGTCCACATTGGTTGACCAACCATTAATGCATTTGACACATCAGCATCACAGTGTTCAGCCTCACATCAACCACAAGTGACTGTGGTATGGCAACTTGTACACCAGGGATATAGGACCTAGAGGAAGGTCTGAACAAAAACAATGAAAGACAGGCCTGAGGACTGCAGATTTAAAGTCATCCACCTTTGGCTTGGTAGCATCACTTTCTGTCCACTAGGCCAGCTATCTCTCTATGCTTATGTTATTGTTGTTAAGTGCTGTCAAGTTGAGGCAACTCATAAGGACCCTATGAAGGAGGGTCCTCAACGCTTGGGTGTCTTTCATTCTCTCTCCAGGTTCATAGGGTTTCCGGAGGCAAGCTATTATGGAAGTGGATGCCACTCCTCCTTTGAAGCTTGTTTTAATCGGGGAGCTCCAATCCACTTCTGTCTGCATTGGATGACCGACCATTAACGTATTTAACACTATTGAAATTGTCGTATTAACTATGAATGCAATAACAATCTTTCTCAGATATGCATTTTTATTGTCTTTACAGTTTGTTGTTAGAAGTACAACATCTATTTGTCAGTTTTTTATAACAGGAGAATAATTTGTACTTTGCTAATTACTTTATGTGCAAAAAGGATGCACAAACTTTTCCTGTATGATTTATTGTTGCTGCTACTGTTAATGTGTCTTTGAGTCACTTACGACTTGTTGTGACACTGTGTAGAACAGCTCTGAAGCCTGTCCTGCCAATCTCACTGACTCCGACACACCTGCCTCCATTGCCCTAGTTACTGTAACAATCCATCTCATCCAGGTTCTTCCTCTCCCGTAGTGTCCTTCCATCTTTAGGAGCATGCTGTCTTTCTCCAAGGATTGGTCTCTTCTGGCCACATGCCCAAAGTATGTGAGATGGAGCTTCAAAATCCTAACCTCCAAAGAGAAATTGGTTTTGCCCTCTCTAAGACAGACTTAATTTGTTTTCTTGGCAGTACTTGGTATTCAAGACTCTTCTCTAGTACCACAACGCAAAGGCATCAATTCTTCTGCTGTCATCCTTAGTCATTGTTCAGCTCTCTGATGCATAGCAAATAATTGCAAAGACCATAACCTGAATCAGGCACACCTTAGTCTTTAGACTGACGTTGTTGCTTCTCAGTATTCTGGAAAGCTTCCTGACAGCAGATTTACCTAACGTAATTCATCTTTTGATTTCCTGACTGCAGGTACCAAGAGTGTTGACTGTGATGCCAAGCAAGCTGTAACTGTTAACAATCTCAATCTCTTCTCAATCTATCATAATGCTGCCCATTGGCACAGTGGTGAGAGTCTTTGTCTTCTTGACATTGAGCTTTAATCCATACTGAAGACTACATGTATTATTTACTATAAGTATGAAGATTGTATAATTTACTGAAAACCTGCTAGAGGGTAGGCTATGGGTTGGTTTCAACACAACAGTAAACAACAACAATTACTCTATATCTTAGGTGTGCATAAACCTGCTTGTTATCATTTACTCTTCTTAGTACACTATTCATCTGTCTGTTTGCTGTATTGGGGTACCTTGTGGATTGCTGTAGTGACGGAAGCTATACCATCAGTGTTTCAAATGTGAGAAGGGCCGCTCATCGTGGATCGATTCCAGCAGAGCTCCCAGATTAAGACAGACTAGGAAGCAGTATTGGCCACCCACTTCTAAATAACAGGCCTCTGGAAACCCTATGAACAATAAAAACATCGACAGCTATAATATTAGAATTAGAGTCTAGATTAGAAGTTACTAAAAATTAAGAGAATCACTAGGAGGTAAAAATCATCTATTTCTCCAAGTGTTAGAATGGCACACATCTGGTGTTACATCACAAGGGCTTTATGTGAAAGACAACTGATATATTAGGAGATAAGTTGAGGATGAACCATCAGTTCAAGATGATACATTACCTACCGCTAGTAGATGGAATACATACACTTTCAAAAGTGGAAATAGTTTGCACCTGGTGCTGGAGTCACAGGAGCAGACTGTCAAGAACAGTGACTACCAACCCAGATGTGGTCAGGAAAGAACACTCTATCAGCTCTAAGAGGTGTATAGTTCTAAATATGAACATGGTGTGCACTCAGTGGGGCTAATCTCTTAAACAGGAAGAATATAACATTTTTTTCCCTATTGTTACACTATTACAGTGGGGGTTTTTTTAATAGCTTCATATGTGTGCGTGCATGTGTTTAATAAAGATTGTTATTATCCTTGTTGTTGGAGGTTTTTTCCAGTGACCAGAGTCAACTATAACTTATAACAACTATATTAATAAGAGATCTGAACCTTATCATATCCTATTCCATCCTCTTAATCTCAGATATGCTTAAATCGAGTATTAGAGTCATTGGGTCAATCTATCTTATGGAGGATCTTCCTCTCTTTCTCTAATTCTCCAACTTTTCACATCTATTCCATAGACTGGCCCCTCCTGACAGCAAGTTCAAAATGGGTGAGACAAAAGTTTACCATCCTTGCCTATAAGGGCATGTTTGCTCTTTTGGAAGTCCATGAGATATTCAATATTCTTCTCCAACACAACAATTCAAATGTATTTATTCCTTTTCTGTCATCTTTATTCATTGTGTAAACTTTAGATTAAGTGATTGAAAATACTATGACTTGGATCAGCCACAACCTACTCTTTAAACTAATATGTTTGTTCTTAGTATTTTGCATAGATTTTTGACAGCTGATTTCTTGACTGCTGCTGCCAAGGATGTTGATTACGGATCCTAGTAAAAGGAATTATTAACAATGTCTACCTTTTCCCCAGCTACCATTAGTTCAATGGTGTGGATTGTTGTTTTCTTAATGTTAAGATGCATGTAAATGTGAAGATCATGACCCGGATCAGGTGTACCTTAGACTCTAGACCAGCATCATTAATTTTCAGTATTTTGAGAGGTCCTTTACAGAAAATCTTCCCAGTGTAATTCTTCTTTTGATTTCCTGACTGCTGCTGCCAAGAATATTGATTGTGGAGCCAAGCAAGTTGTAATTGTTAACAACCTCAATCTCTTCTCCATATTCCATGGTGCTGTCAATTGGCCCAGAGGTGAGAATCTTTGTCTTCTTGAAAAGCCAGAAATTCAAATTTAATTCAGTAAATGCTGTGGAACTAGGAATATTATTATAAATATTAGATGTATATCAGCTGAAAATAAAAAAAAAGAATACCAGAAGCATGTTTGTTTTTGTTGTATGTGGCATCAAGTCGCTTGCAACTCATAGTGACCTTATGAAAAGCAGCTCTGACCCCTGTCCTGGCCTAAGCCAGTCCCACTAATTCCAATACACCAACCCCCATTGCACCAGTTACTGTATCAATCCATATCATTCAGGATCTTCCTCTCCTGTGCTGTCCCTCCACACTTCCAAACATGATGTTCTTCTCCAAAGACAAGTCTCTCCTGGCTACATGCCGAAAGTATGTTAGATGGAGCATCAGAATCATTATATATATATATATT
>NW_006399922.1:6872443-6876221 GCF_000299155.1 Elephantulus edwardii | reverse complement strand
TCTCTCTAAGACAGATCTATGTGTTTTCTTGGCAGTCAGAGTATGTTCAAGACTCTTCTCCAGCACCACAATTCAAAGACATCCGTTGTTCTGTCATCGTTAGTCATTGTGCAACTCTCTGAAGCGTAACAAGTAATTGTGAAGACCATGGTTTGTTTTAAGCACATCTTTGTCTCTAGACTTACATTGTTGCTTTCCAGCACTCTGAAGAGGTCCTTGACAACAGATTTGCCCAATGCAATTTGTCTTTTGATTTCTTGACTACTCATTTCAAAGTGTTTATTGTGAAGCCAAGCAAGCTGTAATTGTTAACAACCACAATTTCTTTTCCATTTATCATGGTGATGTCGATTTGCCCAGGGGTAAGAATCTTTGTATTGTAGGTGTTAAGCTTCAATCCATATTGAAGACTACAATCCTTGACCTCTGCAGCAAGCACTTCAGGTCATCTTCAGTTTCAACAAGCAAGATTGTGTCATCTGAATAATGTAGGTTGTTGATGAATCTATCTTCAATCCTGATGCCACATTCCTCCTCACAAAGCCCAGCCTCCCATATGATCTGTTTTGCATATAGATCGATAACATATGGAGACAGGATGCATCCCTGAAACACTCATTTACTGACTTTGAACCATGGAGTGTTTCCCTGCTCTATTCTGAAGACTGCTTCCTGGTCCAAGTATAGATTTTGCATAAGCACAATCAAGTGTTCTGGGATTCCCATTTTCTAAAGGTTAAATACAATTTGTTGTCGTCCATATGGTCAAACGCCTTTGCATACTCAATGAAACACAGATAGACATTCCTCTGGTACTCTTTGCTTTCTGCCAAGATTCAAATGGCAACAACATTTCTAGTGCTATGACCTCTTCGAAACCCAGCTTTTATTTCTGGTAGCTATCAATGTATTGTTTCAGTTGTTTCTAGATAATCTCTAGCAGGATTTTGCTAGTATGTGATATCGTTCTATAACTTTCACACTCTCTCTGGTCACCTTTTTTTTTGAAATGGGAATAAGTATGGATCTCTTCCAGTCAGTTGGCCAAGCAATTATCCTCCAGATTTTTTGGCACAACTTGGTGAGCAGCATTCCCAGGGCAGCATCTGTTTGTTGAAATATGTCAATTGGTATTCCATCAATTCTTGGGCTTTATTTTTTGCCAAGTCCTTCAGAGAAGCCTAAACTTCCTCATTCATCACCATTGCCTCTTGATTACATTTTGTTTCTTGAAATTCTTTTGTGTAAGCCACTTATTTTTGGTACAATGACTCTGTATACTCCTGAACCATTCAATATTCTACCTTCTTTAAAAGCCTTGGAACTTGTGGCTTGAACTTTTCTTCAGCTTAAGAAATGCTGAGCAAACGGGACCCTATTTATTTTAGAGTCCAACTCCTTGCACATTTCATTATAATACTTTTCTTTGTCTTCCCTAACTTCTCTTTGAAATCCTCTATTCAGCTCCTAATCTTCTTTTTCTTTATGGTACTATTTATTGAGATTTAATGTACATAAAACAAAAATTACCTGTTAAATTTAACAAATGTATCCCCATTGCGACTATTCAGTTGTAAAACATTTCTGACTTCCCAAACACCGTTTGGTTCAAAAAGCTAGTTTTAAAAAGCACCCTATGTAAGAATGCAATATAAAATTAATTGGCTTCCCTTACACCTCACAGACCTATTTAAAAAGTCAGCTTCTCTTGCCAATCTTCTATACTTGTGTGTCCCCTTTCCTACAATACCATCCCTTAAACCAACAGTGTTCATTATGTATTTCCCCACAATATTCTGAGTGAAAACCCCCCACCATATTTTCTCTATCTAAACTTTTCTCTAGCGTTTCTCTGTACAACAGCACCTTCTACATTTGTGACTTGCTTCACTCAGTATGTCCTCTAGACTCATCCAAGTAGTGTAGTGTTTCCTAAAAGTCAGTTGTTATCAATCCTCTCCTTTAGGTATGGTATCATTCTATAAAGTTCACCAAATATTTCCTAGTGTGTAGCCCCCCCCTTTATGGAGAAAATTTGTTTTATGTATATAAAGATTTCACTTAAAGAAGGATTTACCCATTTAATCTTCTGTTCTTCTGTTGATTGGTTAGTTGCACATTTATGGCTGTTTGAGAACTTATCCATGCTGTAGGTTGTTGGGGTATTCTGTTGAGTTGGAACTAACATCTCCAAGGGGTTTTCAGAGGTCAAAAAATCACACTGAAGGAGACTGTCTAAATTTCTCCTATGGAGCAGCTGGTGGATAAGAACTCAGAGCCCAATTTGGCAGCACAACTTAGTCACCAGAGCTCCCTATGCTTTAGATCAGGGTTCCTAAATTTAAATGTGGCTGAGGACTGGTTTTACCACATGCTAGAAATTTAGGTATGTGGTTTTTATTCTCATTTGTTTTATTTCACTTTTTTTTACTTCCCATACTACTACCCACTAACAAATATTACCAAAATTGAGAATGTAAAATATGCCCATGCAAAATCTATACCTAAAACTAGTTTTCCAAACAGAACAAGGAAACACCTAGTGGTTTAATGCGAGTGCTAGCTAAGCATTGGATTTTCATGTTTCTCTATTGTTTTACTATTGTGATGGCTGTACCCTCTCCATCTTGTGATAATTTCATTAATCCTGGCAGCTCTTTGAATAATTATAATTTACTCATTGTCCAATATAGAACTCCATATCAGTATATTTCTTTTTGGCTTCCTGTCTCAGAATTCACTGGACGGACAAGCTGGTCTCCTTTTTACAAGAAGGCTTGTTTTGTCCTTTCATAATGTTTGAACTTGACTGCAGCTACCTTGGAATTGTGGGAGGATCTTCTTGGTGTGTGCTGGTTGTACTCTTTCCATACAGTAGTAGCAACTATGCTTACTGTGTTTTACTTGTGGTTTCAAAATATTCCTTCAGCTTTTTCAACATCCAAGTTATAAATTGTTAGAACAACTCCACACTGGCAAATAACTTCTGGATTCCTGAATCTGGATAATCATAGTGGTGGTAAACTGGTGGTGTGCTTCATTCAGAGTATATTGGCGGTTTTCTTCATGTTTGGACCTGACTGTTCCTTCCTTGCCATTCTGTGAGGTTCTTCTTAGTATATAACGGTGTGTAGGTACTAGGTGACTTAGGAAGCTCTTAGGTTATTACAAATGAAGTCTTCTCTGGTCAGATGAGGTCTTCTGATGGTTGTCAGAGGATGTCTCCATGATTTTGGCAGTTGCTGTTGAACCTTACAAGGAAGGCAAAGGTGTTCATACCTGGTGCCCCATTTCCACTCTTCTCTTCAATGGTTGCTTTGCTCCAGCTTCCTCCTTCAATCTTTGTTTAATTTTTTGCTCAATAAGTTCCCCAATTTCAGGATTCTAGGATTATTAAGTGTAGTTGGCTTTCCTGGTGTTTCTGCAGGAACAACAGGTTTTCCAGCCTAACTAGTTCACCATCCAAAAAAAATTCTTCTATATAGCTTTACTTAAGAAAGAACGTCTTCCAAGCAGTAGCCCTGAAGTTCACCAGAAACTTGAGTTCAGCACAAAAACATTCAAGCCAAATTCATCCCATGTAGTCCATTCCTGAAGTATCTAAGTATCAGCAAAGTGAACTCAACCTTCAACTGAGTCCACAGCCACTGCCCAAAAGCACTCCTTAACTTTTTTATTTCTTCCCTTTGCTTTGGCTTCTTGGTGCTCTAGTGCAATATTCAGAGTGTCTTCTGACATACATTTTTGTCTTTTCTTCTTCCTTTTTTTATACTTTTTT
>NW_006399922.1:6871803-6872343 GCF_000299155.1 Elephantulus edwardii | reverse complement strand
AAAACCTCTGCAAAAATAAAATAAAATAAAAAATTATAAAAACAAAAACAAAGCACAGCAGTGACAAATCTGAACTCTTGATTTTTTTATTAACAAAGTAATAGGAATGCATTACACCACAAGAGCTCCTTCGAGTGACAGAGCTCATAGCTAATAAAATGCAAAACCCAACAATACTATTCGGTAGTGGTTGGTAAGAATCAGTACAGTGGGGTTCTTTTGGGAAGTAACAACTGGAGAAGGGATGGAAGGCCTTCTAGATGTTAGTTATTTTAAAAAAAATCTAGGTGATACATAACAATAAGCAGTGGTGCTCACTTTGCAAAAATTAGTCAAACTGTATATACTCTTATGACTGCTGATGTTGAGCTTCTCCAATGATTTCTTCTATTAAATGTAGTCAATCTTATTTCTATGCAGCCCATCAAGTGAGATCCATATTTAAAGTTATCATTTATGTCTTTTTAAAAGAAGATATTTGCAATAACTAAATCTTGATAAATATAAAATTCAATCATTCTATTTCCAGCCTCATTTCTA
>NW_006399922.1:6869484-6871703 GCF_000299155.1 Elephantulus edwardii | reverse complement strand
CTCCTCCCAACCCTGAGGTCAGTCCTGCTTTACAACAGTGGCACCATGCAATATTTATCCTTTTGTGACTGAGATACTTCACTCAGCATAATGTCTTCCAGAGTCACTTATTTTAGATAATACTGCATGAGTTCTTTGCTAATCAATGCTGCTTAGTATTCTATTGTGTGACTACACCACAGCTTCTCTATCCATTCATTTGTTGATGGGCATTTAGATTGTTTCCAATTCCTTGCTATTGTGAACAAAGCCGTGATGAACATGAGTGTGCATATATCTGCTTGGATGTCATTTATGGTGTCTTTGGGGTATATTCCCAGTAGTGGAATTGCTGGGTCAAATGGTATCTCTATTTGTAACTTTTTGAGAAAGTGTCATATCACCTTCCACAGTGGTTGCACCATTTTACACTCCCACCAACACTGAATAAGTGTTCCAGTTTCCCCACAAACCTCAGCAGCATTTGTTGCTTGCTGTTCTGTTAAATTTTGCAATTTTGACTGGGGTGAGATGATATCTCATAGTTGTTTTGATTTGCTTTTCTTCCTTTTTTGTAGTGCCTTTTTGCATTCTTCATGAATGGCATTCTTGATATCTTCCCACAGCTCATCTGGTCTTCATTCATTAGTGTTCAAGGCCTCAAACCTATTCCTAAATCAGTTTTTAAATTCAGTAGTGACAGACTCAAGATCAAATTTTAATTCCTGTGGATATGATTTAATCTTCTTTAGTTTTAATTTGAAATTGTGTATGAGTAGTTGATGGTCTGTTCTACAATCAGCACCTGGCCTAGACAACAGCATGAGATACCAATAGCAGTGTGTGATGGAAGACATCACAGAAATGACTTATAGACTAAGGTATCATAGCAAGAGGCAGCTGAGGAAGGGAGGGTTTAACAAGGTAGGCAGCTGGGCAAGGAATGTTGATATAGCAGGGAAGGGGAAGAGATAAGACACATGAGTTTGGTTCATGGAGACAGTAACCATATTAGTTATTTCTTAAGGGAAATGTCTTTAATCTGCTCAGTAAAATGCTTGTCTGTCAGATACTGTTCTACAACTAAACATCCAAATTAAGACAGACTAAGAAGAAGGACTTACAATCCACTTTTAAAATATAACAGGGCTCCCAAAACACTATGTGTAGCATAGAAGCATGTTTAGTTGTGCTCTATTAACTATGAAAAGATATATCACTGTGTATATCATAACAAATTGTGGGTAACATTGGGAAGGATGGGAATCCCAGAATACTTCATCATACTTGTGAAAACTATACCTAGACCAAGAAGTAGTTATCAGAACAGAACTAAAGAACATTGCATCAATCAATCAATAACTCTCAGTATTTCAAACATGTTCCATAAAAGGTTGAATGAAATTTATAAAATTATGAATACTTTATCATTAGTAAGAAACAAAGATAATGTCTTCACACTATTCAATCAAGGAATCTCTGGTGGCCTAGTCTATAGAGGGTAACATTGCTAACCCAAAAGTTGTATGTCTCTGGAGGTTCACATCCACCACTGTATCTAAGGGAAGAAAGATGGACAATCTCCCCTCATTGTAATTTACAACCTCAGAAATTGGATAGAGGGTTGTTACGAGTAGGAATTTATTGAATTGACTTTTGAACATAAGAATATCCATAGCAAGACTATAAGCAATAGTCAAAGCCTAGAACATCTCAAGTTTCTCTCTGAATGAGTGTAGATAAACAATCAATATTTCAAGTACACCTAACAACACAGATGAATCTCATAAGCACGATACTAAATAATTATCCAGTCTAATCCAACTCATAACAACCCTACAGTGGATTCCTGATACTGTCAAGCTTTCTGAGAGAAAAGTGGTTGAGACAAATTTCTCTTTTGGAGTAACTGGTGGCAAAACCTACTACCTCAAAACCTATTACACAGCAGTAGTAACCAAAACAGCATGGTACTGGTGCAATTACAGACACATAGACCAATGGAACAGAACTGAGAATCCAGAAATAGACCCAACTATCTATAGTCAACTGATATTAAACAAGAAAATCAAAGCTATCAAATGGGGAAATGAAAGCCTCTTCAACAAATGATGCTAGCAAAACTGGACTTCCACCGGCAGAAGGCTGAAACAGGATCCACATCTCACACCGAACACAAAAAATCAACTCAAGGTGGATCAGAGACCTGTGAGTAAAGCCCAAAATCATAAAGCTCATAA
>NW_006399922.1:6868161-6869384 GCF_000299155.1 Elephantulus edwardii | reverse complement strand
AAAAACTTTTCCCAACAGCATGAAAAGAAAACCCACTGACTGGAAACAAACATTTGATAATACCATCTCAAATAAGAGTCTCACAACAAAAGATTACAGAATACTTCCAAGCTTAAAAAAAAAAGCAATCAAAAACTTATGCATAAAGAAGTGTACTTGGGGTGGGGGGGGGAAGGGATGGGGGAATTGTATACTAATGAAGGAATTTTTTTCCTTCTTTTTCTTTTCGGAGAGGGGAGCGAACTGGTGGGGAGGGGCGGGCAGGGAGAAAAGTGCGGCAATGAAGGAATGGAAATCCAAAACCTCTGGAAATGTCTATTAAAATTAATTTTAAAAAATTATTAGTAACCCAATTACAAAATGGGCAAAAGACACGTGAAGAATTTTCACAGAAGAAGGTATTTAAATGGCCAACAGGCACATCAAGAAATGCTCCAAATCACTGACAATAAAAAAGATGTAAATTAAAACCACAATGAGATACCATCTCACTCCAGTAACAGTGGCAAAGTTTAACAGGATAGCAAGTAATAAATTTTGGAGAGAATCTGGCAAGATAGGACTTTTTATACATTGTTGGTGGTATTGTAAAATGGTACAACCATTCTAGAAAGTAGTTTTGGGTTTCCTCAAAAAGCTGAACATAGAAATTCCACATTACCCAGCTATTCCACTGCTTGGAATATACCCTGAAAAAAATGAGAACTGAGGCACAAATGAAGACTTATACACCAATGTTCATAGCAGTGTTATTCACCATCACAAGAGCATGAAAACATCTCAGATGTCTAACTACCATTGAATGGATTGAGAAATTATGGTACATTCATACAATGGAATACTAAGCAGCACACAGGAGCGACTGGAAAGTATTATGCTGAGTAAATAAATTCAATCTCATAAGGATGTATATCGTATAAAACTATTATTTTAGAACGAGTATGAGGATACAGTGAGGGGAGGTGGAAGCAGAGGGATGAGGATATGCAACAGGAGGATTAATCATGGGGTTGTATAAATTGATGGGTGGGGATTTGAGGGAAACTGGAGGAATCTGTTCTCAAAAAAAATGTATTTCAATTTCGTAAATAAACTAGTATGATATTTAAAAAAAAAACAACACAAAAAAACACAGCACTGGGGAAGATGGCAGAGGTGGAGAGCACAGTGTGAAGAGCCAGAGGGATAGCAGCCTGCGTAGAGAGGATGGATACCAGAGAGTA
>NW_006399922.1:6848787-6857656 GCF_000299155.1 Elephantulus edwardii | reverse complement strand
CCGAGGCGCCCGACGCGGAGCTAGCACTCGCGGCCCTCTGCCCATCCGCTGTCCCGCGGCGGCCAGAGCGCAGAGCCCGGAGGGGGAGGGGAGGGTCCAGCGCCGGATTTTTACTATTAATGCAACAACATTCTTCTTCTGTTTTTCATTCCTTGTACAGTATACCATATCTAATCTAGTCTTTCTTATTACTTGCTATGCATCTGAGAACTGAACTATGAGTAAGGATGACAGAAAGATACCCTTAAGGTGTGGTGTTGAAGAAGGGCACTGAACAGCCTGTTGACGGCCAAAAGAACAAGCAGATATGTCTAGGAGAGCATGGAGGCAGAATTGCTCTTTGAAGGTAAGAACTTTGTACAGGTTGCTAGGAGGGGCTAGTCCTTGGAGAAAGATATGATAATTTGAAGGCTGGAGGGAATCTAAAGGAGAGGAAGACCCTCAATTAGGTGGATTGACACAGTGACTGCGACAATGGGCTCTTGTGTGTCAGGAAGTGTGAGAATGGCACAGTATAGAACAAGTTCATATCTTTTGTTCTTAGGGTCACTATGAGGTGTACTCACCTCAGCGGAACCTAACAATAGCAACATACTCTTAAGATGTATATACATTTATGTGTATATTTTATATTTAAATAAATGGTTATGTAAATATAAATAAATCAGGAAAGTCATGCATCAGAATTATTTCTCTCCACCTGTTCAATCTGCATGCTAATGAAATAATTCAGGAATCTGAACTATATAAATAAGAATGTGACCTTAAAATTGGAAGAAGAATCATCAGCTACCTGCATTTTGCAGGTGGCACAATCTTCTTTGTAAAAGTGAAAAAGACTTGAGGCACTCAGGGAAGAGGATTAAAGATAATAGCCTCATTATAAATTAAACTCAACATCAATTCAAAGTATTAAAGAACAATCTCATGCTAACATGTACCTGTCTTATAGCTAAGAAACTTTGTCTTCTATTGTTTCCTATGCATCTAAAAGTTGTGTAATGAATAAGGATGGAAGAAGAAGAACTGATGTTGTTGAATTATTATGTTAGAAAAGTGTATTGAAAATCATATGGACTGCCAAAAGAGCAAACAAATTTGTTTTGAAAGAAGTGCAAGGAGATGGTCCTTATAGGCAAGAATGGTGAAACTTCATCTCACATACTTTAGGAATGTTGTCAGAAGTCCTAGTCCTTGGAAAAAGACATATTTGCAAAGTTGGAGGGCCAAAGAAAGAGAGAAGATGAACCTCACCAAGATGGATTTGCACAGTGATTGCAACATTAGTCTTGAGCATGACAGAGACAATGAGGATGCCATGGTTATAGCCATGAGGTTATATCCAGGTTTAAATCTATTGTTCATACATTTGCTATGAGTCATAATAGACTCTATGATACATAAGAGCAACAGTTTCTACAAGAAACAATTTCTAAAGAAGCCTATAAAAATAGAAGAATATATATCATGCTCATAGATAAAAATCCAAACATGTTGCTGTTGAGGTTATTTCCACTCATATAACCCTCCAGCAATTGACTGAAATCTGTAAACTTTTGTGATCAAAGATCTTTCATGTTTCTCCCAAGGAGCAGCTGGTGGATTTGAATTTAAGTTAGCAGCCCAATATGTTACAGAGTATACCACCAAGTCTCCTTTTACTATTGATAGTAAGATATAAAATTAAGAAAAATTAATACTATTCAAATTCATGTACAGATATAAGGCAATCTTGATACAATTTCATTATTATTATTTAAAGATATGGAACTCTATATGCAACTTATAAGGAAAGAGACTCCTCTCCTTTCCCTTCAGCATTGCTGAATAGAATAATAAAGTGAAATACCTTCTCAATATCAAAACACAGTGACTGTAGTCAAATTGGCCTACTACATAAACAGACACATAAACCAACAGAACAATATTGAAAAATGAGAAGTCTATCAACCTATAGATAGTCCATCTTGGATAAATGGCTGAAACTCAGTAAATAAGCTTTTTAAACAAATGGTGTTAGTAAAACTGTGTATCTATTTGCTGGAGGGGGAAGAAATGAAACAGGTCCCTTATTACACAGCATGCATAAAAAAAGAACTCAAAATGTGTCAAACACATAAAAGTAAAATCTGAAATTATAAAGATCGTTAAAAAAAAAGATTATGGTAAGATGCTGAACTAAGTAGCTAGTGGTCCAGACCATGTATAATTAAAACACTAGAACAAAGATCATAAATAACAATAACAGTCCTAGAAGCCCAAGTTTAAGAAAATGATAAATAAGTATTTAAAATGCCAACTGAATATCAAATAAAAAGACAGAGTAGTGAATTGTGAATGGACATGTATAGTACTGCCATTGCATATAAATCCATATGTTGTTTTTGTAAGGTGCATAGTGACCCTATGAACAAAAGATCTGAAACCAGTTCTGTTCTGTGCCATCCTCACACTTCCTGACGGACAAGAGCCCATTGCAGCAGTCACCTTGTCAATCCACCTGGTTGAAGGTCTTCCTCTCCTTCGCAGATCCTCCACCCTTCCCAACATCAGGTCCTTCTCCAAGGAATAGCACCTCCTTGCAAAATCTCCAAAGAATGTTATGTGAAACCTCATAATTCTTGCTTCCAAAGATCACTCTGGCTGCACCTTCTCCAAGACATATGACATATCTATTCATTTTCTTGGAAGTTCATGGAATGTTCAGTGCTTTTCTCTACCACCACAGCTAAAAGGCATCAATTCTTTTCCTGTAATACTTACT
The DNA here is from genome assembly GCF_000299155.1 of Elephantulus edwardii. Classification (NCBI taxonomy): domain Eukaryota; kingdom Metazoa; phylum Chordata; class Mammalia; order Macroscelidea; family Macroscelididae; genus Elephantulus; species Elephantulus edwardii. The sequence continues at coordinate 6,854,892 of NW_006399922.1, read as the reverse complement.
TATTGTCCAGGTCTTGGATGCATAGGTAGTAATAGGAAAGATGATGGCCTGAGTCAGATGCACCTTAGCTCTCACACTGACATCACTACTCTTTAATAATTTGGAAAGTTCCCTAACTACAGATTTTCCCATTGCAATGTGTCTCCTTATTTCCTGGCTGCTCATAAACACTGTATTATATTTATGTATATTATATTTCACACATTCCTTCATTCACATTGTGTTTGACACAATCATTTCTATGCATTGTGTCTTGGAGAGGGACATCATGCTTAGAAGAGTGGAAGGACAACACAGGAAAGGAAGACCCAAGATGAGATGAATTGACTCAGTGAAAGGAGCAATGGGATTAGGTCTATTGGAGATGATGAGATTGGTTCAAGGTAGGGTAGGTTTGGGATCTAATGTACATAAGGTATGAGTTACAAGAGACTCAATGGCATATAACAACAGCAATAAATAAACACTATACACACTACTGATACTGAAGTTATTGTATAAAGCAAACAATACACTTTACACCATAAAAAGAAAACCATTAAGGAAATTAAGAGATGTAGGGGTTAAGCTGTCCAAGGCAGTAACTGCCTGGGTTAAGAAAAAACAAACAGTGGGGCAGCATAACCTTTATTCTCATGCTGAAGCTGCCTTCTGATAGAGTTGTGATTATTGAAACAAGGAAGGCCAGAAAATAAGAAAGAGTACAAAACCTCTTGGAGTCCAGTTAACACATTTCACTGCTTATATAATGAAAATATTGTTAAAAAAAACAAAACCAAACCACCAAAACTATGAGAACTACAGATTATGAGGACATTCAGCCATGAGTTCTTCCCCCTTACTACTTGACTAAAGAAAGTCTTGAGTGGTTCATTCCGGTCACCTAACACATTTCTGCTGGTCAGAGTAAGTAAAACATGAGCTCACTTCGGCAGCACATATACTAAAATTGGAACAATACAGAGAAGATTAGCATGGCCCCTGCGCAAGGATGACACACAAATCTGTGAAGTGTTCCATATCTTGTTCATTAAAATTAATTTGAAAACAAAAGAAAGTAAAACATATGGTGACCCATGTGATATGAGAGCAACAATGGATGTCTTCAAGGCAAGTAATTGTTCCATTAAAGACTGAATACCATGTCTTTAACTGCTTATTCAGCCAGGAAAATTTCTTCTCCTTTGGTGATCCCATCTTCAGGCCTATCACAGGCAAACATAAACTCCAACTTAATTGGGAGTTCCACTTTACCCTTCTGTTGAGCTGGCAGAAATTCCATTCCAGGATAGATATATCTTGCCTCTAACCTGCTCTAGCAATAGTATCTACAAGGTGCTCACTCTCTGTGTCTTCTTCATGTCTTTCTAGTTTTCCTTTATTTTCCTATCCCTTCATTTTGTGATATATTATCCACTCCTTCTTTCTCTTTTTGTTTGCTTTTCCTTTTTCATTCATTTGTATATTTTTCCTTCTATCACCAGAAATGTTGTTTCTGTCAAGATCATTTGCAGAACAATGGCTAAAATGAACAATCAAAATTTGTCAACCTCTACTGATGATTCTACATTAGTCAACTCACATCTCTCCCTCATTGACATGTTCAAACTCTTTGTTGTCTTGACTGAGGTGTAAATTCTTAAACATTAGTACTCCAGGGAGCTGTAGAAACTTGAAAGAGGAAAAATTACTTAATTTTGGAGCGTGTAGTTGAAACTCAGATTCGGATTTAACTAGACATGCAGCTTTCCAAAATCCTTCAATCCCTTAAGTAACAAGATGAAAATAACTGAGAATGATTTCTTAAATTTTTATAAGTGCTTCTTGGAAAATTAATTAGTTCATACTAAATTACATATCATACAGAAAAGTGGAAAGATATTACAAATACCTGTTTGAAAGAATAAGAAAAATCTATTGTTAAGGCAACAGGAATTTGCAGGAGAAATTCCAGGAGACAAGAGATAAGCCTATTTTTTTTAATTTTATAAATTTCTGTAATCAAACCTATGTAGATAGAAGTTTACATATGCAATACTGTGTATTACCCCTGTAAAAGCAGAAAACAGAAAAATAAATAGGTTTGAACATTTCTAGACAAACGTGACTGTTATTTTCTTTACAATACCAACTCAACACAGTACAACTGTGATAATTTTTCCACATTTCACAACACAACTAAAGTTACAAAAAAAATTTAAAAGTTTGTATATATAAAGAGCAATTGCAGTATATTATGCATCAATAACAGCAACAGCTTTTCCAGGTTCTACAGTCACAGGAACAAAATAATAGAGATATGCTCCACATTCCATTAAAAAAAAGCAAAAAAACAACTCAGAAAACATTAAAGTTCTGTCACTATTGGGGTACCTGGAAACTTTTTTTCTTCTGACACAATTTAAAAAAACCAAAAACTTCTCAATAATCATCTGGAAAGAAAATATTGTAGAATAATATATCCCTGATGGACTGGCAGCCCTGACAGTGAGACAATGAGGCAAGGAAGCAAAATGGACAGCTGAAATTTAAGTGAGATAAGTCAAAAGCAACTCTCTGCACACACCAGGGAGCTGCCTGCTGACACCAGGCCCACACCCGGGAGCTGCCAGGTGACACCAGGTACCCACTAGGGAGCTGCTTCCTGACACCAGGCTCACATCAGGAAGCTGCTTGCTAATACCAGACATGCACAAAGGAGCTGCTTGCTGATTCCAGGCATGAGCCCGGGAGCTGCTTTCTGACATCAGGCACCTGCCTGGGAGCTGCTTGCTGACACCAGGCTCGTGCTGGAGAGCTGCTTGCTGATGCCAGGCACATACCAGGAAGCTGCTTCCTGACACCAGGTACACGCCCAGGAGCTACTTGCTGACACCACTCATGCTTCAGGGAGCAGCTGAGGCACATTTCGAGGAGCAATGTGCCAGAGGAAACCACTCCAGGCTGAGCCGGAAGGCTGGAATCTGAGTGAGTGTGAGCCTGGAACTCCAGTCCCATACTCCTGGCACATGTCTAGAACTCCAGTACTTACAATGCCGGTCTGAGCCCAGAACAATGCTCCAGACATACACTGTGCAACGCTGGAACTTGAATGAGATACTTTGGAAGGGGGAGGGGGTGTCACTACTGTTTGGCTGAATCACAGGGGAAACATGAAGCCAAATCAGAAGAGAGTGAGACAGCTGGAGCTCGCTCTTGTAGGGAAAACCGAGGCGTCCTTGTTTTTCATCAGGTCTCTGTCCTCTGCCTTGTGTTTCCTCATGTCTAGTCCATCAACTGCATTTGGGCCAGAGCATCTTGGGCTACCTGAGCTGTGGCAGTCATCTGACAGAGGAGGCTGATTTCACAGGCCTTTTCTCTATTGAAATGAGAGAAGCCCAGGCAGGGTAGCTGCCACACCTTCTTCTAGAGCAGTGCTTATTGCCTCAGACATGAAAAAAACCTAAAACTCTACCACAACAATGTCATGTAGGAAGAAAGCTACCTCACCCACTACACACGCCAAAACCAGGAGGAGCTTTAAAAAAATCGAAAACAATGCAGATAAAAAAAGAGAGATATTAGAGGCTTTGGAAAAACAAGAAACCACAATTCAAAATATGAGGACCAATGTTTCAGATGTTGTCAACATGATAGAGGGTCACATGAACAGGATTGAAGAGATGGAACACAGAACCAGTGAGATAGAAGATAGAATTGTTATCACTGATCTTCTAGAGCTAAAAGCAGACTCAAAAAAGAAGGGAAAAAGAAGAAAACATAAGAATAACATGGGACACCATTAAGAGAAACAACATACCTCATTGGAATCCCAGAACAGAAAAAAGTAACTAAAGGCACTGGAAGAGTTGTAGAAGAATTACTAGAAGAAAACTTCCCAGGAGAAAAGCAAATAAGATAAAATGCCAATTTCTCACCAGAAACCATGCAAGCAAGAAGACAGTGGAATGACATAAAACACTCAAAAAACACAACTATCAACCAAGAATATTGTACCTAGCAAAATTGCCCATCAAATATGAAGGAGAGATCAAGATACTTCCAGAAAAACAGAACCTAAGGGAGTATGTAAAAATAACACCAACATTGCAGGAAACACTAAGAGATGTCCTTCTTACACAGAAAGCAGGATGGACCAAAATAACTAGCAACAACAGCAAAAAGAACTCAACAAAGTAATAACAGTAAAGCCTTGCCTCTCAAGAATTACACTGAGTGGAAATGCTTTGAATGCACCACTGAAGAGAAAAAGAATAGCAGATTGGATAAAAAAAGAAGATTCATCAATACGCTGTCCACAAAAGGCACAGCTGAAAAATGAAGATAAAGACTAAAAGTAAAGGGGTGGTAAAAAAATATATCAAGCAAACAGCAATTAGAAAAAACAGGAGTAGTGATATCAATCTCTGATAAAATAAGTTTCAATACGAAAACCATCAAAAAGGCCATGAAAGGTCAATACATAATGCTTAAACCCCAAGTCTCTGTAAACTTCCATTAAAATTAATAAAAAAAATAATCTATAAAAAAGAGAGACTGTTGGCAACGATTTGGACTGAGATTATTGAGGAAAACAGTTAAGGAATTTAGCAACGAAAACATTGTATTAAAGTTATATATTTTCCAAACCTAAAAAAGAAACTGAGACTTGGGACAGAAAGAGAAAGCAACCATTTGAGAAAACACTGTAATTCTTATGTCTGTCAATAAGGATTTTAGCACTTTTTAAAATTTTCAAATAATCATCACACATAGTTCTTTATCTCTAAAACACAAAGAACAGTAGGTAGAGCCAATAAATATAGACAGCAAGTTCAATAATTAAAAATGCATATTTGTTTTAGCGCTTAAGAATTAAGAGCCACTAAACAATGGCAATATATACTTATTACACCATCTGAATGTGATAACTTGAAACAGCAAGTTTCCCCCTATTCCCTTAAGATCAAAAGATTGCTCTTAGGAAGCCCCAAAAGGCTTGAACTCTCTAAAGAAAATACCATGCTCATACCTCCCTGAAGTGCAAATTTGATTACCATTAGCAAGAAAGGAATGGTTTGCCTCAACTTCCAAGGGAATGTACAGGATAAAGCCCATTGCTAAGGCAGCCAGGACTCAGTACCCAGGGATCTAATGCCTGAAGTCAACATCTCCTTTAATGTATGGAAACAAAATAAAGAATAATACAGAGAGAGGAAAAAAGGATCAATAGAACAAGAAGATATAACAATAATAAGTATCAATGCACCAAATTAAAGACCTTCAAAATATATAAAAAGCATTAACAAAACTGAAAAAGGAAATAGACAACACTACTATGGTAGCTAAAGATTTCAATACAGCACTCTCAAGAAAAGATAGGACTACCAGAAAGAAACTCAACAAAGATTCTGAAGAAATAAACCACACAATAAATCAACTCAATCTCACAGATGTAATGAATAAAAAAAATCATATCCAAAAAAATTATACTTTCTTCTACAATGTGCATGTAACATTCACCAGAATAGATCACGTTTTAGGTCACAAGGCAAGAAACAATACATTTTAAAAAAAAAGAAACAATACAAAACATCTTCTCAGACCACAGTGCTACAAAATCAGAAATTAATTACAAGAGGATAAAGGAGAAAAAACATACATTTGGAAGCTGAACAACACCTTGCTTGAACATGACTGGGTATTAGAAGAAATTAAAAAGTTTCCTGAAAAAAAAATTACAATGAAAACACCACTTACAAAAACCTCTGGGAAACAGCCAAAGCAGTAATCAGAGGTCAATTTATAGCAATAAGCAAAAGGCAGAAAAAATGGTGATTAACGCTCTAACCCAACATCTCAAACAAAGTGAAAAAGAACAGCAAGATAACCCTACACCCTCTAAAAAAACCTGAAATTTCTCCTTTTGTGACTGAGATACTGTATGGTGCCACTGTTGTAGAATGAGGCTGACATCAGGGTGGGGGTAAGATTGAGAAAAACTGGATAAATTATGTATACTGTATTGAAGCAGATGAGGGAGAGAATAGGTTAAAAGTAATATATTTTAGGGCATTACGATTATCATAAGAGGGTTGCAGAGTGGAGTATACTTGGGATGGGAGT
>NW_006399922.1:6847012-6848687 GCF_000299155.1 Elephantulus edwardii | reverse complement strand
GGGGCTTGGGCGCTGCTGGGGGTTTATGCAGCAGCACCCTGTGTGTTAAGGGTCACACAGGTGTGGGTTGCAGGTGGGTCCCACAGTGTCCGGTAGTCTTCGTTCCTCTCAGTTCTCTCAGTCTTCGCTCCTCTGGAGCTCCGCGGTAGGCGGCTGGCTGCCATTCTTCCCGGGTCTCTTCCAGGTCCCTTTCGCAGTGTTCCCCCATCCGGTGGCTGGCTGCCATTCTTCCCAGGTCTCTTCCAGGTCCCTCTCGCGGCGTTCCCCCGTCCGGCGTTCCCGTCCAGCGGCAGCATTCCCCCGTCCGGTGGCTGGCTGCTGTTCTTCCCGGGTCTCTTCCAGATCCCTCTCGCGGCGCTCCCCCGACCGCCGGCATTCCCCCCATCAGGTGGCTGGCTGCCATTCTTCCCGGGTCTCTTCCGGGTCCCTCTTGCTGCGTTCCCCCGTCCGGCGGCGGCGTTACCCCATCCGGTGGCTGGCTGCCATTCTTCCCGGGTCTCTTCCGGGTCCCTCTCGCGGCGCTCCCCTGTCCGGTGGCGACGTTCCCTGGTCTGGCGGCCTCGCCCCCGCGCTGCGTTGCCCCCGCGCTGTGTCGCCCCCTCTTAATTTTAAATGACATAGTTTTACCTTGCTCTGCTTGCACAATAGTGCCTTGGTCTAAGTTTATGTTTTGCATGAGCACAAATAAGTCCTCTGAGATTTCCATTCTCCTTACTATTATCCACAATTTTTTATAATCCACACATCAAATGTCTTTGCATAATCAATAAATGCACAAATAGGCACTCTTCCGGTATTCCTACTTTTAATCAGGATCCATCTGACGTCAGCAGTGATATCCCTGGTGCCACAGCCTCTTCTAAATCTTGCTTAAACTTCTAGCAATTCCCTACCTATGTATTGTTCTGGCCATCTTCAAATGATCTTCAACAGTATTTTGTTTGCATGTGATAGTAACGATATTGTTTGAGAGTTTTCACATTCTGTTGGATCACCTTTCTTGAGTGTGGGAACAAATATAGACCTCTTCCAATCCGCTGTTAAGACAGCTGTCCTCCAGATTTCCTGGCATGGACTTGTAAGCACATCCAAGGCTGCTTCTGTAATTGAAACAAATCAATTGATATCTTATAATTTCCTGGAGTTTTATTTGGTTGCTAATGCCATCAGTGGAACTTCAGCTTCCTCCTTCATTACCATTGAGTTCTGCTTATGTGATACTTCAGAAATTTTTCAGTGTCGGTCACTTCTATTAGGTACAGTGACTCTGTCTATACCTTTTTTTTATGCTTCTTGAATCATTTTACACAACATCCTTCAATATTGCAACTCAAAGCCTTAAATTCATTTTTCAGTTCTCTCAGCTAGAGAAATGCAGAGCGAGTTTTGCAATCCCAGCCCTCTGCAAACTCTGTTATAATATTTTGCTTTGTCTTCTCGAGCTACCCTTTGAAATCTTGTGTTCAGCTCTTTTATTTCGGCATTCCCCCCCCCTTTATTTTGGCTTCTCTGCACTCTTAATGAAATTTTCAGTCTCTTCTGACATCCATTTTGATTTTTTTCTTTTTTCTCTCTTCATGGATGATATCTTTGATGTTTATCCCACAACTCATCTGGTCTTTGATAATTGGAGTTCTATGCTTCAAATCTGAAATTGAAAGGAAACAATAATTAT
>NW_006399922.1:6838229-6846912 GCF_000299155.1 Elephantulus edwardii | reverse complement strand
CATTTTGAGTCAGATGTTCATATGATATATTATTCTGGAGATGAAAAGGTGAGGAAAAATGGAGTTGCTTTCATAGTTAAACAAGAAATTTCTAGATCCATTTTGAAGTACAACATTGTGAGTGATAGGATTATATCCATACGCTTACAGGGAAGCCCAGTGAACACCACTATCATTCAGATATATGCACCAACAACCAGAGCCAAAGAAGAAGAAATAGATGATTTCTACCAACTCTTACAGTCAGAGATAGATCGAACATGCAGTCAAGATGCTTATGGATAGGAAGACTCAATATTGCAAAAATGACAATACTGCCAAAGGCAATTTATACATTCAATGCTATCCCAATACAAATACCAATTCCATTCTTGAATGAGATGAAAAAGGCAATCTTCAGTTTCATTTGGAATGGAAAGAGACCCAGAATAATCAAAGCACCCCTTACAAAGAGAAACAAAGTAGGAGCCATTTCCCTCCCTGATTTCAAATTCTACTACACTGTCGTGGTGGTCAAACCAGCATGGTACTGGTACAATGACAGACACATAGATCAATGGAATAGAATTGAGAGTCCAGAAATCAGCCCATCTACCTATGATCAACTGATTTTTGACAGGGAGATTAAATCAGTTAAGTGGGGAAACATAGCCTTTTTAACAAATGGTGTTGACAAAATTGGAAAACTATCTGTAGAAAATTCAAGCAGGATCCACACCTCACTCCATACACAAAAACCAACTCTAAGTGGATCAAGGACATAGCACTAAAACTAAGGACTATAAACTTCATTAGAGAAAAGGTTGGAAGAATTCTAGAAGTCTTAAACCACAACATAAACAGTCTTCCAAGCATCCCTTACAGGAGAGTGTAAAAAATAGATGAACGAGATCTTCTAAGATTAAAATCCCTATGCACATCCAAAACCTTCTCTAACAGAGTAAAAAAGAAGCCACGCTGGGAAAAAAGGTTTGGTATTGACATGTCAGATAGAGGACTTATATCTAGAATTTATAAAATACTTAAGCACCACAACAAGATAAAGGTAAACAACCCAATTGTAAAATGGGCACAGGATATGAACTGACATTTCACCAAAGAAGACATTCAGATGGTGAACAAACACAAAAAGAAATGTTTGAAATTCTTAGCTCTAAGAGAGATGCAAATAAAAACAACTATGAGATATCATCTCACCCCAGTAAGAATAGAAAAATTCAACAGAGCAGAAAACAACAAATGCTGGCAAGGTTGTGGAGAAACTTGAAACTTCATTTACTAATTGTGGGAGTGTAAAATGGTGCAGCCACTATGGAAGACAGTATGGTACTTTCTCAGAAAGTTGCAAATAGAGAAATACTATTTGATCCAGCAGTTCCACTTCTGGTAATATATCCTAAAGAATGTAGAACTGCTACCCAAGCAGATATAAGCACACCCATGTTTATTGTGGCTTTGTTCACAAGAGTTGGAAACCCAAGTGCCCATCAACAAACAAATGGATAGAGAAGCTGTGGTATATTCACACAATGGAATACTATGCAGCATTGAAAAACAAGGAACTCATACAAAATGGGTGACTATGGAGGACATTATATTGAGTGAAATATCTCTGTCACAAAATTACAAATAGTGCATAGTGCCACTGTTGTAAAGCGTGACTGACATTGAGGTTGGTGGGAAACTAAGAAGGGATAATGATATATACTGTGTTAAAATAGATGAGGGAGAGAACTGTTTAGGAGGAATATATGATTAGGTATTATTGTCATGACAAGGGTCCAGAATTAAAGCTGCATAGTGGAGTGGACTAGGGGTTGGAGAAAATTGTATAACTATTAAAGAATATTTTTTTTTTTTACTTTTCAAAGAGAAGAGCAAACTGGAGGAGGGGTGGGCAGGGAGGAAAGTGTACAACTATGAATGAATGGAAACACAAAGTATCTCTTAACTTTTAATAAACATTAAGAAAAAAATCCAAAGGAGGGAATGAAAAGAATAACTCCATTAAAGAAAACAGCTCTTATATACACAGTCACTACTAAATATCATAAAGCAGGTACAAATACTTTACATTTATAGACATGATACAGAATGGTCCTACATCTATAATACTGTTGTTACTGTGTGCCATCAAGTTGGAACCAACCTGTAGCTCCAGTGGACTTTCAAAGGCAGTTTAATCACATAACAGGAGATTTCCCATCCTTCTCCTGCAGAGCTGCTGGTGGATTTGAACCGTAAATATGAGTGGCATGCCTTCAAGATTGCAGTATAGCTACTTACTACTAGGCCACCAGAGAACATTGCTGGGCAAAGAAGGCTAAGTTGGCAATTGTTTTCTTTCAACTTTCTGTATATGCCATCCATTGTCTTCTTGCTTACATGGTTTCTGCTGAAAAATCAGAACTTAATCTGATTGCTTTTTCTTTATAGGCAACTCTTTCTCTCATGCTGATTTCAGTATTCTATCCTTGATTATGATATTATCTAGAATATGATTATGATATGTCCTGATGTTTTCCTTTTCTGGTCTAGTCTATTTGGTTCTTGCAGAGCTACCTGAAGATGGATTTCCTCATTCTTTGTAATACTTGGGAAGTTGTCTTCTAGTACCTCTTTCACAATTTTCTGTGATTTCCCTATCCCTCTCATATTCTCAAATTCCAATCATATGTATGTTATTCCTTTTGATGTCATCCCACATGATTCTAATTTTCTTTATGTCTTATCTCTGATTTTTCTTCTAGTATGATTTTGTTGAGGTTTTTGCCTTCCAGCTCACTGACTGTTCCATCTTTTCTGATCTAGTTTTTTGTCCTTCAAGCGTGTTTGACATTTCTGCCATTTCAGTGTTAATATTCTAGATTGTATTTTTATGCCTTTCTATTATTTCTAGTACTGTGTTGGCAGTGCCATCTCTATGTTGTGATGATTTTTTTTAAAAGTTCTTGTGCCTCTTTATTTAGAGTTTCAATCCTTTGTTACAATTTTTTTCCTGCATTTTCTTCCATAGTTTTCTTCCATAGTTCCAAGTTCCCCTCATCAATATATTTTTTTGCTCCTTATCTCTAGAGTGTTTGCTTTGTCAGTGGTTTTCTTTATTTCTTATCATTTGTACCTCTGTAGCCATTCAAATATATAGTTCTCTACCTCTAGGTTAGTCTCTTTATTTGTGGTTTCCATTGTTTCTTCCATCATTTGTACTTTCATTCTTAGCTGTTTGAATGTCTCCATATCAATATATATCATCTGCATTCTTGACCCTGGGTATTCATGAGGTTTGTAAGGATTAAATTTTTTTTAATGTGTTTGAAATTACCTATTCCTTTCTTGACATTATGTGAAGTTTCTTGATTAAGTGTCAGGTTGTTGTTATTGTGTCTGTGAAAGTTATTGGTGGTTCTTGTTTTTATAATGTTACTGACTAATTGGCAAGTTAAAATGTTCAGTCTATGGGGTGAGTTACCCACTTTACTGTAAGTCCTTTCTTGGAAAATTTGCCTTTCCTAAAGTCCTTGAGATTCTCGTTGTTCTGCACTGCAACCCTGTAGGAATCTTTCCTTGATGTAGTCCCCTGGCACCAATTCTGTAGTCCTCATTCATGTATAAAGTGGCTGTGTGATGTGAGACCAGGTTACTTGAGCAGTTTCTCATGCACATTTCCCCCGAGAGCTTAATGTCTTTTTGTCTCTGGAGTGGCACAAGATTAGAGATCAGAGCTACCAGCTCAAGCAGCTTGCATGCAGGGTGCCATGAGTCAGCTCTCTCTCTCTTGCAGAGGTCTCTGAAAATTCTTTCCTCTGCTTGAAGTTCTATATACTAAAGTCTTTTGTCCTGTTTCGCCCCTGAGATTGCCCCCACAGCCATGGAGGGAGGGATCCTGTAATGGAGGGAGCTATAGCCCCAGCGATGCCTCAGTTCCTTCTCCCCACAAGCAATGGAGAATGCTCATTCTCAGCACAGAGCCTAACCTCCTTCACCTTTTCTCCTGCCTTCCTTTGTCTCTGGTGTGGTAGGAGATCAGGACCACCAACTCAAACAGCTCTTATGCATAGGTTCTCAAATCAGCCCTCTGTTGCAGAGAGTCAAGAAAATTTTTTCCTCTGTTTGTACTCCTGTATATTAAAGTCTCTATTCCTATTTGGGCCCTGTGATGGCTCTGCAGCCTCAGAAGTAAGGACCCCCAGACAGAGGGACCTATAACCCCAGGGACCCGTCTGCCCCTTCTCTCCAGGCAATGGAGAGGGCTCCTTCTCAGTCCCCATTTTTACTAGCATGGTTTCTGTTCAGAAGCCATAACTTAATTGACAATTTTTCATAGATGACTATTTTTCTGGTGCTACTTTTTATATTCTTTCCTTATCTTTGATTTTGGAGAATTTATTATATGACTTGATTTTTTTAGGGGGGTTGTTCTAGTCTGTTTGAAGTTCTCAGAACTTCTTGAATGCCAGTTTCCTCATTCCTTCTGAAAGCAGTGACTTTTTTTCTAGTATTTCTTTCACAATGTTCTCAATGTTTTCCTCTTGTGTTCTGGAATTCTAATCATATGTATGTTGTTCCTTTTTTATCTTATCTTACATGATTCTAATGTTCACTTCATTTTCTTTCCATCTCCCCCTTCTTTTTTCTTGTAGTATGTTCCCTGTCTTCCAGCTCACTTACTTTCTGTTCCATCTCATCTGTTTTTTTGGTCCCTCTAGCATATTGGAAAAATCTCTTAACTTGGTTTGATACTCTTGATTTTTTTATGAGTTTCTGTTATTTCCAATACTGTATTGGCTGTTCTTTCTTTGTCTTGTGATAATTGTATAGGGTCGTCTATCTCTTTATCTAGAATTCCAATTATTTTTTTCCAACTTTTGTAATTTCTTCTGTAGTTGTTAATATTCATTCAGGTCAATATATTTCTTGGGACTCCCTGTCTCTGGAGTATTTGCTCTATTTATTGCTTTCATCTTTCCTTCCATCATATACATCTATTTCTGTAGCTGTTCAGATAACTGCACCTTAATGTATTTCTCTTGTCTCTCTGTCTCTAGGTAATTCATGTCATTTGTGGCTTTCATTCTTCCATAATTTGGGGTTCCCTCAGTTGTTTTTCATATAACTCAATATCAGTATATTTCTTTTGCCTTTCTGTCTCTGGGTATTCATACAGTTGGGGGAGGTTTGTTGCTTTTGTTGTTGTTTTTTCCCCCACAATGTTTAATGTTGTCTCCTTCTTTCTTGACATTATGAAAAGATTTTTTATTGATATATGTTGTGCTGTATCTGTTCTGTCTATGTTGTTTGATTATAGGTACATAACTTTATGAGACTATTAATTAGTTGCATGCTTAAAGTGTTTTATCTGGAATGGAGTGGAGGGCAACTTGGACTGCGAGCAGTCCTTTTCAATCCTATGGAGCTGATTATAGACCCCACTCCTGAAGTCTAGTTTACTTCTTGGATTTTGGAGTGGTGCATCCAGGTTCCCCAGGTGAAGCAGTTTTTCTCCAAGAGGATTACAAGAAGCTCCCTTTCTAACTCTTCCATATACTGACTTTGTGAGAGAGTTTCTCACTTGATTGATGACCTACCACCAAAAATCTACTGTTTTCTTTGGTTTGAGGAGTGGCTAGGCCAAGATCTCCACCTCTATTTTCTACTCTCTCAGGTTGTTCTGGGAAAAGGTCCTTATCTCTAATATTCTGCTCTTAGATACTGGAGTCTTCCAACTGAGGCATACAGGTAGATTAGCAGGATAAGGTCCAAGGTGAAGATGATGCCTTGTCAGGACCCAATGTGTTTGTATTCCCTGTTTGTGTTCTGAGGTGAGAGGGGGTTGGAGGGACTTTGATGAACTTCCAGGTTCCCTTTATGCCAGGATATGGGCTTGGGAACAGTACCTTTAAGTGGAGTAGAATAGCTGGAATCAGTGAGCCTACTTTTGATCCAACCTTTTCTCCTTGAACAGTTACTGGAAGTACTGCCTGAAGCATAAGCACACCCAGTTGTCATTGTTGTTGCTGTTATGCACCATAAAGTCACCCGTGATTAATAGCAACCCTCAGTACAATAGCTCTGAATTCTGTCCTACTGTGAGCCAGTGTCACTGTCTCTGACACACCTAGCCCATTATCTTTTTTACTGTGTGAAATCATCTCATCCAGGATCTTCTCCTGTGCTGACTCTTCACCCTTCTGAGTATGACGTTCTTCTCCAAGGACTGGTCCCTCCTGGCCACATGCCCAAAGTATGTGAGATGGAGCTTCAAAATATTTGCTTCTAAGGAGAAACTTGGTTTCGCCTTTTGTAAAACAAACCTATTTGTTCTCTTGGGCATCCAAGGATGACCAACACTCTTCTCCAGCACCACAACACAAAGATTTTTCCCCTATCATCCTTAATCATTGTCCAGGTCCTTTGATGCAAAGCAAGTAATTGGAATGACCATGATCTTGATCAGGTGCACCTTAGTCTCTAGACTGATATTGTTACTCTTTAGTGCTCTAGAGAGGTCCCTGACAGCAGATTTTTCCTAAAACAATTTGTCTTTTGATTTTCCTGACCTCTAATGCCTATCAAGAGTGTTGATTGCAGAGCCAAGGAAGCTGAAGTTTATAACAATCTCAGTATCTTCTCCAATTATCATAATGCTGCCAGTTGGCCCATGGAGTGGAAAATAAGATGGCCAGAATTTTAAATTATCTCCAAGTTTAGTATTTTTATTAAATGCTATTTCATAAGTCTGACATTTAATAAAAATGTTTGGTATACCAGACAAGCCAAATGACAATATACACATTTGATAAGCATACTATAAGAAACTCAGCAAAGAACTTTAAAATAACTGTGATTCATAAAATAGAAAGGAGATAATCAAAAAGGGAGAAAACTCAAGATTTGTACACCAGTGTTCATAGCAGCATTATTGACCATTGCAAAAGCATGGAAACAGCTCAAATGTCCAACCACAAATGAATGGATTGAGATATTATGGTACATTCACACAACAGAATACTATGCAGCACAAAAGATCAATAACTTTTTAAATGCTTACCTAACTTAGGAGGGACTGGAAAGCATTATGCTGAGTGAACTAACTCGGTCCCACATGGATAAATATTGTATAAAACTGTTATTGTAGAATGGGTATAAGGATCCAAGAGGGGTAGGAGAGACTGGAAGCAGAGGGATGTGGATGTGCAGGGGGATTGGGGCAATAATCATTGCGTTGTACAATTTGATGGGTGGGGGGTGAGGGAAATTGAAAGAATTTGTTCAAATTTGTATTTGAGTTTTGTAAATAAACCAGTAGAAAAAAAACTTTAATAACTAAATATTAAAGGGTGTTTTTAACAAAATAATTGTAATTAATATATTCTAAAATGTTGTTGGTCAGTGCTGTTTATTCCAGTACAACTCATAATGGCTCTATGAAGAACAGATCTGAACCCTGTCCTATCCTGTGCCATTACTGACACTCTAGAGCCCATTACAACAGTTACTGTGTCAATCTACATGGTTGAGCTTTTACTCCATCACCAACCCTCTGCCTTTCCAAGCATGATATGTCCCTCTCTAAGAATAACCTCTCCTAGCAACATGCCTGAAGTATGAAACAAAGCTTTATAATCTTGCCTCCAAGGAGTACTCCTCACTTTCTCCAAGACAAACATGTTTGTTTTTTCGGCAGTTCATGGGAGGTTCAGTACGTTTTGCCAATACCACAGCTCAAAGGCATCACTTCTTCTTTTGTCATCCTTATTCATTGTCCAGCTCTCAGATGAATAGCAGGTAATCCAAAAGTCCATGTCCCGAACTCAATATACATTAATCTTCAAACTGGCATCACTGCTTCTCGGAAATTTAGAGAAGTCCCTGAGTTCAGAAATTATCAGTGCAAAAATCTCCTGATTGCTGGACTAAGGGATTGTGGATCCAAATAAGATGAAGTTGTTAACAGTTTCAATCTTTTCTCCATCAATTGTGATGTTGGCTATCAATAAAACGGTAAGAATCTTTGTTTTCTTGATGTTGAGATCAAACTATATTGAATGTCTCTGGTCTTCTGCAGCAAGTGCTTCAAGTCCTCTTCACTTTCAGCAAGTAAGGTTGTGTCATCTGCATAACACAGGTTATTGATGAGTCCTTTTCTGAAGGGAGAATACAACCTTTACATGTTGTTGTTGTTTGATGCCTTTGAGTCGTAGACGACTCATAGCTACCCTATGAACGAACAGCCTTGAGCACTGTTCGTACATAGAGTTTCCGGAGGCAAACCATTTCAAAAGTGGATGCCGCTCCTGCTTCCAGGCTTGATTTAGTCGGGAAGCTCTAGCCAACACTGTCCACCATGGGCACGCAATACCACGATTGGCACATGACTGACACAGTCTTCAGCATCACAGCAACCACGAGTTACCTCTGTACAGCAACGCACAGACCAGACAACTTTTACATATGCCTTTCTTAATTTTAAATGGTATCTGTATTGGGATTGAATTAAATGTGTAAATTGCTTTTGGTACTATTGCCATTTTCACAACATTGAGTCTTCCTATCCATGAGCAAGGGATATTCTTCCACTTTTCAAGATCTCTTTTTGTTTCTTGCAGTAATGTTTTGTAATTTTCTTGGAAAAGGTCCTTTGTACTTCTGGTTAAATTTATTCCCAAGTATTTAATCTTGTGAT
>NW_006399922.1:6836700-6838129 GCF_000299155.1 Elephantulus edwardii | reverse complement strand
AAAAACAAAAAAAAACACCCAAACTGAAATTATAAAAATTAGAGCAGAAATGAACAAAACCGAAAACAGAAAAACAATTGAAAGCATCAACAAATCTAGGAATTAGTTCTTTGAAAAGGTTAATAAAATAAAAAACCACTAGCAAAACTAACAAAGGAAAGGAAGTAAAAGACAAAAAATAATCTGAATAAAACATAAAATGGGCAACATCACAAAAGAACCAACTAAAATAAAAAGGCTAATATTGGAACATTATGAAAAAATTATACTCAAACAAATATGAAAACCTAAAGGAAATGGACAAATATTTAGAAATTCACAACCTACCTAAACTGACAAAAATTATATTTGAACACCTGAATAGATCCATTACAATAGAAAAAAATGGAAAGGTAATGAAACAACTTACAGCCAAAAAAAAGCCCTAGACCAGATGGGTTTACAAGTGAATTTTGTCAAACATTCAGAGAAGAAATGTCACCAATTCTACATGAACTATTTCAGAAAATAGAAAAAGGTGGAATTCTTCCAGATTCATTCTATGACACAAACATACCCTTGATATCAAAGCCGAGTAAAGACAACACCAAAACAGAAAACTATATGCCAATATCCCTCAAGAACAGATGCAAAAATCCTGAATAAAATCCTGGCCAATAGAATTCAACAATATGTAAAAAAAAAAAATTCACCATAACCAAGTGGGATTCGTAAGAGGTATGATAGTTCAACTTAGAAATACAATCAAGGTAATTCATCACATAAACAAAACAAATAATAAATTTCTATGATCCTATCAATTGATGCAGAAAGGCCTTTGATAAAAATCAACACCCTTTCCTCATTAAAACACTCAACAAAATAGGATTAGAGGGGAATTTCTTCATCATGGTAAAAAGTACATACTTAAACCCGAGTCAACATTGTTCTCAATGGAGAGAGATTAAAGGCATTCTCTTTGAGAACAGGAACTAGATAAGGATATCCACTATCACCTTTCCTATTCATATTGTTTTCGAAGTCTTAGCAATGGTCATAAAACAAGAGAAGAAAATAAGAGGTATACAAATGGGCAAAGAGGAGGTAAAATCATCTCTCTATGAGGATAATATGATAGTATGCTTAGAAAACCCTAAAGACTCAACAAAAAAATTACTGGACATAGTTGACTAATTCAGCAAAATGGTAGGACACAAGATCAACATACAAAAACTAATTGGATTTCTCTACAGTGACAAAGAGAATATAGAACTGGAGCTAAGAAAAATAATACCATCACAATAGCTAATCACAAGATTAAATACGTGGGAGTAAATCTAACTAGAAGC
The DNA here is from genome assembly GCF_000299155.1 of Elephantulus edwardii. Lineage (NCBI taxonomy): Eukaryota > Metazoa > Chordata > Mammalia > Macroscelidea > Macroscelididae > Elephantulus > Elephantulus edwardii. The sequence goes on along the minus strand of NW_006399922.1, from coordinate 6,836,801 downwards.
ACAAAAGATCTATTCAAAGAAAATTACAAAACATTACTACAAGAAACAAAAGGAGGCCTGAACAAATGGAAGAATATACCTTGCTTATGGATTTGTTGTTG
>NW_006399922.1:6832357-6836600 GCF_000299155.1 Elephantulus edwardii | reverse complement strand
AAATATATATTCTATAGCTAATAAAATAAAGTAACTTAAAAGAAAAGATAGCCTAGTTCAATAGTAAATTAAAATAAGAAACTGCAAATAAGGTATAAGAAATGAACCAAACTGAGGCACAGAGGGAAAGGGAAGGATGGAAAAAACAGAAGGAATTAAGAAAAAGAGATAAATCTGAGACATAGGAAGAAACACAAAGAATAATGGACTTTCAGAAATAAAGTAAAGAATGAGTCAGAAGCAATATTTGAAGCATAATGTTCTTACATATTGTGGAGTTGATGTTTTTGTTGGTACCATAACTGATTGTCAGACATATCATGGTGACTCTATGAACCAAAAAAGAAATAACAATGAAAAATGTAAATAATGTTGAGATAATATATAAGAAATATGACCCATAAAAGCTTATAAGATAGAGCTAAAGCCAAGCAGAGAGAAAAATGTATAATCATTAAAAATCTAAACAAAGTACTAACAAATCAAATACAGCGATACATTGTCATTGTTGTTAAGTGGCATTGAATCAAATACAACCCATAGCAAGCCTATAAAAAATGGTTTTGATCCTGTCCTAGCCTATGCCATCCTCACCATCTTTGACACAGTTGAATCTATTGCTGCAGTCACTGTGTTGATCCATTTCATTGAGGGTATTCTTCTCTTTCTTGACTCCATCGTTTCAAGCACAATGTTCCTTTCCATGGAATGGCCCCTCCTAATTGCATGTACAAAGCATGTGAAAAGAGGCTTCACCAACCACTCTCTAAGAAGTACTCTGATTGCTCTTTCTCTAAGACACATCTGTTTATCCATTTACAGTTCATAGGCTATTCAGTACTCTGCTCCAACACCACAATGCAAAGGCATCAATTCTTCAGTCATCCTAAGTCACTGTTCAATTTTCAGATGCCTATCAAGAGATCAAAAAGACCATGACATGATTCAGGCACATTTTAGTATTTAAACTGACACCATTGTTCCTTAATACTAAATAATACCTTGACAGTAGTAGACTTTCTCAATGCAATATGTCTTTTGATTTCTAGACTGCTGGTACCAACAGCGTTGATTTTAGATCCAAGTAAGATTAAATTGTTAATAATTTCAATCTTTTCTCTGTCTATCATCACATTGTCTACAGGCACAGTAATGAGGATTTTTGCCTCCTTGATGTTGAGATGTAATCTATATTGAAGGCTGTAGTCTGATCATTTACAGCAAGTGCTTCTAGTTTTTCTTGCTCTCAGCAAGCAAGGTAGTATCATATGCATAATGCATACTGTTGATAAGTCTTTTTCCAATTCCCATGGTACATTCTCCTTGATAAAATCCTGCTCTAAAATTATTTTCTCAGCACACATATTTAATCAGTATGGGGAAAGGATAAGGCCCTAATACACATCTTTCTTTATATTAAACCATTGTGTTCTCTACCTCTGTACAACCCTCTCTTGGTCTAGGTATAGGTTTCACATGAGGACAATCAACTGTTCTAGGAGTCCTATTTGTCTCAACATTAGCCGTAGTTTGTTGTGATCCACTCAGTAAAATGTGTTTGTAAAGTCAACAAAACACAACTATCCAGCCTTCTACTGTATTGTCTGTCTTCATCCAATATTCATCTGATATCAGCAATAAATTTCCCTAATGCCATTGTTGTTGTTGTTGTTATATGCTGACAGGTCACTTGAGACTCATAGCAACCTTATGTACAACAAGCCCTAAACCCTGCTCTATCCTGTGCCAATCTTATTGTCCCTAACAAACCTACTACCATTACAGCAGTGATGGAATAAATCTATTTCATCAAGATATTCTTCTCTTGTGCTATCCCTCCACCCTCCAAAGCATGATGTCTCTCTCCAAGGACTGATCCCATCTTGCAAAATATCCAAAATGTGTCAAATCCTTGCCTCCAAGAAGCAGCCTGGTTTCACCTTTTCTAGGATGAAACTGTTTCTTCTCCTAGCAGTCCATGGTATATCCAATACTCTTCTCCAGCACCATAGCTCAAAGTCATCAAGTCTCCTTCTATCACCCCTAGTCATTGTCCAGTTTTCTGATGCATAGCAAGTAACTGCAAAATTTATGGCCTGCATCAGGTGCACTTTAGTCTCCAGCTGAAATAATTTCTCTTCAGTACTTTGGAGAGGTCTCTGATAGTAGACGTTCCCAATGCAATTTGTCTTTTCATTTTCTGGCTGCTGGTACCAAGAGTGTTGATTGTGGAGCCAAGCAAACTAAAGCTGTCATTCATTTCAATCTCTTCACAATCTATCATGATGCTGCCAATTGGCTTATTGGTGAGAATCTTTGTTTTCTTGATGTTAAACTTCAATCCCTATTGAAGGCTGCAGTCTTTGACCTTATGCATTTCTCCTCATAGAGCCCAGCCTCCCAGATAATCTGTTCTGCATATGTATTGGACATATAGATAGAGCTGGCACACAACCTTGGTGCATACCCTTTCCAATTTTGAACCATGCAGTGTTCCCTTGCTCTGTCCTGACAACTGCTTCCTGGTTCAAGTATAGGTTTCACATAAGACCAGTCAAGCACAATGTATTCCCATTCTTTTCAGAGTCAACCACAGTTTGTTGTGATCCACACTGTCAAATGTCTTTGCATAGTAAATGAAACACAGATACTCCTCTGTTATTCCCACTTTTAGCTCTTCTAAATTGTGCTTGACTTTCTAGCAGTTCTCTGTTGATGTACTGTTCTAGCAGTTTCCTCATAATCTTCAGTAAGATTGTACTTGTATATAATATTAATAATACTGTTTTATAATTTCCACAATCTTTTGAATCACTTTTTACAGAAATGAGCACAAATAAGGATCTCTTCTAGTCAGTTGGCCAGGTAACTGTCTTCTAGATTTTTTGGCATAGCCTGACACGTTCAGGGTTGCATTTGTTTGCTGAAACGTGTCAATTAATATTCCATCATTTCCTGGGGCCTTATATTTTTGTCAATGTCTTTAGTTCACTTTGAACTTCTTCGTTTACTGCCATTGGAATTATTGTGCTTTTTTAATAACATTTTCATTTTTATTGTTATTTTAATCCAATTTTAGATAAAAGTTGTTTTTTCATTCAATCATTGCTGCATATTTTCCTACTTTCCCCTTCCCCCAATTCGCTTTCCTTTTCTTTTTTTAATATTAATTCATTTTTAAAAAATATCCTCCATCCCTCTCTTCCCCTCATCCTCTTTTAGTCTTCTTTTTAACGTACCCCTTATTTTGGACTGTTTTCTTACACACAATGCCTACATATTCCTTTTAACTAGTTTTCTTCCTTCATCTGTTCCAATAGAATTGTTATTATCTATCTAGTCTTTCTCCCAACTTTCCATTTCAGTCCTGCTTTATAACTGCCAAATACAGTATTTATCCTTTAGTGACTAAGATATTTTATTCAGCATAACGTCCTTCAGGATCACCCATGTGGTGTATGTAATGTTTTGCAATTTCATTGTTTTCCAGTTCTGTGTAGTATTCCATTGTGTGAATATAGAATAGATTTTAATTTGTAGATTGGTAATTGGGTTGCTTTCATCTCTTTGCTATTGTGAAATAAACACAGGTGTGCACACATATTTGTTTGGGTGCCACTGTTTTTTTATCACATGTACTTCCTTTAAAAAAACTAGACCCATCACTGGACCAACTGACAGCATCATGATAGATGGAGAAGAGGTGGTTAACAATTTCAGTTTGCTCTGCACCACAATCAACACTCTTGGTATCCGCAGTCAGGCAATCAAAAGATGAATTGCATTGGGGAAATATGCTGTCAGAGATCCCTCAAAAGTGCTACAAAGCAATAATGTCAGTCTAGAGAATAAGGCACACCTGATCCACGCCACGGTCTTTCCAATTACTTACTATGCATCAGAGAGATGGACAAATGACTAAGATCACAGAAGATTAGATGTCTTTATATTATGATGTTGGAGAGAGTATTGAACATACGATGTACTGCCAAGAGAGCAAACTGATCTGTTTTGGAAAGGGTAAAACCAATTTTCTCCTTGGAGGCAAGGATTTTGAAGCTCTATCTCACATGCTTTGGGCAATTGAGCAGAAGAGCACAGTCCTTTTAAGGGTGAAAGAACCACTCAGGAGAGTAAACACCTGGATGAAATTGATTGACACAGTGACTAGGGTAATGGGAATAGGTGTGTCAGAGTCAGTGAGACTCAGCAATGCCCCAATAAACACAGATAAGATCCTACC
>NW_006399922.1:6821073-6822939 GCF_000299155.1 Elephantulus edwardii | reverse complement strand
TTTATTATATTATTGTTAATTTTAATGATAGTTTACAGAGACTTTGGATTTCCATTCATTTATAGTTACAATTTTCTCCCTGCCTACCCCTCCCCCCAGTTCACTCTTCTCTTTGAAAATTAAAAGAAAAATTCTTTCATTGTTATACAATCCCTATCCCCAAGTCCACTCCAATATGCAGTCTTCATTCTGGACTCCTGTCATGACAATAATACCTTATTATATACCCTTTTAAATACTTCTCTCCATCATCAGTTTAAATGCAGTATACATAATTTATCCCATCTTTCTCAGTCTACCCCAAGCCCTGATGTCAGTCCTATTGTGTCACTATGTTAATGACACTATGCAGTATTTGTCCTTTGGTGACTGAGATACTTCACTCAGCATAATGTCCTCCAGGGTCATCCATTTTGTATAATATTTCATGAGTTCCTTGTTTTTCAATGCAGCAATTTGTGTAAACATACTACGGATTCTCTATCCATTTTTTGTTGATGGGCACTTTGGTTGTTTCCAATTCTTTGTTATTGTAAACAAAGCAGCAATAAACATGGGTGGTCGCACAACTTCTTAAATACATTATAGAGGTCCTTAAAAGCAGATTTCCCCAGTGCAACCTGTCTTTAGATATCTTCATTGCTACCACCAAGAGTATTGATTGTGAATTTAAGTAAAATAAAATCATTGACAATTTTAATCTTTTCTTCATCTATCATTATGGTTCCTGTTTTTGTCTTTCTGATGTTGATATATAACCCATATTGGAAAATATGTCTTTGATCTCCTTTAGAAAGTCTTTTACACTTTCTCGAAGTAAGACTGTGTCATCTACTAACTTACATTGTTGATAAGTCTTTCTCCAATTCTGATGTGACAATCTATATAGTCCAGCTTCTGAATTATTTATTCAACATGCACCCTGAGTAGGTATGGAGAAAGAACATAACCCTGGGGAAAAACTTTCTTGATTTTAAATCATGCTTTCTAGATTGATTCAATATGGCAGGAAAAGTCTATGAAATAAAATGTCTTGGGGAAATGGAATTTCTATATGTAGATAAATGAATCAGATTCTTTGCCTCACATCATATGCAAAAATGAATTAAAAATATGAAAACTAAAACCATATGATTCTTAGACAAAAATATAAGGAACTGGTTTAGTTATTAACAATGAATTCTTTAATATACTAACAGAAACATAAATAATTTTGTCAAATTATATAAATAGCATCTCAAAAAATGAGTGCAAATACAGCATATCAATTGGGGAAACACTTTTTGGAATTATAACTTATAAGAGTCTAATATCCTATATATGTAATTTTTATAATTTAAAACTAAAAAGAAACTAATTTAATTTAAAAATGGAGAAAAAAATTGAGCAACTATTTTACCAAAGAAGATATTCAGATAGACACAAGACTAATGAAAATTTTCAAAAATTCTTCAACCTCAACAAGCAACAAATGCTGGTGAGGTTGTGGAGAACCTGGAACCCCTATTCAGTGTTGGTGGGAGTGTAAAATGGTGTGACCCCTGTGGAAGGTGGTATGGAGCTTTCTCAAAAAGTTGCAAATAGAGATACCATTTGACCCAGCAATTCCACTACTGGGAATATACCCTGAAGACACCATAACTGATATCCAAGCCGATATATACACACCCATGTTTATTGCAGCTTTGTTCACAATAGCAAGGAGTTGGAAACAACCTAAATGCCCATCAACAAAAGAATGGATAGAGAAGCTGTGGTATATTCACACAATCAATACTATGCTGCATTGAAAAACAAGAAACTTATGCAATATTATTCAAAATGGTTGACTCTGGAGAACATTATGCTGAGCGAAATATCCCAGTT
>NW_006399922.1:6820022-6820498 GCF_000299155.1 Elephantulus edwardii | reverse complement strand
ATGTTCATTGAAAGGAAAAATAAACAAACTAAAAAAAATTAAGTTAGAATAAGGGAGGCAATGGATTTATAACTGCTCATGCTAATAACACGATATCGTGACATTGAGGAGGAAGAGTGGAACTGTATCCACATTTACAATATTCTTCTTACCAAAACCATTTATGGCAAATAGGAACTGCATTGGAACATGTATCTCTGGATTGGAAATGATCATATTGTTAATATTTCTAACCTTAAACTTTAAAGATTATAGTGTTCGAAATTATTTGTTTTATATTTGTTTAAATTTTTCCCTCTTTTAACAACTGGGATCTAGTGGGAAGAGAAAAGACCAGAGAATGGCCAAGATTATTGGGGGAGCTATTGCTGCCAGTTTAGGGTTTGTGTCAGGAAAAGGAAGTCTTACTCATAAACAGTGCCACCCAAAGGTAATAAAAGAGGTCAGAATTGCTTCCACTGTGGAAAGCTGGGCCA
>NW_006399922.1:6815456-6818981 GCF_000299155.1 Elephantulus edwardii | reverse complement strand
GAGTGATAGGGAATGGCAAAGGACACATTGCCAAAGGAGATTAGTCAGAACTAATCACTGTGACAATGGGATAATTAAAACAGACTTTCAAGGGGGGAAAAAAGAGGAACGAACTGGGGGGTGGATAGGGAAAACAGTGCAACAATGAATGAATGGAAACTCAAAATCTCTATAAATGTTTGTTAAAATTAATTAAATTTAATTTAAAAAATTGTTCAACCTTAAATATCTAAGTTGTTTTAAAGTCAATGACAAAAACAAGGCTGTCTAGAACTGATAGGAATTAAGATGCTTCAATAAATAAATTCAGGGCAAGATACTGACAAGAAATTTGGAAGCTACAAAACCAAAAAACTTAGATATGTCTGTATTTCTGCCCATTCCAAGGAAAGATGATTCAACATAATCCAAAATCTGTAGAACAATATAATTATTAATGGCATATGCAACTAATGTCTTTCCAAAGATTATGCAAACGCAGCTGGAGAAATGCCTCTAAAAGAGCTGTTAGACCTCTCATGGATTTTGGTCTTCCAGCAGGTTGCACTCTTCTCGTGGTTGGCACTCTTCTGGTGCTTCAAGATGCCAGGGCCTATGTGACATGGTTGGCCCAGAAACATCTTGTGTCTGCTAAAGGCTGCAACTGAGACCAGATACACTCACACCCTGGCTGACAACAGAATGCCATGTTGGGCAGGTTTCAGTTGCTGTTATGTCCCAGACCACAATCCTATCCTGAGCATTAGATCACTACTCCATCACTTGAGTACCCTCCTGCCCCACCATCTGAAGACCACGCCCCAGACCCTGCTGCCTGGAAATAGCCCAGCATCTGCCCCCACTGTCCTGCACTGTTTGTTGTTGTTATTATGTGCCGTCAAATTGCTCGTGACTCATAGCAACCCTATGTACAAGAACACTAAATACTGCTCTATCCTGTGCCAACATCGCCATCTCTGACACACTCATTCCCACCACCCCAATCATAGAATCAATCCAATATCACAGATATTTTGGCCTTAAACATCCCTGTCTAGCTACATTTAGTGGATTTCTTAAGTTCAACTGGAAAAGGCTAGGTTAAGTTGCCAATTCCAGAGGACAACTGCCATCCCACTCTTAGTTGACTGTTGTTCCCCAGAGAGGAGAACCAATGTACAGGTTCTTCATAAAGCATTGTCATGTTCTAGATCATTATATAGTTCTGGATCGTTATATAGTTTGAACAAACTAATATCTCAAAAAAAAAAAGACACACATAATGTCAAAAAAGCAACAGTCTGTCCCAGTCATCATAAAAAAACAATAAAATAATCATTCTTCTAAAAAGGCAGACCCAATGAATACCTCCCAGATACAGAGAACCAGAAGAAATATATTGATGTGAAGTTGTTTAAGTAGCTACAGAAGAAGATGCAAATTGGGGGGGGAGGGGAAGAGTAATGGAAATCATAAAGAGAGTAAATATCCCAGAGACAGTAATCCTGAAGAAATATATTGAGGAGGAGTAACTTAAACAACTACAGAGGAAAATGCAAAAAATGTAAGAATGAATTGATAGTATAAAGGGGTACAAGAACTTAAAAAAATCTACACAAGGTAGAAAGGGTACAGACAACACAGTATTGAAAATAACAGAAAAGCATGAAAATGCAATCCAGAATATTAAGACCAAAATGGCAGAAATGTCCAACATGCTGTTGGGACAAAAATGTAGAAGTGAAGAGCAGGACCAGAAAGTCAATGAGATGGAAGAAAAGAGCCTCACTGGAAACATAGAAGAAAGATCAGATACGTGACATAAAGAAAAAGAAGAAAGCATTAGAATCATGTAGGATGACATCAAAAGGAATAATATATATATGCTTGGAATTTGAAAATGTGGTGTCTGTTAAGTCACTGAGAAAATTGTGAAAGAAAAAACAGAAAAAAATGTCCCAGGTATTTTGAAGAATGAGAAAATCCGCATAGAAGAAGCACAGTGAACGCCAAATGTTCTAGACCTCAAAGGAAAAATCATCAAGAAATATCATAATCAAATTCTCTAAATTAAAAGATAAGGCTAGAATCCTAAAAGCAGTGTGAAAAAAAAGAAAGATTCACCTACAGAGGAGAAACAAATACAATAATTTCTGATTTCTCAGAGGAAACCATGCAAAGCGTATACAGAAAGTTGAAAGTTAAAAGAAAACAATTAATTGCCAGTCAAGGATCCAAAATCCAACAAAGCTCTCCATCAAATATAAAGGAGAAAGTAGATCCTTTCCAGAAAAGAAGGAATTGAAAGAATTTGTGAAAATAACACCAAAACTACGAGACATTTTAAGTCCTTCACACAGAGATGACAAAGAAAAATGGATGGACCATAATAAGCAGAAACAACACAAAAATAAATACAGTAAAATAGCAATGGTAAAAACTTGCCTGATAAAAATCACACTTAATGTGAATGGACTAAGTGCACCAATTAACACAAAAAGTGTAACAGGATGGATAAGAAAACAAAGCTCATCAACAAGATGATGTTGTCAACAAGAGACACATCTAAAAAATGGAGAGAAACAAAGACTCAAAATCAAAGGCTCGAAAAGAATATACCAACAAATGGCAACCACATAAAAAGCAAGAGTGGAAATACTAATCTCTGATAAAATATATTTCAGAATGAAAACCACTATAAAAAAATAAGGACAGTGTGAGCACTCTCCATTACATGTGAGGGGACAGGACTGAGGCTTCCCTGGACCTATAGGATCTGGGGATCCTTGTCTCTGGAACTTCAGGGCTATCTCAGGGGCCAAACAGGACAAGATACTTTAGTATACAGAACTACAAGTAGAGGAAAGAATTTTCTTAGCTTTCTGCAACAGAAGGCTGATTTGAGATCCTCTGCAAAAGCTGCTTCAACTGGCAGTCCTGATCTCCACCCCACAGAGACAAAGGAAGACACTAAGCTGCAGGAGAAAAGGTGTTTGCAGTAAATTCTATATTGAGAACAAATGCATACCATTGCTTGTGGGGAGACAAGACTGAGGTTTCCCTAGGGCTAAAGGTTCCTGCATCTGGGAATCCTTGGAATCCTTGCCTCCAAGGCTTCGGGGACATCCCAAGGGCCAAACAGGACAAGATATTTTAGTATACAGAAATACAAGCAGAGGAAAGAATTTTCTTGGCTCTCTGCAACAGAAAGCTGACTTGGGATACTCTGCATAAAAGTTGCCTGAGCAGGCAATCCTTATCTCCCACCTCGCCAGAGACAAAGGAACATACTAAGCAGCTGGGGAAAAGAAGAGGGAGGTGAGACTGTGTGTGGAAAAGGAGCACTCTCCATTGTTTGTGTGTCAACGGGACTGAGGCTTTCTTGGGATTATAGGTCCCTCTATCTCAGGATACCTGTCTCCACCTCTGTGGGGGTCATCCCAAGGGCCAAACAGGACAAGAGATTTTAGAGTACAGAACTACAAGCAGAAGAAAGAATTTCTTGGTTATCTGTGAGAGAAAGGGCTGAACTGAGACCCCCTTTGA
>NW_006399922.1:6807704-6808681 GCF_000299155.1 Elephantulus edwardii | reverse complement strand
TTGGCGCAGGATAGAGCAGGGTTTAGAGCTGTTGTGCCTAGGGTCGCTATGAGTCGGAAACGACTCGATGGCACATAACAACAACAACAATACTTAGATAAATTTGAAAATTTAGAGGAAATGGACAAATTCCTTGAAACTCATGCCTTACCAGACTGACATGATCAGATGTAGAACACTTGAACAGACCCATCACAAAAGAAGAAATTGAAAAGGTCATAAAAAGACTTCCCTCTTATTAAAAAAAAAAAGTCATGAACCAGATGGCTTCACACCTGAACCCTATCAAACATTCAGAGAAGATTTATCACCACACTACTTAAGTTATTTCAAAATATAGAAAAAGAAGGAATGCTTCCATGGATATTCTATGAAGCAAGCATAACCCTAATACCAAAACCAGGAAAAATATTACTAAGAAAAACCCCCATAGACCTATATCTCTCATGAAGATAGACCCAAAAATCCTTAACAAAATTCTTGCCAATAGAATCCAAAAGAACAACAAAAATAATTCTTCATGACCAAGTGGGATTCATAAGAGGTATGCAAGGATGGTTCAACATTAGAAAAACAATCAATAGTTAACAAAACAAATAAGAATCATAGGATCCTAGCAATTGATGCAGAAATGGCATTTGGCAAAATCAAACACCTCTTCCTGATTAAGAATCTGAACTAAACTGGAATAGAAATTAAAAAAAAATTTATATATGCAACTTTAAGAGAGCTCTAGTTGCCTAGTGGCAAGAAGCTGCACTGCAATCCCAGAGGTACGTGGTTTAAATCCACCATATGCTCTGCTGGAGAAGGAAAGGCAATTTCCTCCTACACCAGTCAGATCCAATTTGAAGGTACACGTGCACAAACACACACACAAAAAGCATATATGCAGCTTTCTATGAAGATGGTGCCAAAAGTGAAGAAAGAAACCCCTGTCCCTCCCAAAACTGAAGCCAAAGCAAAGGTATTAAAGG
>NW_006399922.1:6806183-6807198 GCF_000299155.1 Elephantulus edwardii | reverse complement strand
AAGAGGAGGAGAAGGAGGGGTAAGAGGAGGAGAAGGAGGAGGAGGAGAAGAAGATAGAGACAGAGACGGAGAAGAAAGATCTGCATATAACCCACCTTCTGGCAGCCTAAGATGCTGAGATTCTGAAAGCAGCCCAAATACTCTTGGAAGAGCGCCCCAGGAGAAACAAGTTTGACCACTATGCCATCAAGTTTCCCTTGATCACCTAGTCAGCCATGAGGAAGATAGAAGATAGCAACACATTTGTGTTCATTATGGATGTCAAGGCCAACAAGCACCAAATAAAAAAAAAGCTGTAACGAAGCTCAATGTCATTGATGTGTCTAAGGGCAACACCTTGATTAGGCCTGATGGAGAGAAGAAGGCCTAAGATGGTCTTATTCCTGGCTATGCTTTAGATGTTGCCAACAAAATTGGGATCATCTAAACTGAGTGCAGCTAACTAATTCTAAATACAAATTTTCTTACAAAAATATAGATACAAAACCAAGATCCAATGTCATTCTCAATAAAGAAAGACTAAAAGCATTTTCTTTTAGAACAGGGACCAGACAAGAATGTCCACTGTCACTGCTGCTATTCAATTTTTTATTGGAAGTACTTCCTACGGCAATACAACAAGCAAAGGGGGAAAAAGGCATCCTGATTGGCAAAGAGATGGTTAAATTGTCACTCTATGCGGATAATATAATAGTTACACAGAAAACCCCAAGGACTCAACAAAAAATTGTTAGAACTAGTAGATCATTTTAGCAGAGTGGCAGGATACAAGATCAGTATCCAAAAATCAGTAGGATTCCTCTACAGTAATAAAGAGTATTCAGAGAAGGTAATCAAGAAAGCAATACCATTTACAGTAGCCAACCACACATTGATATTCTTGGGAGTGAACCTAACTAAAAATACAAAAACAAACAAAAAACACTTGTGTAAGGAAAATTATGGGACATTTCTGTGAGACACAATTAAAAAAGTCTAAAGAATTGGAAAATTGTGCTCTGTTCATGGATATGAA
>NW_006399922.1:6803283-6806083 GCF_000299155.1 Elephantulus edwardii | reverse complement strand
ACAGGACAAGAGATTTTAGAGTACAGAACTACAAGCAGAAGAAAGAATTTCTTGGTTATCTGTGAGAGAAAGGGCTGAACTGAGACCCCCTTTGAGCTGTGGTGCTGGAGTACTGAATGTACCATTGACTGCCAAGGAAACAAACAGATTCATCCTAGAGAGGGTTAAACCAGGCTGCTCCTTGGAGGCAAGGATTCTGGGACTTCGTCTGACATACTTTGGACATGTTGTAAGGAGGGACCGATCCTTGGAGAGGGACATCATGCTTGGGAGAGTGGAGAGCCCGCGCAGAAGGGGAAGACCCTCTATGAGGTGGATTGATTCAGTGACTGGGGTAATCGGGATGGGTGTGACAGAGGCAGTGAGATTGGCACAGGATAGAGCAAGGTTTAGGGTTTTTGTACATAGGGTCGCTATGAGTCGCAAGAGACTCAACGGCACATAACAAACAACACACAAGCTGCTTGAGCTGGCAGCCCTGATCTTTAATCTCCTGCCACTCCAGATACAAAAGAAGACATTATGCTCAGGAGAAAAGGTGCATTCAAAACTACTTAAGTAGAGCACCTAGTCTCACACCGCTCAGCCATTTTATACATGAAGGAGGGTTATAGAGTAGGTGTCAGAGACTATATTAAGGTGAGATTCATACAGGGTTGCAGTGCAGAACAAAGAGAACCTCAAGGACTTTAGGAAAGGCAAATTTTCCAAGAAAAGACTTATAGTAGAGTGAGTAGCTCACTCCATAGACTGAACATTTAAGCTTGACAACTAATCAGTAATATTATAAAGACAAGAACCAACAACAACTTTTGTGGAAACAATAGAAAAGACCTGACACTTATCAAGAAAACCTTCACATAATGTCAAAAAAACAACAGGTGGTCCAAACACTGTGGACAAAAAAAATAAAGCCTTCTCTTAAAAAAGCAATGAATATTACAGACCTCATAAATATACAAAGTTAAGAAGGCAGATGATATATGTTGATATGGAGACATTCAAACAACTATGAATGAAGTACAAATGATGGAAGAAACAATGGAAGCCACTAATAAGAACCAGAAAAAATATATTGATGAAGAGTTACTTGAACAGCTATAGAAGAATGTGCAAATAATAAACAATGGAAATTACTAAGAAGGCAAACACTTCAGAGACACGAAACCAGAAGAAATATATTTGTGAGGAGGAACTTCCACAACTATGGAAGATAATGGGGGGGAAAGGAATAAAGAATAGAAACTCTAAATAAAGAGGTACAAGAACTTAAAACAATCATCACAAGATAGAGAGAGTCCTGCCAACACAGTACTAAAAATAACAGGAAAGCATGAAAATACAATCCAGAATACAAAGACTGAAATGGAATATGTGTCCAACACACTTGAGGACAAAATAGTAAAACAGAAGAGGTGAAACAGAGAGTCAGTGAGCTGGAACACAAAAACCTCAATGGAAACATGCTGTAGTTGCTGTTGTTGTTGTTGTATGTCATTGAATCACCTGCTACTCAGAGCAACCCTACATACAACAGCCCTAAACCCTGCTCTATTCTGTGCAAATCTTATTGTCTCTGACACACTTACCCCATCACACTAAAACAATCCATCTCATCGAGGGTCTACTTCTCTTGTGCTGTCCCTCCACCCTCCATACCACTCTAAGCACTGGTCAGTCCTTGCAATATGAAAAAAGTATGTCAAACGAAGCTTCAGAATCCCTGCCTCTGAGGAGCAACCGGTATATTCAATACCCTTCTCCAACACCACAACTTAAAAGAATCAATTCTCCTTCTACCATCCCTAGTCATTGTCCAGGTCTCTGCTGCATAGCAAGTGATTGCAAAGATCATGGCCTGTATCAGGTGCACCTCAGTCTCCAGACTGGCATCAGTGATCATCAGTACTCTGGAGAGGTCTCTGATAGCAGACTTTCTTGATCTAATATGTCTTTTAACTCCCTGGCTGCTGGTGCCAAGAGTATTGATTGTGAAGCCAAGCAAACTAAAGCTTGTAGAGTCATTATAGTCCACTAGGGTTACTAGGGGCCATGAAGTACATGTGAAAAGACTTGGACAAAATGCCTGAAAGCAGACAAAGAATGCCAAGAACGGATGGGACTGAAAGCAGCCTCAGACTTCCTAAATCATGTACCACCATGAAAGAGATCTGGAAGTTCTTTGTTAAACAATGACTATTTCAAAAGTTCTTGATGAGATTATTAAGAGTGCAGTAAGACCTTGTTCATGAGTAAAAGATGCTTTCTTGAAAACTGTTCATGCTTATCTATGCTTTGTTGCATATTACCAAGGATTTGTTAAGCATTTACCTACCCTATGAGATTGTTTTGCTGTAAGCTTTGATTTTCTGCTAATAAAATCAGAGGTTTTACCACCTCTCACTGCCACTTGCCTGAGAGAGCAGTGACCCTCTGAAAACTAACATTTCTTCTCACTGTGCTTCTCTCAAATCCATGAACCCACAAACAACAGAAGCTGTGTACAATCTCAATCTCTTCACCAGTCATGATGCTGCCAATTGGCACAATGATGAGAATCTTTGTTTTCTTGATATTGAGCTTCAATCTATATTAAAGGCTGCAGTCCTTTACCTTCTGCAGCAAGTGCTTCAGGTCCTCCTCAGTTTTAGTAAGAAGGTTGTGTCCTTTGTATATTACAGATTGTTAATGAGTCTTCCTCCAAACCTGATGCCACATTTCTCCTCATAGATCCCAGCTTCCTGGATAATCTGTTTGTTGGATCTGCAGAGCCGGACCCCAGTGAGATCGGACGCCAGCA
>NW_006399922.1:6792337-6794293 GCF_000299155.1 Elephantulus edwardii | reverse complement strand
TAAGACTTTTCACAGAGGAAAATATTTGGATGGCCAACAGACACATAAAGAAATGTTCAAAATCACTAGCAATAAGAGAAATACAAATCAAAGCCTCAATGAGATACCATCTCACAACAGTTACAGTGGCAAAATGTAACAGGACAGCAAGCAGTAAGTATTGGAGAGGATGTGGGGAGATAGGAACTCTTAAACACTGTTAATGGGATTGTAAAATAGTACAACAACTCTGGAGGGCAATTTGGCATTTCCTCACAAAGCTGAATATAGAAATTTCATATGACCCAGCTATTGCAATGCTTGGAATGTACCCTGAGAAAATTAGAACTGAGGCACAAATGGAGATTGGTACACCAATGTTCACGAATGTCCAACCACAATCTAATGGATTGAGAAACTATGATATGAATCACATGATGGGATACTATGCTGCACGCAGGAGAAATAATTTTGAAAGTCATTATCTAATTAGTGAGGGATTAGAGAGCAGAGCAAACACTGTATAGGATTATTATTGTAGAAATAGAATGATAACTAGTAAAATATGTTTGAGGATCCATGGTGGGGATGGTAGCAGCAAAGGGGTGAGAATGGGGCTGGGGAGGAGTGGTAATCATAGGGGTCATATAATTTGATGGGTAGAAGTAGGTAGGGGTGGTAAAGGAAATGGGGAAGATGTAGTGCGAAAATCAGTGTATATAAACTTTGTAAGTAAATCAGTATAAAATAAAAATGTTATTTAAAAAATAAAAGGAATATATGATTAGGCATTTTTTGTAAGACAATAGTCCAGAATAAGAGGCATATAGAAAAGTTAACTGAGGGAGAAGTGGAGGGGGTGGGAGGAATTTAGGCAACAATGAATGAAGTTTTTTTTTAAGAAAAGTAAACTGGGGGTTGGGAGGAAAATTTGCAAGAATGAATGAATGAATGAAAATCCAACTTTCTATAAACTTTCATTAAAATCACAATTAAAAAAGAAGAAACAAAAAGACCTGTTAGAAATTCAAACTAGAGTCAGAAGAGGAAATGGATATTATTATGACTTTTTCCTGAAAATAGGTAGTACCAGAAAGATGTCTACTTGTACATTATTAACTAGACAAAGGCTTTCAACTGTGTGAATCACAACCGATTATGGATAGTATTGCAAAGAATGAGAATTCATATAATTGTGCTTTTCTTTTGAAGATCCTATACACAGACCAAGAATTCATTATTTGAACAGAATAAGAATATACTAGAAATTTTAAAATCAAGGAGAATTTCTGTCAGGATTGTGTTTTTTCCCTATACCTATTCACTCGGTATGCTGAGCAAATAATTCGAGAAGCTACCAAGGGAATTTTGGTGGCCTAGTGTGTCCTCACCACTGGGTCAATTGGCAGCATCAGTATGGATGGTGAAGACATTGAGATAGTTAACAGTTTTAGTTCATTTGGTTCCACAGTCAACACTCTTTCTTGGTAACAGCAGCCAGGAAATCAAGAGATGAGTTTCAGTGGGAAAGTCAGCTGTGAGGGACCTCTCAAGACTACTGAACAGCAACGACATCAGGCTGGAGACTAAGGTGTGCCTGATCCAGGTTACAGTTTTTGCAATTACACACTATGCATCGGAGAGTTGGACAGTGAATAGGAATGACAGAAAGAGAATTGATGCCTTTGAGCTGTGGTTCTGGAGAAGAGTGGAATATCCATGGACTGCTAGGAGAACAAACAGGTTTGTCCTGGAGAGGGTGAAGTTGGAATGGTCCTTGGAGTCAAGGATTCTGAAGCTTCATCTGACATCCTTCAGGCACGTTGTAAGGCAGGACTGGTCCTTGGAGACAGACATCATGTTTGGGAGAGTGGAGGTACAGCCCAGGAGAGGAAGACCCTCTATGAGATGGATCAATTCTGTGATAGGGAAGGTGGGAATGAGTGTCTGATACGGCGAGGTTGGCACAAGATAGAA
>NW_006399922.1:6790170-6792237 GCF_000299155.1 Elephantulus edwardii | reverse complement strand
TGATTGGTGTATTTGAATATACACTGAGGTAGGCAGTTCTGATTGGTAATCATTTGGCACGCGGGGGTAAGCGAGGAAAACTATCTGATTGGTACATTTAAAAGCAAGTTGGCGCGCGCGGCAAGCGGGGTCTGCGCAAGGGGTGGGGAAGTGGGGAGTAAAGTTCAGAAAAACAATTCCTGGAATTTCTCTTATCTGTACTCGCAGATGTGGGTGAGCCGTTTTATGGCCTTGTTTTTCTAAAAGAGGGCAAAAGTCCTGTGAGGTTTTATGGCTTCTACCTGAGAAGGGTTAAAAGTTAACTTCTTCAGTTCTGCATATAGATTGAAAAGGTACAGAGGTAAGACACATCTTTGGTGTACACGCTTCTCAATTTTAAACCATGCAGTGTTCCTTTGCTCTGTTCTGACGACTGCCTCTTTGTCCAAGCATAGGTTTCACAAGAGCACAACCAAGTGTTCTGGGATTCCCATTCTTCTCAGAGTCAGCCATAGTTTATTGTGGTCCACACAGTCAAATGTCTTAGCATAGTCAATGAAACACAGATAGACATTCCTCTGGTACTCTACCAACTTTTGCAGTCAGAGATCAATCAAACATGTGATCAAGATGCATTAATAATAATGGGCGACTGGAATGTAAAAGCTGGGAACAGAGAAGAAGTATCAGTAGTTGTAAAACATGGACTTGATGACAGAAATGAAGCTAGAAATGAAGATAGAATTTTGCATAATCAAAGATTTATTCATTGTAAATACATTTTATAAGAAACATAAATGCAGCCTATACACATGGATTTCACCAGATGTTATGCATAGGAATCAGACTGATTGATTACATTTGTGGAAAGAACCTCTGGAAAAGGTCAATATCAGAAGTAAAAACTGGGTCAGGTGCTGATTGTGGAATAGACCATCAACTACTCATACGCAAGTTCAAGCTGAAGCCAAGAAAAATTAAATTAGATTCATGGGAACCATAATATGACCTTGAGTCTATGCCACCTGAATTTCAAAACCATATCAGGGACACATTTGAGGCCTTGAACACTAATGAGCAAAGACCAGATGACTTATGGGAGGATATTAAGAATATCATCCTGGAAGAGTGCAGAAGTTCATTACAAAGATAGAGGAAGAAGCAAAGACCAAAATGGACATCAGAAGAGAATCTGAATAATGCACTAGAGTGCTGAGAAGCCAAATCAAAGGGAAAACATTAAGATATCAAAGAGTTGAAAAAAATTAAAAAAATATATCAAAGAGTTGAACGGAAGATTTCAAAGGGCAGCAAAAGAAGACAAAGTATTATAATGAAATGTGCAAAAAGCTGGAGGCAGAAAATCAATGGGGTCAAACTTGCTCAGCATTTCTTAAGCTCAAGGAACTGAAGAACAAATTCAAGCCTAGAATTAAAATGCTTAAAGATGCTTTGGCTAGATATTAAATTAACTGGGAAGTATTAAAATAAGATAGGAAGAGAATACAGAGTTACTATACCAAAAAGAATTGGAAGACAGAGAAGAATTTCATGAAACAACATATGAGCAAGAGTCTGTAGTGATGAAGGAAGAAGTTCAAGCTGCTCCGAAAGAATTGTCAAAAAAGAAAGCCCCAGGAATTGACGACATACCAATTGAAATATTTCAAGAAAGAAATCCTGCTCTAGATGTGCCTACCAAATTGTTCCAAGAAATCTGAAAGACAACAACCTGGCCAACTGAATGGAGGAGATCTATATTTGTTCCCATTCAGAAGAAAGGTGATCTCATAGTGTGGAAATTACCAAACAATATCATTAATATTACATACAAGCAAGATTCTGCTGAAGATTATAAAAAACGAAGGGAATAGCACATTAACAGAGAACTGTCAGAAGTGAAGGATGGGTTTAGAAGGAGTCATGGTACAAGGGATATTGTAGCTAGTGTTAGATGGAACTTGGCACCAAATTATAGACCTACTAAAGAGATAAAATACCTTAACAGAATTGAAGAAAGTAATATACTGCACCAGAATTGTGACAGGAGACTTTAACACACCACTCTAGCCAAAAGATAGGTCAACT
>NW_006399922.1:6779430-6782011 GCF_000299155.1 Elephantulus edwardii | reverse complement strand
AACAACAACAACAACAGTGTGTACTGGAGAGGGTGAATCCGGGCTGCTCCTTAGAGGCAAGGATTCTGAAGCTTTGTCTGACATACTTTGGACATGTCGCAAGGAAGGACCAGTCCTTGGAGAGGGGCGTCACGCTTGGGAGGGTGGAGGTACAGTGCAGGAGAGGAAGACCCTCTATGAGATTAATTGATTCAGTGACTGGCATAATAATGGGGGCAGGAGTGTCGGGGATGGTGAGATTGGTACAGGATAGGGCAGCGTTTAGGGCTGTTGTACAAAAGGTCGCTATGAGTTGCAGGTGACTCAACGGTACATAACAACAACAACAACAGTGTTAAGGAGCTGAACGCCAGCTCAAAAGCACACAATTTTAATCCACTAGCTGCTCAGCAAGTGAAATATCAGCAATCTCTTCTCACGTGCTTCTCTGAAAACACGATGGAGAGTCAGCTATGAAGCTATTCCAACTCAGTGGCACATAACAAAAACAATATTGTATAGAGAAGACTGTGGTATCAGGATTGAAAGAAGACTCATTAATATACAAATGGTACAACCTTGATTGCTGGAAGCAAAAAAAAAAAATTATGCATTTAATGGTAGAACTTAAAAACTATAGGCTTCAATACAGGTTACACATAAATATAAAGAAGATAAAAGTCCTCACTGGGATAGTAAAAAACATGGAAAAGATGGAAATTGTCAAAATTTCATCTTACTTGGATTTATAATCAATATCCACGAAAGCACCAGTGAAGACACCAAAGGCAAATGTATTGGGCAAGTCTATTACAATGAATCTCTTTAAAATGCTAAAAATCTCATTTTTAAAAAAGGAGGGAAAGGGTAATTAATTACCAAATAAATAAAATGTATAAATAGATTAACTCATTCTATTAAATTGACTCACTCTATTTAGTGTGATTTCTCTTCATCTGTATAAAAGGAAGGAGCTCTGGTGGCCAGTGGCAAGAAGTTGTGCTTCAATCCCAAAGGCACAAGGTCCAAAGCTACCAGCTATACCCCAGACGCAGATGGACAATTTCTTTCCATGCAATTACTACCTCTGAAAACCTGCTGAAGGTTTAGCTATGGGGGTCAGTTCCAATTCTGTGATACAAAACAACAGCATGTGAAGGGAAAGACAACAACAGATGATAAGGAGTTGATTACACACGATAATGAATTACCGAAATCAACGGCAAATAATGTTATAAAACAAAATGTTCATGAATGATTGTATGATAAAACTATATAATCTGTATACTCTCACACAAATAAAAATAAATTTTTATAAATAAGATACTAAAAGGTAAGGATGTAACTTAAGCTCTAAGATACACCTGATCAGAACCATGGTACTTGCAGTCACCTTCGATGCTTGTGGAAGTTAAGCAATGAATAGGAAAACTGATAAATAACTTACACCCTAGGATTTATCATGTTGACAAACAAAAATTATTGGCTATTCAATGGACTGCTAAAATCTGTCCTAGAAGAAGTACAACAGGATGGACTTTAGAAGCAAAGATGGTAAAACATTGTCTTTTATATTTTGGACATTTATCTGGCGAATGTTATTTGGGCAATTCTCTGGTGAAGTGCATCATATATGTTAAAAGAATGTTAATGAAAAAGAGGAAGAACCTCAAGAGATTGGATTGAACTAGTTCTACAATAAAGAGTTTAAATACAGCAGAGATTTCAAGAATGGTGGGGGATCAAACAGTAATTTGTGAATGGTCTCTGAGACTCGAAGCCAAACATAGTACCTAATAACAACAGGTAATTCTTGTTTTCATCCTTATAAAGATCATCTCTTTTCTTGATATCTCTACAAGTCTGAAAGGACTACATATAACTCTTACTGAACATACTGAATTCAAGATAAGATAATAAAGATAAGATAGCTTTGCCTTAACAAAGGCCATTTACATGCTGAAATGCAGCTAGACATATCTGAAGTCTAGCATGGCTGCACACACTTGATGTTAAAAAATAAACCTTTTCAAAGAGAAGGATGAACTAGAGGGGAAGTGGGGGCAGGGAGAAAAGTGCAACAATGAATGAAAGGAAATACAAAATCTCTGTAAATTTTCATTAAAATTAATAATAATAATAATAATAAAAAAATTAAAATGCAGAAAAATACCTGGTTCCAAAAAAACAAACAAGCAAGCAAACAAACAAAAACATATTGACAGCACCAAAAATAACAACATGTACTTGTAGCATGTGTAACATGCATCATATACAGAAGAAACCATGAGTCCTGAAATATGATGGTAACTGAGTGATAATGATAACTGTAACAGAAACACATTAGAAAGTTCTGAAAGTAAGGTGGCAAGAGGAAAAAAAAAGTGATTCTCAGATGTGGTAGGCTTTGTAGTTCTTGAAGGTAAACAAATCCTGAGAGTAGAACAAGGTCTCTGTACTCATTTTCAGGTATGTTAGCATCACTCAAAGTACGGTCACATAAAATTTAGCTAGGTAGATGTACTTGCTATATAGTCAATTTCAATGTTGTAATGATGGTTTCTGACTAGTAATTAATAATCACTTCTAATTGTCATTGAGT
>NW_006399922.1:6746166-6751665 GCF_000299155.1 Elephantulus edwardii | reverse complement strand
CTCAGTCACAAAGGGACAAATACTGCATGGTGCCACTGTTGTAGAATGGGTCTGTCATCAGGGTGGGGGTGTGACAGAAAAAACTGGATAAATTGTGTATATTGTATTGAAGCAGATGAGGGAAAGAACAGATTAGAAGTGATATATGATTGAATCTTATGGTTAGCACAGGAATCCAGAATTAAGGTTGCATAGAGAAGTGTACACAGGGTGGGGGGGTGTGGGGAAGGGACGTGGGAATTGTATACTAATGAAGGAATTTTTTTTCTTTTTTCTCTCTTCGGAGGGAGAAGCAAGCTGGTGGGGAGGGGTGGGAAGGGAGAATATTGCGGCAATGAATGAATGGAAATCCAAAACCTCTGTAAAAAAATAAATAAATAAATAATTTAAAAAACATTCACACGCTTATAAAAATTTACACTTTACATTTAAGAATGTGTGACCAAATCTTTTTTATACATTGTTTAATGTCTTAATGTACTAAAGAAAGTATCTAGTTTGTGAGAATAACTAATTCCAGATAATGTGGAATCAGAATTCAGCTGCCATATTCAATTAATATGCACTTTTCACACAAGATTGATAAGACTCCAAACATTTGGAGTAAACCTTCTGGAGCAAAGAAACATTTGTTTACCAAAAAGATCTTGTCTACAAGGCTAAATTCTATAGCTTTTTATTGATTTTTTTTTACATTTTTATTTTGTTGCAAATATCTGTAATTTTTAAGGCTTTTTGTAAAGGCTTTTTGTATTTATGAGTTTATTTGTATTAAATGTGTGTTATATATAGATAGTATTTAAACTATGAAAATCTGAAGATTAAAACCTCAGATGTAGCATGCTTTATAGCTCCTGGAGATAAACGAGATAAAAAGTTCCTCAGAGAAAGAGAAGTCTCTGTACCCATTCAGGTCTGGTGCCCTTAATAGAAATATGGTCACGTAAAATTGGTCTAGGTAGGCAGATTTTCTGTACAAACTCTATTTCAATGTAGTAATGATGGCTCCTAGACAGTAATTTATATTCACTGGCCTAGCTGTCAAAACATCAAAGCAGCTTACGATCCTTGTGACTGCACTATGGTTGTCATATTTAGTTAGACAGAAGCTAGCAATAGCTGACTCCTCTGATGCTGTTGAATGTTTCAGTAAAGTCAACACTTGAACTAGCAATCTCAAAGGGCTCTTTATCTTTCACAAATCTTATATGCAATAAATATTGTCAACAAGGCTGTGGTATGATTTCATCTACCAGAAACTGATCATGGGAAATGATCAAAGCAGGAACAACAGTAATAGCAATACTAAAAATACTAAATAATACACTGGTCTCTACATATATTACCAAATTTACTCCTCATAACAACTCAGGATTGTCATTAAATGTGACCCTATGCACAATGTCAACAACAACATGCAAAATGCAATGCAATACTGCTTAATCTTGCACCATTCTCATAATCTGCCGTATTTACATCCACTCTTGCAGCTATTGTGTAAGTCTATCTACTTGAGAGTCTTCCTTTTTTTCACTGAATCCTCTGCTTTACCTTGCATAGTGCCTTTCTCCAGGAACTAGCCCTTACTGAAAGCAATCCCAAATATATGAAACAAAGTCTTACTGTTGTTGCTTTTAAAAAGCATTCTTGTTACACTTCTTTAAACATGTATTTATTTGTTCTTTTGGCTGCCCATTGTATCATCAGTGTTCTTGGCCAACACCACAAATTCAAAGGCATCCGTTTCTTATTTTATCTTTCTTTATTCATTACACAATTCATTTGCATCAGAGGTGAGAGCAAATACCATGGCTCAGGTCAAACATGTCCTAAAAGTGACATCCCTGTTCTTTTTAGCATTTTAGAGAGGTTATTATCAGTAGATTTGTCCAATGCAAGATGTCATTTGATTTTGTTGCTGTTACTTCCATGTGCATTGATTTTGAATAAAATTATTATGGATAAAGTAACATTAAACTTATAATAATTTTAATATTTTCTCATTTAATTAGGATTTTTTATTGGTCTGGTTATGAAGTTTTTCATTTTCTTTATGTTGACATGTAATACATATTGAAGATTATAATTTTTACATTTCATCGGTAAATGTTTTAAGTCTTTGTCATTTTCTGCAAGCCAACTTATGTCATCTGCTTAGTCCAAATTATTAATGAATTTCACTCCAACTCTAATGCTGTATTTCTCTTCATATGGTTGCTTATTCTTCGTAAATTATTTGCTAAACATACCTACTGAATAGGTATGGTAGAAAGATGAAACCCTGCATACACCTTTTCTTATTTTAAACTACACATTATCTCCTTTTCCTATTTTAATCAATTGTTTCTTGATCTATGTCCAATGTCTACATGAGAACAATTAGATGTTCTGGAATTGCTGTTCTTCAAAATTTTGTAATTTTTATTAATTTTTTTTTAGGATCCACATAGTTAAATGCTTTGGGATAGTCAATGAATTAAAGAATATTGCATCCACTTTCAAAATAGCTTGCCTCTGGAAACTCTATGAACTCTTTAGTAATACTAAATGCGGAGGAGAGATGAAAGCTATACAAGTGTTCAGTTCTTTTGTTCATAGGGTCACTATGAATCGTCTACTACTTGACAGCACTTAACAACAACAACAAGAGAGAGCTCTGTTGGCTTAGTGGATAGAAAGTTATGCTACCAAGCCAAAAGTACCTGATTTTAATTGGTGGCCCTCGGGCCTGATTTTAATTGTTTTTGGTCAAACATTCTTCTAAGGGGTATTGCACCAGTCTGTCCATTTGCTGTACAGAGGTAACTCGTGGTTGCTGTAATGCTAAACACTGTGACACTGATGTGTCAAATGCAATAATGGTTACCCATTATGGACAGCATTTGGTGGACCTTCCCAATTAAAATAAGCTTGGAGGCAGAAGTGGCATCCACTTCTAAAACAGCTTGCCTCCGGAAACTCTATGAACGTGGAGAAACAATGAAAGTTATACAATTTTCGGGTCTTTCATTCATAGTTTCTCTACGAGTCTTCGACGACTCAACAGTACTTAACAACAACAACAACACATCCATGGGTTTATAATTCATACTGTCAAATGCCATGAAGTAGTCAATAAAATACAGAACTAACATTACCAGCTTCCCTGAGTTTAAAAAAGAATTATTATTGTTGCTGATTTTGTTTGCTCGAATAAATGGGAAGAAAAACTGAGGCTGGGAAATTATTTCTAAATATATTCAAACTGGCATAGCTGATGAGTTGAAAAAAGTTGAAATCTGGACCCAGTCAGTACTCTTACCAACCACATATTCCATCAATTCTTGTGTTCAAAGGGGACAGCATTCAGCTGACAGTCTAGGTTTAATGTATGTGGAAATCTAGGTTAAAGATAATAAAAGAATTTCAATATTTTCATTACTCACCTGTAAACAATCTTCCTGGATTTTATCTTAAAACCAATGAGAAAAGTGAAAAGATAATTATTTTCTTTGTAGTTTGTTGAATTTCTTTAATGTATTAAAAAGAAAAGCTGATTTGTGTCTTTAAATGATATAAACTCCAAAACTGTCACTAGCAATAGACAAGTTGTATTAATAGGGGAAAATTAAGACAAAAATCACCCAAAACCATCAAAACATCACAAACTTACTGCCATCAACCCAAAACTGACTTACAGCAAACTTGTAGTACAACAAACTACCCATAGAGTTTTCAAAGCTCTAAATCTTTATGGTGACTTCAAACTGCCAACACGTTGGTTAACAGCTGAATTCTCTGGCCACTGTGCCATTTGGCCTTCTCAAACTTCCACAAGTAGAGAAAAAGTTTTCTTAAAAACACCAATTAGGAATGGAATTCCAAAATCTCTGTAGATGTTCATTGAAATGAAAAATAAATAAATAAATTAAAAAACAAAAAACAAACAAAAAAACCCCCACCCATTAGTTTAGACTAGGTTGCTTTTAAGATGCTATTTACAAGAGAACTCTGGTGGCCTAGTGGCAAGAAGCAGCAGTGCTGCGATCCCAAACTGCGTGCAGTTCAAATCCTCCAGAGGAGGGGCAAATCTACTGTGCCAGTGGGATTTGATTTGAAGGCACACAAGAAGA
Organism: Elephantulus edwardii; assembly: GCF_000299155.1. Lineage (NCBI taxonomy): Eukaryota > Metazoa > Chordata > Mammalia > Macroscelidea > Macroscelididae > Elephantulus > Elephantulus edwardii. The sequence goes on along the minus strand of NW_006399922.1, from coordinate 6,747,553 downwards.
AGAAAAGAAAAATATGTTATCTACCTTTTCTGTACACAAAGAGTTGACTATGTATACATTAGGGTAAAAGTTAGAAACAAAAAAAAAATTCAGGGTCTTGATGACTTCTAAACCAGCTGTAATAATTTCCATATGGGTGAGTAAAGAAAGTTCATTTTTTTTTTACCATACACTTCAATTTACTTTGTTCAAGACTCAAAGCATCTGACTATCAAGAACTAAATGATGATAACAAACATAATAAAATAAAAATCATAATAATAGATCAAGAAGAGCACTCCTTTTGTAGATAGCTGTTTGCAATTTTAACTTAATCATGAATCTTTTCTATTCAGCCTTATTTCTGTTTGTTATCCTTATGGATAACAAATGTGCTCCCCCTGGTGGCCAGAAAGATATCTTTAAAGCTAATGGTCTTGCGAACTGTTAAAGCAATAATCTGACAACACTGAGCACATTGCCAGTAGGAGAATAGTTGGCCCTCCAGTGAGTTTTTAAAGGCTGTAAATCACACAGGAAGAGATTATCCATTTAGTAATACTATGAGTAATAAATTTGAGTGTTGCCATCCTCACCGAATCTGATATTCTGCAGTTCATTGTTACAGTCACTGAGATTTCCCCTTTCTCTTTCTCTAACCTTTCTCACCGTATATCTAAGGACTGAGACAAAATTTCACCACCCTAGTCTCTAAGAAGCACACTGGTTGCACTTCCTCCAACACAGATGTGTTTGTTTCTTTGACAGTCCATGGAGTATTCAATATTATCCTCCAATATCACAATTAAAGGCATTAATTATACTTCTGTTGTCTTTATCATTGTCCAACTTCTAAATACATAGGAAGTTATTGAAAAGACCATGGCTTGAATCAGGAACATTTTTATTTTTAAACTGGCTTTCTTGCCCTTTAGCACTTTGGAGAGTTCCTGAACTATAGATTTCCACCATGCAACACATCTTTTGATTTGTTGACTTTTGTTATCTTGGGCGTTGACACTGTTACTCCTCAATAATTTGGAGAGGTCCCTAACTGTAGAATTACCCAATGCAATAAATCTTCTTATTTCCTGACTGTTGGTTGTTGTTGTTCTTATGTGCTGTCGAGTCCTTTTAGACTCATAGCGACCCTATGTACAACAGCCCTAAACCATGCTCTATCCTGTTCCAATCGCACTGCTTCTGACACACCCATCCCAATTACCCCAGTCACTGAATCAATCCACCTCATAGAGTCTTCCCCTCCTGCGCTGTCCCTACCAAGCATGATGTCCCTCTCCAAGGACCCGTCCCTCCTTACAACATGTCCAGAGTATGTCAGACGAAGCCCCAGAATCCTTGCCACCAAGGAGTAGACTGGTTTAACCCTCTCTAGGATGAATCTGTT
>NW_006399922.1:6733111-6744936 GCF_000299155.1 Elephantulus edwardii | reverse complement strand
ATAGGCTCTTGCTCAAATGTGTTGATACCAAGGATATTAAATGTGAATCCAAGTAAGATGAAGTTGTTGATAATTTCATTATCTCTCCTCTATCCACGACGATGTTGTCTATGGTTTCAGCAGTAAGACTCTTTGTTTCCTTGACATTGAGATGCAATCCAAATTGTAGGCTGCCTAGATTGATCTTCTGCAACAAGTGCCTCAAGTCCTCCTAACTTTGAACAAGCAAGACTATGTCATCTGCATAATGCAGGTTATTGATGAGTCTCCCTCTGTTCTTGATGCCACATTCTCTTCATAAAATCCTGCTTTTTTAATAAGTTGCTCAGCTTACAGATTAAATAGGTAAGGAGAAAGAACAGAACCTTGATGAACTCCTTTCTTCATTTTAAAGCATGTAGTTTCCCTGCTCTGTTTCTCAACAATGATAGCCTACATTCTGTCAGTTTGAATTTCTGATAGTTTCCTGTCAATGTAATATTACAGCTGTTTGTTAATTATTTTTAGCAAGATTTTGTATGCATGTGAAACTGTATTGTTCAATATTTCCACATTTTGTTGGATCACTTTTATGAGGGGGCAAGAAAATATAGATTTATAAAATATAGCCTCTTGGAGAAGTAATTATGTTGCGAATTTCTTGGAAAAGACTAGTTAGTACATCCTTGTTTAGATTTCTTTTTTAAAAATACATGTCAATTGAAATTTCATAATTTTCTGGGATCTACTTTTGGCCAGTACGTAGTTCAAGATCATACGCTATTTCCTGAAATGGTTTTATGTCAAACAATTCTTTGTGGTTGTTGTTGTTGTTGTTATGTGCCACCGAGTCTCTTGCAACTCACAGCGACCCTGTGTACAAGAGCCCTAAACACCATTCTATCCGGTGCCAACCTCGCCGTCTCAAACACACTCATACCCACCTTCCCTATCAAAGAATCGATCCATCTCATCAAGGGTCTTCCTCTCCTGCTCTGTACCTCCACTTTCCCAAACATGATGTCCCTCTCCAAGGACCAGTCCCGCCTTGCAACAAGCCCAAAGTATGTCAGATGAAGCTTCAGAATCCTTGAATTCCAACTTCACACTCTCCTGGACAAACCTGTTCGTTCTCCTAGCAGTGCATGGTATATTCAACACTCTTCTCTAGAACCACAGGTCAAAGGCATCGATTCTCTTTCTATTATTCCTATTCACTGTCCAACTCTCCGATGCATAGTGTGTAATTGCAAAAACTATAGCCTGGATTAGGAGCACCTTAGTCTCCAGCTTGATGTCATTGCTCTTCAGTACTCTTGAGAAGTCCCTCACAGCTGACTTTTGCACTGCAATTTATCTCTTTATTTTCTGGCTGCTGTTATCAAGAGTGTTGGCTGTGGAACCAACTAAAATTGTTAACGATCTCAATCTTTTCACCATCCATCCTGATGCTGTCAATTGGTCCAGTGCTGAGAATCTTTGTTTTCTTGATGTTGAGCTTCAATCGATATTGAAGGCTGCAGTCCTTGACCTTCTGCAGCAAGCACTTCAGGTCCTCCTCAGTTTCAGCAGGCAGGGTTGTGTCATCTGCATAACGCACATCGTTGACTCTTCCACCAAACCTGATGCCGCATTCCTCCTTGCACAGTTCAGCATCTCGGCTGATCTGTTCTGCATACAGATTGAAAAGGTATAGAGACAAAATACATTCCTGACGGACGCCCTTCTTGATTTTAAACCATGTAGTGTCTCTTTGCTCTGTTCTCATGACTGCCTCTTGGTCCAAGTATAGGTTTCGCATTAGCACAAGCAAATGTTCTGTGATTCCCATTCTTCTGAGAGTCAGCCAGAGCTTGTTGTGATCCACACAGTCAAAAGGCTTTACATAGTCAATGAAGCACAGCTATGTATTCCGCTGGTATTCCCTGCTTTCTGCCAAGATCCATCTAACATTAGCTATAATATCTCTAGTACCACACCCTCTTCTAAATCCAGCCTGCACATCTGGCAGTCAGTTCTCTGTTGACATATTGCTCCAAATGTTTTTGGATAATTTTCAGCAGAATCTTGCTTGCATGTGATATTAATGATATTGTGTGATAATTTCCGCACTCTGTTGGGTCACCTTTCCTTGGCATGGGAACAAATATCAATCTTTTCCAGTCAGTTGGCCAGCTAGTTGTCCTCCAGATTTCTTGGCACAACTTAGAGAGCACAGCCAGGGCAGCATCTGTTTGTTGAAATAAATCAATTGATATGCTGTCAACTCCTGGAGCCTTGTTTTTTGCCAATTCCTTCATAGCAACTTGAACTTCCTCCTTCATCACCATAGGCTCTTGCTCATATATTATTTCATGAAATTCCTCTGTGTTAGCAAATTCCTTCCAATACAGTGACTCTGTGTACTCCTCTCATCTCCTTTTGATACTTCCAGGATCATTCAACATTCTACCCAAACTATCTTTAAGTATTACCACCTGTGGCTTGAATTTGTTTTTCAACTCCTTCAGCTTAAGAAACTGTGAGCGAGTTAAGTCCTTTTGATTTTCTGACTCCAGTACTCTGCACATTTCGTAATAGATCTTGCTTTGTCATCCTGAGCTGCCTTTTGAAAATTTCTGTTCACCTCTTTGATTTCTTGGTGTCTTCCCTTAGCCTTGGCTTTTTGGCACTCTAATGCAATACTCAGTGTCATCTGACATCCATCTTGGTCTTTTCTTCTTCTTCAGCCTTTGTAATGATCTTTTGCATTCTTCATGGACGATTTTCTTGATGTCCTCCCAGAGCTCATTTGATGTACTCTCATTGGTGCTCAAGGCCTCAAACCTGTTCCTGAGATGGTTTTGAAATTTGAGTGGGACAGACTTGAGGTCAAATTTTGGTTCCCATGGACTTCATTTAATTTTCCTTAACTTCAGCTTGAACTTGCATATGAGTAGATGGTGGTCTTTCTCACAATCAGCACAGTGATGATATAGTCCTTCCATCTTCTTCAAGGCTTCCTGTAACATTGAAAATTTTGTCCATAGAATCCTTAAGTATTGCAACTCAAGGCTTAAGTTTATTTTTCAGTTCTTTTAGCCTAAGAAATGCTGAGCATTTTCTTCCTTTTTTTTCTAAGTCTAGCTTTTGCATATTTAATTTATTGTTGTTACATATATCATTATTATACTTTACTTTGTCTTCTCAAATTGCCCTTTGAAAGATTCTGTTCATCTCTTTTACCTTAGCAATTTTTCCTGGTTTTTAAATTCAGTTGAAATACACACAAGGTCATTATGGACTTTTTATTTTTCAATTTCAGTTTTTGCTGAAGTTGTGTACAAAATTATTTTACTTCTGTATCTTCTCAATTCTTTCTTATCTTCTCCTTTTTCTTTTCCTTGTTGTTGTTGTTGTTATGTGCCATCGAGTCATTTGTGACTCATAGCCATCCTATGTACAAGAGCTCTAAACTCTGTTCTATCCTGTGCCAACCTACCCACCCTAAACGCACTTATTCCCACCGCTCCAGTCACAGAATCGATCCATCTCATCAAAGGTCTTCCTCTCCTTTGCCGTCCCTCCACTCTGCCAAACATGATGTCCCTCTTCAAGGACCAGTCCCCCCTTGCAACATGCCTGAAGTATGCCAGACGAAACTTCAGAATCCTTGACTCCAAGGAGCATTCCGACTTCACCTTCTCCAGGACAAACCTGTTGACAAAATTTGACATTATGTTAGAGGTTATTTTTTTCTTTGTCTAGTTTTAGTCTTGCTGATGTGAATGTCCACATCAACAGTTGTGCCGTTATCTTTATCTCACTGCATTCGTTCAACATTGATTTCTTCCTGTAAACCTGGACTGTTTTGCCAGTTAGCTGACCTTTATAGTGCTATGCTATTATATGCTATTATATTATATGCTATAATATTATAATATTATTATATTATTATATATTATAATACATAACTCGAATTTTATCATGCTTCCATATAGGCATGGCCTGCTCAGCTACTTGGCAGAGAAGAAGGCATATCTTTCCTTAAACATAAAAAGATGCATTGAAATGTCTTCTACAGTTTTTTATCCAATCAGAAGTTACAAAAGATCGAACTTTATTTTGGTACTGTCACTTCCATGATAAAAATCATGGGCACGATTTAATTTTCTACAACTTCAATTTGAACCTACATGAATAGTTCATGTTTCACAATCAAGGCCACCAGCTGCTCCACGGGAGGATTGACAATCATCTTCCATGTGGTTGACTGCTTCTGAAAACCCACCAGAAGGTAAGCTATGGGTCGGTTCCAACTCTACGTACACAACAACAACAACATAAGCTTCTCCAATGTTTCTTTTCACTAATGTAGTCCACCTGATTCCTGTACTCTATCTCAGATAAGGTTCATGTGCTAAGTCATCATTTATGTTATAAAAAAAACCAAAACCAACCAAACTATTTGCAATGAACAAATCATTAATTGTACGAAATGGTGTCATTTGATCTCTAGTCTCATTCTGTCATTGAGGCTGCATTTTCCAATTGCCAGTTCTTTGTTTCCAACTTTTGCATTACAGTAACCAATTTTTATTAATGCATCTTGATTGCATGCTCGATTAAATTCAGAGTACAAATGTTAATAGAAATCCTTCATTTTTTTCATCTTTGGGTTTCACAGTTGCTGAGGTTTTTTTTTTTGGTTTTTTCTATAATGCTTTGATTTTTTTAAATAATTGTTTTATTTCCTTCTGCACATATGAATCCTGTCACTTGCAGCAATGTATTTCAAGATAGATCTTGAAATAACCTTTTGAAGATAAATTCCACACCATTTTCCTTCAGTTGGTAATTTCCAACATAGTAGATCTGATTCAAAGTGTTCGATACCAGTCCATCCCAGCTCACTAATGTCTAAAATGTTAATCTTTAGGTGTTCCATTTAAATTTGAGAAACTTCAAATTTTCCTAGGTTCATATATGATACATTCTAAGATCAAAAACATTCAGTAATCATTGAATGTTTGCATCTCTTTCTCCTCATTTTGAATCTTGCTACATTAGCAAATGAAGGTCCTTCATTGAGTGAAAATTTTATTCAATACTCATAATTAAAGTAGAAAAAGAAATAGCTCTTTCTTAGTTGAATTTTTGTGAAGATCATCTTCCAAAGCTTAACTCAACAATCCTCTGTCATCCAGAGTTTTCAAAGATCTATTGTTTCAGAAGCGAGTTTCCAATTCTGCATCTTTAGTCTGTCTTCATCTGGAAGTTTCACTGAAACTTGCCCAACATGGATGACACCGCTAGTATTTGAAATACCAGCAGCACAGCTTCCAGCATCAAAGTAGAATGAAAATCATAGTAGCATAGCAAACTGACAGATGAGAAGTGAATATCCAAGATCGTTGTTTTTAAATCAAAATATGTTATTAAAGAATTATTTTGTGATTTGTTGTTTTTCATAAACTCTAAAGAAATTAAGACAGAATCCATAGTAACTGAGGAAACTATGAAAAATTAAAATTTTCCAATACAAGAAAAACATTAGAGATAATTCATTAAGTGAATGTATCTCACCAGAGAAAAAGAAAAATTTTTTATAGCTGAACAAATACTCACTAGCTTATTTTATCCTTAAGAGTTAAAGCAATCCAAGTTCCTAAATTATAATACAGTTGAAATTCTATTACCTATGAAAATTGCAACTGAGATTCCTCTTTGGAATTTGGCCTGCCAAGTTGATGCCAACAAGGACCATAGGCTGCTTTTCCCAAAGAACGCTTCAGAATACAACACAGGTTTAACTCCAAAGAAACATAATTTATTATGATTGTTCCAAATGTTTAGGATTCTCAAGTTGGTTTAGGGATAACTTGTGGTTCTCACTTTATTAACCACTTTGAGAAAAGAAGACAATGTGGTTCTTCTTTTATTTGCCCTTTAGAAATACAAAAAGGGGTGGGGCAGAATTTAAAAAGAGAAAGAGCCAATAGTTTAGATAATAACATTTCAGTCATAGTACATTTTCTCAGTAAGTGACAACAAAGAAAGAGAAAAATTAAGTGTCATTTTGTGAGGAGTGTTTACTGATTAAAAAGAAAAAATTCATATTTCATATCTTGTGTGAATGCAGTCTTTTAAACTAAGTTTCTTAAGCACATATTGGAAATAGAATATTTAACATTATATAATCTAGCATAATATGGAGTACTTAATTTGTTTTCAATAAGGGGGGGAAGAAAACATATTGTTGCCATAGTTGTTATTACTGTGTTGTTGTTGTTGTTGTTATGTGCTGTAAGAGTCACCTGCAACTTGTAGTGACTCTATGTACAACAACTCTGAAGTCTACCCTGTCCTGAGCCAATCTCACTGATTCCAACACACCTATCCCCATTGCCTTAGTTACTGTATCAATCCATCTCATCTGAAGTCTTCCTTTCCTGTTCTGTCTCTCCACCCTTCCCAACATGATGTCATTCTCCAAGGATCAGTCCCTCCTGGCTATGTGCCCAAAGTATGTGAGATAGAGCTTCAAAATCCTAGCCTCAACAAAATTAGAAGGGAAATCAGAAATAAATGGATGCAGAATAAAAAAAAATAAATAAATCCTAGCCTCCAAGGAGAAACTTAGCTTCACTCTCTCCAAGACAAACCTATTTGTTTTCTTGGCAGGCCATGTTATTCAAGACTCTTTTCCAGCACCACAACTTAAAGGCATCAATTCTTCTATCATCCTTAGTCATTGTACAGCTCTGTGATGCATAGCAAGTAATTGTGAAGACTATGGCCTATATCAGGTGAACTTTATTCTCTAGATTGACATCATTATTTTTCATTGTTACTCTGGAAAGGTCCCTGACAGAATATTTACCTAACACATTTCATCTTTTGGGTTCCTGACTGCTGGTGCCAAGAGTGATTGTGGAGCTAAGCAAACTGTAACTGTTAACAACCTCAATCTTTCCTCCATCTATTATGTTGTGCCAATTGGCCCAGTGGTGAAAATCTTTTGTCTTCTTAATGTTGAGCTTCAATCCATATTGAAGAATACAGTCTTTGACTTTTTTCAGCAAGCACTTCAGATCTTCCTCAATTTCAGCAAGCAAGGTTGTGTTATCTGCATAACATAGATTATAGGAGTCTTCCTCCAATCCTGATGCCACATTCTTCCTCATAAAGCCCAGCCTCCTGAATGATCTTTTCTGAATATAGATTGAAAAGTTATGGAGACCAGATGCATCCCTGATGCACTCCTTTCCTGATTTTGAAACATGAAATGTTTCCCTGCTCTCTTCTCAGGACTGCTTCCTGGTCCAAGTATAGGTTTAACATAAGCACAATCAAATGTTCTGGGATTACCATTCTCTCAAGGTTAACCACAATTTGTTGTGATCCACACATTCAAATACCTTTGCATAGTGAATGAAACACAGATAGATCTCCTTCTGGTACTCTTTACTTTCTGCCAAAATCCATCTGACATTGGTGATGTCTCTAGTGCCATGGCCTCTTCTAAATCCAGTTTGTAATTCTGGTAGTTCTATGTCAATATACTGTTTCAGTCATTTCTGGATAAACTTCAGCAGAATTTTGCTTGTGTGTACTATAAGTGATATCGTACAATATTTTCCACACTCTGTGGAGGTCACCTTTTTTTTTTAAATGGGAATAAATATGGATCTCTTCCAGTTAGTTGGCCAGATAGTTGTCCTCCATATTTCTTGGCACAACCTGGTGAGTACATTCAGTAAAGCATTTGTTTGTTGAAATATATCCGTTGGTATTCCATCAATTCCTGGGGCTTTATTTTTTACCAGGTCCTTCAAAGCTGCCTACATGTCCTCCATCATCACTACTGATTGCCTCTTGATCATACACTATTTCTTGAAATTCTTCTGTGTAAAGCCAATTCTTTTTGGTACAGTGCCTCTGTATACTCCTTCCAATTTCTTTTCATGTTTCCTGGATCATTCACTATTCTCCCATAGTACCCTTAAATATTGCAACTCAAGGCTTGGTGAATTGGTTCTTTAGCCCCTTCTTCAGCTTAAGAAATGCCTAGCGATTATAGCCCTTTTGATTTTGGGGTTCCAGTTCTTTGCACATTTCATTATAACATTTTGTTTTGTCTTCCCGTGATGCCCTTTGGAATCTTCTATTTAGCTCCTTAACTTCTTTATTTCTTCCCTTTGCTTTGGCTTCTCCGTGCTTTAGTGCAATATTCAGAGTCTCTTCTGACATCCTTTTTGGTGTTGTCTTCTTCTGTCTTTGTAACAACCTTTTGCATTCTTTATGGATGATATTCTTGATATCCTCCCACAGCTCATTCATTAGTGTTCAAGACCTCAGACCTGTTCCTGAGTTGGTTTTTAAATTCAGGTGAGACAGACTCAAGGTAAAATTTTTTATTCCTGTGGATTTGATTTGACCTTCTTTGGCTTTAATTTGAACTTGCATATGAATAATTGGTAGTTTGTTCCTCAAATAGCACCTGGCCTAGTTTTCACTGCTGATATTGAACTTCTTCAAAGATTTCTTCCGCAGATGTAATTATTCTGATTCCTGTACATACTACCATCAGGTGAAATCCATATATAGGTATAGAGTCTGAATTAATATTTCTTATAATAGGTATTTGCTATGAAAAAACATTGTGCAGAATCATTTGTCACCAAGTCTGTTTTCCAACTACTGATATTTCTTCTTGAATCTCAACTTTTGCATTCCAGTCACCCATTATTAAAATTAATAAATTTTGGTTTCATGTTCGATTGAATTCTCACTGCAAACGTTGGTAGAAATTATCTATTTCCTCCTCTTTGGCTCTGGTTGTTGGTGCATAAATTTGAATGATATTAACAGGTCTTCTTTGTATGCATATAGATATTATCCTGTCATGCACAACATTATATTTCAAGATGGATCTAGAAACTGTCTTTTAAACTGTTATAATTAGGTACCATCAAATTGACTATGATTCAGAGTGATCCTATGAACAACAAACTTGAACCTTGCCTTACCCTGTGCCATCTTCATTTCTGATATACTCAAATCCACTGTTACAGTCAATGTGTCAATTTATCCTCTTGAAAGTTTTCCTTTCTTTAGCAGACCCTCTCTATCTTTCCAAGTATGATGCTTATTTCCAAGTTGCCTCCTCCTAACAACATTCTCAAAGCATGTGAGATGAGGTTTCACCATCCTTGTCTCAAAGGAGCACTCCAATTACACTTTCTCCAACACAGATATACTTGTTCTTTTGACAGTTCATGGGACATTTAGTACTCTTCCTCAACACCACAATTCAAAAACATTGATTCTTCTGTCATCATTATTAATTTTTCAACTTTTAAATGTATATGAAACAATTGAAAAATCATGGCTTAACCCAGGTGTACCTTGGTCTTTAAACTGACATCCTTGCTCTTTAGTATTTTGTAGAAGTCCTTGACAGCAAATTTCCTCTATGTAAAATATGGTTTGATTTCTTGACTGCCAGTACCATGGTTGTTGATTGTACATTCAAGTAAAATCAAATCATTACCAGCATCAATTTAAATAATCTAGACCACAGTTCAATTAACCAAATCCCATTTCTTTCAGAAGTCAAGAAGGCAGATGAAATAGAGTAATGCAAACATAATTTTCAGAGAACTGAGATGTGAGCAGTTCAAAGGAGGTAGAATATTTCAGAAAGTTAATGCCACAGTGATTCTAAACAATTTCAGAGTGAGTAAAAAAAATATTTGTGCCTGAATTGGGTATAGGAAGTTTAGATTTTAATTGTATTGTAGTTAGCCAGTCCTCCTCCATGAAGCTAAGTTGGAGGTAGTTTCTCCCCCATTCTTTCACCTCTGTCTCTTTTTCTTGACCTGTTATTTTTGTTATATAGCCTTGACTCAAAGCCAACTCATAATTGACCCTACAGCAGGCATGGGAGGACAGTGCTTAGCTTTCCCCCTTGGAGCATCTGGTAAATTTGAACCACTAGCCTTTGACTTTACAGCACAACTATTTACCACTAGGTCACCAGAACTCCCTCTTTCTTAACCTAGGGAGACTAACTCCCATCAGAGAAGAGGAAAATTGGGTTTCAAAATCCCACTTGCAGCTCTGAATGTCCTTTGAATGTCCTACAGAATAAGTCAGTATAATGTGAGAAAGGACGAACTAATTTCAAAGGAATTAAAATGCAGTTTGACCATTTTTAAAGCTCTGTATCTCATCTCTTTCTGGCTCTGTTCCCTTTGGTTTACTCATCTTTCTTCCTCCTTTACAAAAAAATCATTCACTGTCACCAAGGAAGCTACCTGTTCTGAACACTTCCTCTAACAATGAATACAACAAAATCCTGCCTTTATTAATTTTAGCTATGAAGCCAGTCTTCTTTACAAAGCCTGTTTCAGTAAATCCTTTTTTAATTTACATTCATGCAGGAAAAATATGTTGAAGAGGGTGGAGCCAAAGCTGTTAGTCTATAGACTAACAGTCTCCTGCTATACTTGAATATACATGATACAAGTCTTCTCAAATAACACACACTAGCAGACACTAGCTCTGCTATGCATGTTGTTTTTCTGTAAAGGATTCATAAAAGACTTTAAGAATTTTCATCTCTAAGGGTAGAGAAGAGGACAAGAAGAAGATAACATTTTTCCTTAAATATTTTGTACTGCTTGAGTTTTCTAACCATGTTCTTTTACTTTTACATACTGATATTACTTTTATATTAAAAAAATCAGAATAGAAATACCATTTGACCTAGCAATTCCACTACTAGGAATTTACCCTAAAGAAACCTTAACTGTCACCCAATCAGATATATGCACACCCATGTTTATTGCTGTTTTGTTCGCAATAGCAAAGAGCTGGAAACAATCCAAGTGCCCATCAACAAATGAATGGATAGAGAAGCTCTGGTGTAGTCACACAATGAAATACTATGCAGCATTGAAAAACAAGGAACTCATGAAATATTATGCAATGTATGACCCTAGAGGACATTATGCTTAGTGAAATAGCTCAGTCACAAAAGGACAAATATTGAATAGGGCCACTATTGTAAAACAGGACTGACATCGAGGTTGAGAGAAGACAGAGAAGGAGGGGAGGGATGATGTATACTGCATTGAAACAGATGAGAGAGAGAACTGTTTAAAATGGATACATGATAGAGTATTATAGTCTTTACAGGAGTCCAGAATGAAGACTGAACAGTGGAGTGGACTTGTGGGAAGGGATTGCATAACAATGAAAGAGTTTTTCTTTTACTTTTCAAGGAGAAGAGTGAATTGGGGGGGAGGGGTGGGCAAGGAGAAAAGTGCAACAATGAATGACTGGAAACCTTAAGTCTATGTAAACTTTCATTAAAATTATTTTTTTTAAATCAAAAGATTATCAACAGAGTGGTTGGATTGTGCAGTTCTAAAATTTTCTTTTTGGTACTTTCCTATATTTAAAGGGAAATAACTACCTATATTTTAAATTGAAAAATAAAAGGTTGTCTGACTTCTGAGAAGTGATTCTTTCTTATTCTTTATGGAACTTTGTTATTTTATCCCAGGCCCTCAGGGACTCCAGAAATTCACATAAACAAAGTGCAATATCTCAACAGGACCTTTAAAAACATATCTTTTAGATCTCCCGTCAATCATAATTACAACTCCCTTATCATTCATAAACAATTCAGCAATATCATTTCCAGAGACATGGAGTGTTGCTATCCCAGTCTTCTACAGTACTCCTTCTCTCTCAGTGTGTTCTATCCATAGAAGAGTGAGACGTGCTTTACAAAAATGGTCCAGAGGTTCAAGAAAGGCATAGGCCTAGGTGTGAGATAGATAGATAGATAGATA
>NW_006399922.1:6689602-6732898 GCF_000299155.1 Elephantulus edwardii | reverse complement strand
CTGAAGTCCTATGGCCCACAGCCATAAAGAAGAAGGTAGATCCTTGTGTTGCTGTCCATGTAATGGCAAATTCTGCCCAACTTCTGTGAGTACTCACTTCAGAGACTTGTATCTCTGAGTGTTCTACTTCTAGCCAGGTTTGGAAAGGGGGAAGAAATTTCAGAAGAAGAAATGAAGAAGGAATAGTATGGAACAAGTTTGAAAAGACTTGTGCTTTGTAGTGGCATTTAACGTTTGAGCCCCTACCAGCTTTCTTCAGTTATATTCTCAACTCATCTCCCTTCAAACCTGGTTAGCACAATTATAAAAGAATTGGGCAGTTGCAGGAAAATGGGCATAGAAATAACTCAGAGAAGTTGATTATATAAATCCTCATTTCTTTGGAAAGGGGTGAAATGCTTTCCTTCATGCAGAAATTATGAAATCCTGTCCATTTAAAATTGGTGGATAAAGCTCATCTAAGCATAGGAACATAGGTTAACAAACTGAAGGCCTGGGAGCTTTACTTCATCATACTTTATTTTTGTCATCACTGCAATCAGCTTCTCTACAGGATGGGCTGGCTGGTGAGGTAAGGATCCACAGTTCTCAAAGTTGGAAAACAGCAATCCTTGCTACCTCATGAGACCAAAGAACTAACTCAGTTTGAATGCCCAGGTCCTTTAACTCAGCAAGTGGGGCTTCTATATGATCTAGAGAAAAGAAAGTAAATATTTATTTTCTAATATTCCTATCTGGAAAATGAGACTTCTTAAGAGCTGAAATACTTTGAAAACCTGAGAGGAAAAACTTTCCATGTTGAAAAACAAGCAAATATCATCATATGACTAATACCTTACTTAACCAAGAACTATTGCAACAAGTGTCACTGAAAATAATTTCCCTATTTCCCCCTTCTATTTAGCTAGAGAAGATGCATACAAAGTCTCTTCAATGCTATTAAATGCAAACATTGTCATTTTAAAAATTCTTCCCATCAATTTTTAAATTAATGAGTAGAGGAAAAGTAAGCACAGGGAGGAAAAACAGAATTAGACCCTGATTTGGTGGTCTTAATGCCCCCCATTTCACTTTTTCTCCCACCTCTTACCCAAGTGTGAGTGCTAATGAATAAACCAATCTAAAGCTTTCCTTTTACTAATGTGCATCTTGAATATTCGGAAGAGAGCAGAGAGGCATAACGAGGCATAACTACACACACTCAAAACACCCAAGTGTCCGCTGTCCTCCTTTATTTCATGTCTGGAAATGAGAGCAATCTGTGACATTTTTAAGACTTGAAAATGTCGTTTTATGTCCAGAGTTGTACCACCATGTTCCCAATCTTGGAAGCAGTTAAAAGCTCTTGTGTATAGCTGTAAGCAAGCCTGGGGTTTTCCCTGCCCCATTGTAAACCAGAAGCCTGACTACACCTTTGTATAGTCAGGCTTAAGCAGTGTATCCTAAATTAATTCATACTGTGACCCCCCCCACCCCCCACCCCCCCGATGGTGCATTCGCTTGTCAGAAGTCTTGTATTGAGAAGGGGACACTTCCAGGACACACTGACTACTGAGAAGACTATCCTCCCCTAGGGTTTCTACCCCAGCCCTATTCTTCTTATAACTGATTTCAGAGTAAGTAAACAGTTGCCCAGCCACTGGCTAATGAAAGCAGATTTCCAAGCAATATTCTGGGTGGGATGTGGGCAAGTATCACAAAGTTGGCAGTTGCTTGAGGTTTTCATTGGGTTCTTTAGCATGAAAACAGAAAATAGAAGGCAGTGGGCATCTCTATCCAGCACCTTCGTTGGAGGACCACTGGGCTGAGGGAAGACCTGACAAGGAATCTGAAGAGATTGCTGAATCCTAGCTACCTAAGAGGGATTGGTAGACTGGGAAGGTAGGGAGGTCTCTGGTGGAAATGACAGGGAGTCTTCGACTGTAAAGGTGCAAAAGCAAGAAGAGCAGACAAGTTGTTCAGATAGCCAAGAGAAAAGAGGCCCAAGAAACAAGGAAACAGAATAAATGAGGAAAAGGAAAGGGAGTTAGGAGAGGGGAAAGGGAAAACAAAGAGAGAAAAGGAGGCGAGGAGTGATGGAGGGGGGAGGGAGAAATGAGGGGAAACACGGACCACAAGAGCAAAATTTGATGCTGTCAGACATGAGGTACAGGTCTGAGCAAGGATCTTGAGGTGGGTACAGAATTCAGAGTTCAGAAAACTAAAAAGTGGAGCAGGTAGGAAGCATGGCCAGTCAGTGTGCCGAGTGGGACTAGCATCAACATCCCGTCTAGTCTTCTGGGTCCTGCTGCCGCTGCTATGGCCGATGCTCCCGTCGACCCACCTCCTTCCAGGGCGTCTCAGGTCTGGGGGCATTGAGTCTAGGAGGTGGAGGCGGGATTGGATAGTCCATGTAAGCTCCCGAGGGCGTCGGACGCTTTGGCGCCAGGACTGGAAAGCTTCTGTTCGATCACTGAGAAGGAAGAGAACTGTGTCAAGTCACTGTTTGGGTTACGTAGCAGTCGCTGTCCCAGGACACCTGCCAACCTGGCAGACGACGAGTGTCTGTGTGCATAAGTTTGGTGAGGCCTCCAGGGAGGAGGAATCGCAAAGAACGTAAGTGGTCGTTCTTTCTGAGAGGTCTGCGCGCCCGCCCGCCCTGCGCGCCCGCCCTTCCTTCCCTAGAAGCAAGCCCTGGCTCTGGACCAGCATTCTCAAGCCACAATGTATAAGCTCCCTTTACCCTTTCCCAGGCCTCAGTTCTACTGCAGCCTCCCATAGAATAAAGGAGGCGAAACCAAGGTGCCCTCAAGGATTACCTCCGGATGGGATTTGCGGAGGTGGGAACTCAGTGGAGAGTTGCCTCCAATCTAGTCCTGCACCAGGGCGATTCCCACCTGCGACCCACTGGAGGCGCTGGCTCTGACAGGGCGAGGGGTGCCATGGACAGAAAATCCGATGTTATTTGGCTACCCCAACACTTTCCAGGTTCCAGATTCTCTCACTGCTATCAGCATAAATGCTAACAGTGAATTCGCCCAACCCAGGGCATTACTCGTTATAGTGTGGTTTCAGAGGCAGTAAATGACAAGAGAGGAAATTGCCCATTCATACTTTGTGATTGCAGCACAGCTTTTTACCAGGTCCCAAATTTTATTGCTGGGAGTTCTAAGAGACTATTGTGCAGCCTGATTTCCCTGGGCTTGCGCTGCTTTTTCATAAGAACACAAGCTTCTTTATACCTTGTTTTCCTATACCATCAAAAGGATATAGCTGACCCTCCCGCGGGTTTTCAGAGGCGGTTAATCTCGCGGGAGGAGATTGACCATCCTAGAGGCCTGTTTTCCGTTTTCTTGCCCTCCTCCCACCAAGTAGTTTAAAAGGGAAGCTCGGGGACACTGTAATTTGGGTTTGAAGAGTACTCTGGATTATTTTTCTGCAGTTTCACTGTGCCCCAGCTCCAAGCATTCCAACTTGCTAGAGCTCTTTGGAGACAATATCTGTCACCTCTGTGTGACCTTCTCTCTATTGCCTCTCATTCCTTCTTTCTGAAGAAGGGAAGACAGACCCCACTGCTTAGTCCTGTTCCCAGCACTCTTGCATCAACACCATTGTACTAGGTCAACAAGAAAAACTTTTCACTTTTTTTTTGTCTTTCCCTCCATCCTGCACAGACACATCAAGAAAACTAAGGATTGTTTTCAAAAACTCTGAGAAAGAGGCATTTTCTAGGCACTTTGGTAGCTCTGAAACGAGAGCAAATGAACATGAAAAATTGCTTTATTCCACCCCATGGTGCAAGAAGGAATTAACCTGCCTGCTATTGGTCTTAGTGCCTACCCATAGCGCCTTTTCTCTCCTTTGTCATCCCTGTGACTCAGGGCAACTATGTCTTTCTCTCTGTTCTGCAGGCTTATTAAAGCTCAAAACAAGAATGAGGACAGGAAATTTTAAAATTTGAGACATAATTTGTCAGCTTTTGCAGAGCACACTGGGACCCTCAAAGGAATGAGTGAAAGCAATATACTGGGGAAAAGTTTGGGTCATGTGAGGCTGGACTTGGCATCCAGGAGTGGCCAGAACTCTCTCTAAGAACTCATTTGGGAACAAAGATAATTGGAACAAGGATTTTCTTTAATAAAACAACGTATTTTCTTTGTGTATAGGACCTAACTTACAGATTCCATTTCTGAACCTTTAATGTTTCCAGTGCCTGATTAAGAAGGATTTTGGAACCAGAGGGATTTAATGGTTTCTGAAAACACTGTAAATATCAGTTGAGTCTATAACTTGGGGGCAGGAAGGAATAGTTGTGGCCTGGATATGAAAGGACATTTTCACAAGAATTAAGATTTCTTGGCTGCAAGTCCCTCAACATGTAGAACAAAGAGACCTTTCCTATATGCTTCCTCTCAGTTCCCAAGAATTAATATTTCCTTTCGTAGGATGAGAAATAAATATTACGTTTTTTCTTGGCTTCATAAAATGAAACTTAAATTCACTTCGTTTACCAAGATAAAATTAATAAATTGCAGCAATTGTGAGGATGGCACAGGATAAGGCAGAGTTCAGCACAGTCAACTCCACACCACCAAACTACAACGCATAATTCACTGTTTGATCAGATTTCAGGGTAATTGTTGAGCTTCTCTTTTACAGGGAGATAGATTTGATAGAGCGATGGATGGCCAAGAGAACAAACAGTTATATCTTGGAGAGGGTGCAGCCAGAGTGCTCTTTGGAGGCAAAAATGATGAAGCTTCACTTCACATACTTTGGGCACATTGCTAGGAGTGTCTATTTCTTTGAGAAGGACCTGGGAAGGGTGGAGGATCCAGGAAGATCCTCAACCAAGTGGATTGACATGGTGACTACTGCAATGGGCGCTTGTGTGTCAGGAAGCGTGAGGAAGGCACAGGATAGAGCAGGGTTCGTATCTTTTGTTCATAGGGTCACCATGAGTCATATTTGGCTCAATGGCAGCTAATAACAACAACATAGATATCACATTGACTTTGTGTACCCTTGAGTCAATTCTGACTCATTGTGGTCTAACAGGACAAAGTAAAATAGTATCCTGTAGCTTTTACAAGAGTAGATCTTTTCTTCCTCTGAGCCACTGATAACTGTAAGCTGGACATTTTTGAGTTAGCTCTTAATCACTCTACCAACAGGACTGTCACTTGTTCTCATTCTCTGTCCACCCACTTATCTCTACTAATCGATCAATTATATTTTCTTTTTACACAATAAACTGCAACGCTTCTTTGTAAATATTATACCTACTATTTATTCCTAGGAACTGAAAACTAACTATAGTTAATTGTATCATGAGACAAGTATCTTTGAAGATATTGGCTTTTCAAGTAATAAGTAAAATGTAGAAGTCAGATAATTCAAGTAATTATTCTCTATCTTTTCAAAACTGACTGGAGTACCAGGAAAGCATTTTTGAAGTGAGGGGTGGTTTCCTGGTAATGAGAAAGAAACAAGAAATCTATAATCCTAGTAAGTATGTAAGTCTCACCCTGGAAAAAGGGACAATTGTGCACAATTTTCCTAATTTTCTCAAAGAGATACACTTGTATGTCAGCTTGAGAAATCACTTTTTAATGACAGACATTTAATGACAATGTTCCATCTGCCTGCACCATGAGGATAAGGAAATTTTCTGTTTAATAACTTCTAGTTGTTGTTGGAGTCAGAACCTACTAAACCTCCAGTGAGTTTTCAGAGGCTATAAATCGCCAGGGAGATTGTCCATTTTTCTCCTGCAAAGTAGCTAGTGGATTCAAACTTTTGGATTTGACAGCAAACTCCTTACCACTATACCACATTACTAATTATTGTTGCAGATTTTGAAAGTGGAGTAAGATAGTTCATGCTATAAGTGGTAAGAGACAGAACTAGTGTCATTACAAAGCTCCATATTTCTGAAAGAAGCAAATCTTACAAGCAAAAGCCACCTGTGTAAATGTTGGAAACTCCCCTGAAACTAACTAGAGCTAGTTTAGAATTCAGAACTGTATGGTTTATCTTTGGACTGTTATCTATATTTCATAGTTTATTTCTAATGCCAAGACTAGGATATCCAGGACAAAGTGTCTGGGTTAGAAAATGGCCATTGAAGAGAGATGGTCATGTGCTGGTTGTTTCTTTTCCTTTGAATCAGACTAGAGTAAATAATTTGTGTACACACTTTTCTAATTCAAAGAAACCTGCTTGGTTAACCAATTTGCAGAATGTAATAGAGTAAACTTAATTTCACTTTCTAATTCACCTGATAATCTACATTGTTGAGAAGATTAGAGACCAAAGGTAAAAAAGTTAAGAACACAAAACTCACTGCATGGAGCCATCTGCATTCCCTTTGGCCTTCCATCAGTTTCCAAGGTGATTAGTCTTGATGGGACAAGAAGACTCATCTTTCCCTACAGAATGGATGGTAGATTAAAAGCCACAGACTTTTCATTTACACAAGACACCACCAGGGTCTAAGAATTCACTGAGAGATCCAATCTGTCCTTAAATTTAAAATGTAAAAGTGCTCTAATTCTCAGTTTCTAAGTTTCCTGTCTTTAGATTTTCCTATAATTTGTACAGGTAATATTATTTTATTATTGTGTGTGTTGTGTACAACAAAGTTGGAACTGACCCATAACTAACCCTCTGGCGGGTTTTCAGAGGCAGTTAATCATGCAAGAGGAGATTGCCTATCCTTCTCCCATGGAGCAGCTGTTTGCTATTTGTAATTAAATCATAAAGGAGTTTTCATCCTAATTTTTTTATAAATTTCTTTCCTTGAATTATCCTATCATGACACAACTAAACATTATCTTAATATCTCGGTATTTTTGGCAGTCTGTAGGGAGTTGCACGGCTAACTCAAAGTCTTCACTTCTCTCACAGTTTTAAGTCACCAGTAGCTCTGAGGGAGAAAGTTGGAGAGTCTCTTCCTTGTACTTTGCATTTTTGGGAACAAAAAAAAGTCAGCTATGAGTTGATTCTGACTCCACAGCGATAAGTTCAGTTGAGAGAAGGTAGAGAGAAAAGATAGTATTGCTCCTCCAGTTGACTATCATTAGTTTCAGATAGCTCTCCCTCCTCACCAGTGCTTCCCCATCTTGAGCTTTACCACAGAGGAAGACCCCTTGCCCTGAAAGGAAAAAAAAATCCTTTACATAATATGTAAGCACCTATATGTCTATATTATCCTTAAATTTGTGTCCTCTTTGCCTCTCCACAGACCTGGGCCGCCTAGGGGGATGCCCTTGTTTTCCAAATTGCTGGCCCATTGGATTCTAAATGTAGACAGATTGGAGATCAGGAAATCCAGCTATCTCCTTTCCCAATGACAAAAATAAGGACAGACACATAAAAATAGGCTTTTCTCAAGTTAAAAAAACAAAACTAGGAACCAAAGGTTCCTACACATATGAATATGTAATGAAATAATGAAGCCTTCAGTAATGAAGGCTGTCAGTGAAATAGCTCAAATATTTTAGTCTGGATATCAAGGAGCATGTTTGTAAAGGAGAGGATTTAAAAGAAGATGGTGAAAAAGAAAGAGGCAAAGAGCCAGAATTCCTGGCCACATTTCCCATGGACAGAAAGAATAAAGAATCTGAAACCACATAGAATTCAGAAGATCCAGTAGTTTGGGGTAACAACAACAACAAACAATGACTCATTGCTAAAAAGTTGGAATCAACTCATAAGTTAACTCTCCAGTGGGTTTTCAGAGGCAGTAAATCACCCAGAGGAGACTGTCCATCTTTCTCTGGAGGAGTAGCTGGTGGATGACAGCTGCCTGCCTTTGAGTTGGCAGTGCAACTCTGTTACTAATAGATAACAAAAGCTTCCTGTACTTAGAGATAGGAGTGAAATGTTCTCTACTTCCCCAATGGAAATGCATTTTGTTTTTTAAAAAAAAATTCTTTAAAAGAATCTCGAAGAAACAGATGAGTGGTGTCCTGGACAGATCCAGATGTGAAAGTTTAAATGGAGTCAGGCTCTATGGGAAGCCTGAAATCCAGAAGGTAAAACTCCAAGGACTACAGGAAGATGGAGCTGAAAAATGCTTTTTAGATTCCTCTGCTCAGGGCAAGAGAAATGGAGACCAGAGAGGAACAATAACCAGAGAAGACCAGATATGATCAAAAGCACAAACCCATTCCCATTTGCCAGCCTGACCCTCTTTCACCTCTCTCTGTGCATTCAAGAGACATAAGGCAGATCTAGGGCCTCTCTCAACCTCAGTGCACCTTTCTTGAAATAAACCTGCTCAAAGAAGCAACAGGCACAGCTTTTAACTGGGAAGATATACCACCCCATTGGTACAGGCAGCTTCTCTGTCTTTACCATCTTCTCTTCCTTTTTTCTATTATTTTTCCTCCTTCAGGCTCATCTCTACCTCCTTGCACCCCTCTTAGTCCACCAGCATCCATTCACCTTTCCCGACCCTCCCCCTCCCCCTCACCTTGGTTGGAATGCTTGAAAGCCATTTCTGAGGCAAGCTCCCCACCATGCACTGCCATGCTGGCCCCAGGGGAAACCAATGGGGGACCCTGAGCAGGTGGCCATGGTGGACCGGTGGAGAGGTAGCCACTACCTGGAGCACTGTACACACTGTGCTGGCTGGAGGCTGGGTAGGTGCAGGCTGGAAGAAAGCTGCCCAAGGCTGAGAGGCTGGAGGCCGACTAGGAGCAGAGGGGACAGAGAGTTAGCCAAGGGCACCCCAAAGTCTTCTTCCCTGGCATCCCCAACATGTGAAACTCTTGGAGTAGAGGATTTTCGTTTCTTTTTCTTGGATTATTTCTGTGGGAGACCAGACCTTTAATGCTTTAATATTACTGATAAGATCTCTTGCATCTTCTCATGTATTTGTTTTAATCCACTCTATTTGTTATGTATGATCTAGATATAACAATTTAAAATTCATCTTAATTGTAATAAGATTAGAGTTGAGAACTAGGAATTTGTTTTTAATTCCTACCTTTTCAAATGTTACTTTTTAATGTATTTTTAGTAAAAGTAATCAATCTATGTCTTGCTGCCTCCACAAAGCCAGTCAAACCAGTGCCCTAGATAAAGAACAGGGGAGAAAGTGCTCTATTGGCTTCACAGATTTTCTCTCCCTGTTCTTTTGTATCCATTCTACTTTTAATTAAGGATACACCCCCAACTACTCAGTTACCTGAGGATATTTAATGTCTGTCTCCAAGGCAGGTTTCTCAAGTCCATTTACTGCTTGGGCTTGTGGGAAGGTAGTACGATTCACATTGGACCAGTCTTCCATCTTGGGAGGGTAGGGAGCCCCTTCACTCCCAACCAGGGACCCTGCTGGTGGTACAGGACAGATTAAAAGGTGCAAAGGAGACTGTATAGGGCCACTGGTGCTAACCACCCACCAAGACTAATGTGCCTAATGTGTCTGCAACCACCCAACTGGGTGTGTGGTGATCAGAGACATAGTGACCTCTGCAGTTTTCTTTTCACTCTAAAGGGCAAAGAAGAGGAAGATGGAAAGGCCACCCGCCCTCAGTTTGCTTCTCCAGAAATGGAAGGTCTCATAGAGAGCATTTTGGGCAGCAGAAACTAGGCACCCTTGCCAAAGTGCTGCCTAAAAGGGGGTGCTGAGTCCCAGTGAAAACTTCACAGCAGAATAGAGAGATTATGAGCAGCCACTTAAAGCTAAGAAGATCCATAAGGTAAACAGGTGTCTGCTTTCTTATTTAGACTTAACTATAGTGCAGAAAAGGTACAAAGTCTTTTCAGTGATGTCAAACCTGTATGTTCCAGTGATTAGGCTTGGGGCATAGATTTGCATAACGTTAAAGAGCAGCATTGTCCTTAAATCAGCTGGGTTGCCCTTAAGGGGCAGCTGTCTTTAAAGTAGACATTACTGCATCTGAGTTTCACAGCCTCAACAAGTAACTGGATTTCTCTGAAACTATCCTTGGTATCTGAATTTTCTCCACAGAAGACTGGAAAGCAGATACTGTGGCACCCTTACATTTGTAAATGATCACAGGCCCATGCAAGAGGAGCATTGGGGATCTGACTGCCTGCCTGGAGGGTCACCACACTCAGAGAAGCAGTGCAGGCTGGGTTTAAGCCACGATGGGGAACAAAGCAGACTGAGACCCCAGGAAAACTCTAACTCCTCTTTATAGCTACACTTTCTATTTTCTGGCCTATCAAGAATTCTGTCCTGGTGCTGGGGACAGAACAACAATCTTGGTTCTGGCCACATATCCAGATTTCTTTGAAACTTCCCCTTCATCACCCCCTTCCAATCTACCACCATCACTATGAGAGATGACCACAGTGTGCTTAGATGATCACAGGCCACAGGAGTCTTCACCTTAAATGAAATGATGCCACTGAGGCTATCATGTCACTCAGTCCCTGGGCCTGCTAAAAGTCTGAGCCACTAGGGAAGACCAGCCACACACACACTTTTCCTGATACTCAAAAATCATGCATGTTCCTGGGATGTATATGGATGGAACCTTAGGGGCACTGTGAGAAATCCAGAAGCCCAAATAAAGAGCTATAAAATTCTGGGAGCAGTTTGTTAGATTTAAACCTGGCCATAGGGTTTTGCACTCTCTTTTGCAAGAATTAAAAATCAAAAAGTGCTATTTCAGACCTCTGGTAGGCAGAAGCTCTTCCACTAGGGAAATATTTTCTGTATTTGTCGTAGAAAACTCAATATATGTCTGAGGGTTCACTGGCTAGTCTTAAGTCCTCCCCTCAGTCAGAATTGGTCAAGGGCGGATGGAGAATGTGACAGACACTCCATGTAGCATGGCGATTTCTGCCCTTCCTAGAAGCTAAGAGAGGCCGCCAAGACTGACCTGTTTGCTCCATAAACGTCCGGATGCCCAGGATATTGCTGACCGAGTGCGTTGAGGGCCAGGAGCGGGGAATGCTGACGTGGTCTGCAGAGCCCAATACTCCGGGGTGGCTGCTCATTTTGGCGCCAGTGGGTGATACAGGGTTGGGGTGGGGGTACTGGTAGATGTGGTTGTAAGGCAGCATGGGCTGCGGTGGCAGCTGCTTGCTTGCTTCATAAGGCCCAGTCTGAGCCAGACTGCCAATCTTGTTTCGCAGAATGCGGCTAATGGAACTTACGGAGGGTACGTTGTACTTGTCACAGACGCCGTCCGCCAGAAGCCTGTCGCGAATCTCCCAGGCAAAGATGCCAGGGTCACCCTGCTTGTAGTCCCGGATGTGCTTAACCACATTAGGGGTTGTGACGCGGGGTTTGCTGCCCCCGATGGCTCCAGGTAGGATGGAACCAGTCTCATTGTAACGTGCCAGGATCTTGCTCACGCAGCCATGGGATACTCGCAGCTGCCGACTGATGTCACAGGGTCGGATGCCCAGCTGCGCCAGTTCCACGATGCGCAAGCGGATGGCATTGGGCAGGGGGCGGCCATTGACAAACACGCCGCCCAACTGGTTCACCTCGCCGTATGCCTGCTCTGCGATGGGCCCGACGGGGAAGTGGGAGGGAGACGCCAGTGAGTTAGCCAAGGGTGGCCCCACGCGGCGCGAGGGATTGCCCGAAGGAGTCAAGGACACTGAAGGATCCCTAGACGGCTCCGAGTCCCGGGCAAATGGCCAGGGCCGAGCTCTGGGAATGACACCAGTCATGGGGACCGCTAAGAGGGACATCGCATTCTCCAGCCCTCCTTGCCCGTTGGTGCCACTGTTGGGACACTTTCTATCAGATTAAGCTGAATTTCCCCTCCACCCCCACCTCCAAGGCTAGGGACGTCCAAACAGGGAGGCAGAGCATCCTCTGGACCTTGGGACCTAATCACGCTGGATAACAGGCGAAAGGGAAAGGGAAAGGAGCGCAGGGACAGGAACCACTTCATGCACCGCTCGCGCCCAGCCCGCTGGCATACCCTTACCCATGACACTCGGGCCAGCCGGCTGTCTGGTGCGGAGATGGCAGGGGCTGGGCCCAGCACGGTCCAGGAGAGCTCCGGCCCGGCCGACGCGGGAGAGGCATAGAGGGAGCACGCCCGCGAACCCAGACCTTCGTTGGCCTGGACACAAGTTGGGTATGTTTTGTGCGCTGCTGCTAAACGCGCCACCACTCGCTCCGCAGACAGCCTCTGCTGTCGACTCCCGGGACACTCTCCACGCTCGAGACTCCAAACCCAAAGTGAACTTCATCCGATTGGAAGAAATTCGTTTGACCGGGAAGCTGCGGTGTGAGAGACTCAATTTGACGTGTCTTCCACGTCAATCTCAGCGGTCACGAAGGAGAGGCGCTAGTTGGCAGCTCATTGGTTCCCTCACTGCTCCTGGGGCGTCTCCTCCTATCTGCCCAGAAATTCTACTCCTCCGCTCTCCTACTTTGGCCTTCCTCTATTCCCCTCCCAAACTTTCCCTCTGCATACACAAACCCTCTTCATATCCCCAGTTGGAACTGGATCCTTCATTCTCTCTGTGCCCCTGGAACCTTCCTCCCCTCATTGTACTTTGAGAATGACAGGAAACTAATTTCAAATCGATTCATATTACCTCATGTTAGTACTAGATTTGGTTTTAGTTTTATTACTCCTACTACCATTACTAAGGTTTAAGGCTCACTGCACTATGGTCAGTGTATTTTTATCTTTTGGAGCTCAGTGTGTGCATACTGGTGAGCATTAAAAGTGATGCGAAGACGTGCAGTGAGGCAGCCTCCTCATCATAACTGATTGCTGATGAGCCCCCAGCTGGTTCTCAGGATTGTCTTTACAAGGTTTAGTAGCTATCAACTTCTTCGAGAAAGTAGGTGTAGTTACTTGACTAAGAACACATTCCATATCTGTCTCCCAAAGGAAGGCTGCCCATGCAAACTCAAGTCTTTTAAAGACAGAGGACAGACCAGAAAGGGGCCACATACCCTAGAACTCCCTGGAGACTACACTTGCTCTAGGCCCTAAGGACTGTCCCTTTTGCCCAGATTTCAGAACCTCGAACTCCTCCACCGCTGCAGCCCGACTGAACTTCTCCCAGAGTATCAACCTCCAGGAGATCTTTCTCAGACCACAGAACGACTTTCCCCCCTTCACTTAAGCGGAACTTGTGCAGCCTGAAACCTTGGACTCTGGTATTAACCACTATACTTTTTCTATTCCGCATTATCAGAATCCAATCAGAGTTCCAAATTGTCTGTTTCTGCAACCCGGAGAAAGTCATGCTGCAGGAACCAGGGAAGTGCAAATGGAAGGGACAAGCTCCTGAATTTGCACATTAACTAATTGAATATGCAAAGATCAGCCAGCTACTGGCTCTGGAGAGTTCCAGGTAAGGGATTGAAAAAGAGGATTTTGGAGGAAACCTAGCAACAGTTCGGTTCCCAGGACTCTTCTTAGGAAACAGGACAAAAGCCCTACAAGTAGTCCAGCGCCCAGGACCTGCAGAGAGAGTGTCCGCCTTGCTTGCAGGGAAGCCGACACAGGCTCAGATAGCGCAGTCCAGGAGCCCTGGTGGTCAGAGCGGTGACCCTCTTTACCTCCAGCAGTGGAGACTCAAAGCATTTTTGTCTCCTAACCTTATCCTGTACAAAAGTGTCAGTTATAAGGGCCTGAACCATGAAATCTGAGTTCAGTAAAAACCGTGAAAGGCTCTCCAGATCGCAGCAAGGACGGAGGGGAAAATTTCACCTTGATAAAAGGAAGACAAATTTTTAAAAGGTGAAGACTCTCCTCTCAAGCTTCAAGGAGAACGTAGCGCAGCCTCTGGCTCTAGGAGCCCTAGCAAAACCTCTAGAATATGGCAGGAAGTGTGAGAGTTGGGACACTGCCAAGGGAACACTGAAGAGTGTAATGAAACAGCTGCAAAGTACCCGGCCTTCCCACCCCTATCTTGCACTCACTAGGTCAGTATTAGGACAAGGGGAAGGGAGGTAGGAGCTGCACAGAGGAAGGGAGGTAGGAAGGCACAGGGAAAGAAACTGAGCCGACACTGGGTGCGGTACGCTGTGTGGATTCAAGTGCCTTCATTTCTCTCCTGGTTTTTTGGAACTTGCTTCTGACCTAGACTTCTTTGCTAGTGTTTCAAATCAGGCGCCTGAGCGCAAGAGGTTACGGGGGTGTAGACAAGGAGGCACGCCTCAGCCTTGGACACTACTCTTCTATGCTCGGGTAAAGCAAGTCAAGCCATTTCTTCCTCCTACAGGTGAAGAGTGGCCCCGCACATTTTGAGTGGCGCAAATAAAGTTGGGCCTGCACGCTGAGAGTGGTTTCGTCCCTTATGGCCTTGGTGGGGAAACTGCGCCGAATTAGAACTTACTGCGGGCTTTTACGAGGCTACAGAGCAGCTCTGTGTGCTGGTACTGTTCTAGGCAGGAGCCCTGGACCGCGTGGAGGAGGCTGCATTCTGCCGCCCCCTGTCGGCCCCCTCGCTGCAAGCTAGGCGGCGGGCGGGGCCCAAAGGTGGGACTGTGGAAGGAAAAGAAAAGGAAAGATAAAGATACCTCTTCCTCACATCCCCGAGACGTCTTTTTGTTCCCTCCAAGATAAGATCTAGGGACGGCGACGCAGTCCACCTTCAGCGCAGAGAGGTAGAGTGGCGGGTTTTGCGCGTTTGCTTGGCGGGTTTTAGCATTGCAGATTTGCTCGTCTAGGCTCAGTGTATTACTCCCAGGTGCGCGGGAGCCTGGAGCCAAAGTCGCGCTTGCGGATTCCAGACTTGCTGCGTACTGCTGGAGGCAGGGTCTTCAAGGGAGAAGAAGAAAAGGAGAGCCTCTTCCCCACTACTCCCCACCGCTACCACCCTTAACCAGCTCCGGAAACTGGCTCGGGCTTCCCGAGAAAGGTGAACTCTTGATTCAAAAGGTATGAGCAAAAAGGAGGCAGCACCCTTAAAGTGTCTGCCCTCCAGGAGCCGGGAGCGATAGCTCCCAAGACTGTTATTGAATCATGCTGTTCACCTCCAAGCCTGCTGGGGAAATTTTGGACTACAGAACACCTGGGTCACAGCGTTCCTTATCAGTCGACAGTCACCTCCACGTTCATCACTCGCGTCATTTCGGGTTTTGATGAGACATTTTGGGGAAGCTATGAGGTGGATTGATTCAGTGACTGGGGTAATCGGGATGGGTGTGTTAGAGGCAGTGCGATTGGCACAGGATAGAGCAGGGTTTAGGGCTTTTGTACATAGGGTTGCTATGAGTCGCAAGCGACTGGACGGCACATGACAAAAACAACAACAACATTTGTGTACAAACAAAACATGACTGTGTAGTAGACTGGGCTCCTCTAGAGGTCCTGGAGGGAGACTCATCGCGGAAATCTAAGCAAGCAGACAAAAGCCTCGTTCAGGGCCCTGTAGAATTGAAGCTGTAAGCCGGGAACTAGAAGTGGTTGCATTTCAATTCCAGTGACAAGGGCTTGGAAGCAGAAAACTCTGAAAAAACCGTCCCCTAACTCCTGCCGATGGCAATTTGGGGACCTCTTCCACAAGGAACACGGGATCCCTGCCCAACCCCGGGCATTTGTGCTGCTGTGAGCTTCATGTGAGGGGGCTCAGAGTCCTGTTCCCTGAGACCACAGCACCTCAGACCTTTTGAACCCGCTTGTGTGGCCGCGTCGTGTTTTTAAGAACACTTTTAAAATATCTAACAATTGTAGCTTAATTTCTACTTTAAAAAAATGACACTGACTACAGTCTTACCTTCTATGAAAAGTAGGATTGTACTTTCTTCGATCTCTCCAGGTCTCATTCCCCCTCCCCCCAAGCTTGCAGAGGGGATCCCACCACACTACACTTAAAATCCATAAATAAGCATTTAAATGTAGCTCAATCACTCTCAGTGCTGGTTTGCAGGCTTTAAATTACAAAGAGTGGAGACTGCCCAACTTTCTCCTGTAGAAGTACGGGTGGGTGATTCCAACTGCTAGAGATGCAGCTCAGTTCACTATCCAAATAAAAAAAATATCATTGTAACACACCAAGCCAGTCCTACTGAAATTTGCGGGGGAAAGAACAGAGGGACCCAGATCAGGAAATTGCAAACCATACATACAGGAAGAGATCTAGGGCGTCCTAGTCATAGGGATTGTGCAGCTAAAGCAAAGGCTATGCCTCTTGAGCTTCAAATCTGCGAGCTGCTCCTCTGGGGAAAGGTAGGCACTCTTCTCCTATACAATTTACAGCCTTAAGAATCTATGAGATTCATCTATGAGTGGGTTCCGACTTGATGGCAGTGAGTTGAGTGAGTCCAGAAAGGCTGTGAGCTGAGAATTTGGCTGTTGAGAAAGGAGAGGTTTGGGGAGGAGGACCTAAGCTTGTGAATCCAAAGTGTTCCTGCAGTAGAGCCAGGAGGAAGCAGCCAAACATGAATCAGAAAGCTCCTTTGGTTGCCCTTTGGGACACAGGGACTCCCTAGACCTTACATAGAAAGGAATCATGATGGGGCAATTAGAACAATAAATGCAGTACTCCATCTCATCAACTCACACACCAATGACTTGTTTTGAATTAAGCTTCCTTGTGGGCTTGAATTTGAACGTAATCTAGCTTTCCATTTTTAATTTTTTTAGAAAATTTGCATGCATTCCAGTCCACATTTTCCTTCACTGACATTATATTTCATGCAATCATTCTCATACCTTTTATTTTCTAAAATTAATCACTAGAACTATGCCCATCATTACCCTATCTTTTCAGGTCCCAACTGGATCTTTCCAACTTCCTTTACCCGCTCCCTCCAGCAACCAAGTTGTGCAATCTTGTGAGATTCCCCCTACCCACCCTCAACCCTCTGCTCCCACCCTTTCCCTCTTTCCCCTTGGACTCCTGTACATGCTCTACTATTTTTACAATAATGGTCTGTTGTTGTTAAGTGCCATAGAATCATAGGCGACTGTTAGTGACCCTGTGAATAAAAGACCTGAACACTTGGATAACTTTCATCCTTTCTCCAGGTTCATAGGGTTTCCAGAGGCAAGCTATTTCAGAAGTGGATGTCATTCCTGCTTCCAAGCTTGTTTTAATCAGGAGCTCCACCAAACACTATCCACCATGGGGAACCATTATCACATTTGACACATCAGTGTCACAGTGTTCAGCTTTACAGAAACCACAAGTTACCACTGTACAGCAAGCAGACATACCAGGGCTATACAACCTAGAAAAATGTGACCAAAAACTATTTGTTAGCCGGGACCAGTCAGCAACGTGTGTTCTTGCAAATGCATGGTGAAATAAAGGGAGAAAAGTTCCTTTTCCTAAAATAAAGGGAAAAAAACCCAAAACTAGATTAATATTTTTAGCTTGGTTAACAAAACAACGAACAGCCAGGCTTTCATAATTCTGTTCAGAAACTCCAGAGAAAACTATCAGAAAACAAATGGGTGGTGAAACCCCACTAGAAATAAGCAAGAGGAAATAGAAACTGCTAGGAAGTTCCCATCTGAGATAGCTTGCATTTTAAGATTCAGTAATACTACATATTACTACATAATAATATTCCTTAACCATTAGAAATATTTGAAAAGCAGCACTTGGATAAGAAAAATAAACTAAAAGTGGCTGGTGCCATTTGTAGGACACCAATTTAGTTGAACACCATTAAGAAACTGTGTGCAGTAATCTGTATATGTTATTTCTTCTCCACTTCAGAGTTCTGTTTCTTACTCTTATGTGCCGGTATTTTCCACTTAGAGAGGGCATGTGAGATAAGCCTCAAATCCATTTACTGTGTGCAGTCTCATTGCATTCCATCAACATTATGGCCAAACTGGGTAAGGTGCCAAGTTGTGGTTGTTGTTATATGCAGAGTTGCTTGCAACTCATGGAGACCCTATGTACAAGCGTTCTATCCTGTGCCAACATCGCCATCTCAAACACCACTCCAATTCCCACCACTCCAATCACAGAATTGATCCATTTCATCGAGGGTTTTCCCTCTCCTGAGCCGTCCCTCCACTCTCCAAAACATGATGTCCCTCTCCAATGACCAGTCCCGCCTTGCAACATGCCAAAAGTATGTCAAATGAAGCTTCAGAATCTTTGACACCAAGGAGCACTCCGGCTTCACCCTCTCCAGGACAAACCTGTTTGTTCTCTTAGCAGTCCATGATATATTCAACACACTTCTCCAACACCACAGCTCAAAGGCATAAATTCTCTTTCTGTCATTCCCTAGTCACTGTCCAACTCTCCAATGCATAGCGTGTGATTGTGAAAGTCTGGATCAGGCACACCTTAGTCTCCAGTCTGACATCGTTGCTCTTCAGTACTCTTGAGAGGTCCCTCACAACTGACTTTCCCAATGCAATTCTTCTCTTGATTTCCTGGCTGCTGGTACCAAGAGTGTTGACTGTGTGGAGCCAAATAAACGAAAACTGTTAACTATCTCAATTTCTTCACCATCCATACTGATGCTGCCAGTTGGCCCAGTGGTATGTGTTTTCTTGATGTTGAGCTTCAATCCATATTGAACGCTGCAGTCCCTGACCTTCTGCAGCAAGTGCTTCTGGTCCTCCTCAGTTTCAGCTAGCAGGGTTGCATCATCCGCATAACAAAGTTGTTGATGACTCTTCCACTAATCTGGATGCCACATTCCTCCTCATATAGACCAGCATCTCAGATGATCTATTCTGCATACAGATTGAAAAGGTATGGAGACAAAGTACATTCCTGATGGACCCCCTTCTTGATTTTGATGTAGTGTCTCCTTGCTCTGTTCTGACAACTGCCTCTTGGTCCAAGAATAGGTTTCGTATAAGCGCAATCAAATGTTCTGGGATTCCCATTCTTCTCAAAGTCAGCCATAGCTTGTTATGATTCACACAGTCAGAAGCCTTTGCATAGTCAAGGAAGCACAGATAGATATTCTGTGGTATTCTCAGCTTTCTGCCAAGACCCATTTAACATTAGCTAAATCTGGAGAACAACCACTTGGGCAACTGACTGGAAGAGATCTATATTTGTTCCCATTCCAAAGAAGGGTGACCCAACAGAGTGTGGACACTATAGAACAATATCACCCAATAGAGTGTGGAAACTATAGAACAATATCATTGATTTCACACACAAGCAAGATTCTACTGAAGATTATCCAAAAACTACTAGAACAGCACATCAGCAGAGAACTGCCAGAAGTCCAGGCTGGGTTTAGAAGGGGTCGTTGTACTAGGGATATTGCTTCATTGATTATGCAAAGGCATTTGACTGTGTGTATCATAACAAACTGTGGAACTGTGGCTGACTCTGAGAAGAATGGGAATCCCAGAACACTTGATTCTTCTAATGTGAAACCTCTACTTGGACTAAAAGACAGTTGTCAGAACAGAGCAAGGAAACACTGCATGGTACAAAATTGGGAAGGGCCTACAGGGATGTGTCCTATCTCTATACCTTTTCAACCTGTATGCTGAACAGATTATCCGAGAGGCTGGGCTCTATGAGAAGTATGGCATCAGGATTGGTGGAAGATCTATTAACAATCTGCGTTATGCAGATGACATAACCTTGCTTTCTTGCTGCAGAGGGTCAAGGACTGCAGCCTTCAGTATGGATTGAAGCTCAATGTCAAGAACACATAAATATTGACATACTGTTGTTGTTGTTGTTGTTAAGTGCCGTCGAGTTGCAGGCGACTCATAGCGACCCTATGAAGGAGAGTCCTTGACGCTTGGGTGCCTTTCATCCTCTCTCCAAGTTCATTGGGTTTCCAGAGGCAAGCTATTACGGAAGTGGACGCCACTCCTCCTTCCACACTTGTTCAATCGGGGAGCTCCACCCCACTCTCAGTCTAATTGACATACTAGGTATTGGCAAAATGAGATGGCTTGGCATGGGACATTTTTAATCAGATGATCATACGATTTACTATGCCAGGGATATAAAGGTGAAAAAAAAATGGGATTAGTTTCATAATTTAAAAAGTAATGTCTAGATCCATCCTGAAATACAATGTGGTGAGCGACAGGATAATACCCATATGCATACAAGGAAGTCCAGGGAATACCACTATCATTCAAATATATGCACCAACAATTAGAGCCAAAGAGGAAGAAATGGACCATTTCTACCAACTTTTGCAATCAGAAATTGATCAAGCATGCAACCAAGATGCATTGATAATAATGGGTGACTGGAACGCAAAAGTTGGGAACAGGGAAGAAGGATCAGTAGCTGGAAAACATGGACTCGGTAAGAGAAATTAGGCTGGAGATAGAAAGATAGAATTATGCACATTCCATGGTTTATTCATTGCAAATACGTTTTACAAGAAATATAAATGCAGACTTTACATATGGATTTCACCTGATGGTGTGCATGGGAATCACATCAATTTCATCTGTGGAAAGACTTGCTGGAGAAGCTCAATATCAACTGTGAAAACCAGGCAAGGTGCTGATTGTGGGACAGCCCACCAACTACTCATATGCAAGTTCAAGCTGAAGATGAGGAAAATTAAATCAAGAACACGGGAACCAAAATTTGACCTTAAGTCTGTCCCACTCAAATTTCAAAACCATCTCAGGAACAGGATTGAGGCCTTGAGCACCAATGAGTGTACATCAAATGAGGTCTGGGAGGATATCAAGAAAATCATCCATAAAGAATGCAAAAGATCGCCCAGGATGGCGGCATCAAGTAGGGTAGCAACCACTGGTGGAGGTAGTGGAAGCTGGGGCTTCAGTTAGAGCCCAACGGAGGAAAGGTCCGAGCCACCGAAGCCCCGCATCAGGGCGCGACAGTCACCCCGAAAGGCGGAGCACAGAGATCTTTTGCTGCTCCCTCTACATCAAGTTGTCCTCTGCCCCAGCCACACCCTGATGCTGGGCTAACTGGGAGGCTTGGGAGCCTGAAATTGGATACTGACCTTGTGGAACATGGACTACACAGAAATGTCACAGCAGGTGCCAGCATCACCCCTGAGAAAATTACTTCCAGAAGTTTTGAAAGGAACTAAGAAGAGAAGGATCCTTGCCTATCCTGTCAGGGACCTTGGATGTGGAGTTCTTGCATGGTGACTGGAGGAGTGAAAAAGTCCCTGATAAGCCTGTGGGAGTGACTCCCAAACATCTCTAGGACATTGACCACAAAGATGCTCTTCATCGTAAGCTTGGAAAACACAGGTCTGGCTCTGGTGTTCTGAAGAAGAGGTGTACTTGTCCTCTTGGAACTCTGCCAAGTGCCTGGGATCAGACTCTAGATTAATTATTGATAAAGGACCTTTCCATGCTCTCATCCTTTTCTTCTATAAGCTGGCATCATGACCCTAACAAAAGGTTCCTTCACCTACTCCAATGGGGAGGAATATCGTGGCGAATGGAAAGAGGGCCGTAGACATGGATTTGGCCAATTGATGTTTGCAGATGGTGGCACCTACTTGGGTCATTTTGAAAATGGGCTGTTTAATGGCTTTGGGGTGCTGACCTTCTCAGATGGCTCAAGATATGAGGGGGAGTTTTCCCAGGGCAAGTTTAATGGCGTTGGAGTCTTCATCCGGCATGACAATATGACCTTTGAAGGAGAGTTTAAAAATGGCAGAGTAGATGGTTTTGGCCTGCTGACTTTCCCTGATGGTTCTCATGGAATCCCCTGCAATGAAGGTCTGTTTGAGAACAACAAGCTGCTTTGGCGCGAGAAGTGTTCAGCTGTGGTTCAGCGGGCCCAGAGCGCCTCCAAGTCAGCCCGGAACCTCACAGCCTGATGGGGTGTGGGCACTAGCTGCCAAGCACTGGGCATTCGAGTTATTCATTCAAGGTGGACAGAAGAACTGGACCTGAGAGGAGAACAACCATCAGGTGGAAGCCTTGTGATGTTCCCCATCACCTGTAGATCAGGTATTGGCGGACACAACAGTGCTGAGGATACCTACCCTGCAGCAGTTGTTAAAAGCTCTGTCTTTCCCTTTATCCCATGTGCTAGGACAGAGGGACCTCCCTTTCTCACTTGTTACTCTGTTCCTGAAACTTTGGGTCAGCCAGTGTAGCCTGCTGCTGCCTTCTTTTTCTGCTGAGTTAAGCAGAATGCCTTCATCCTGTTTGTATTTGGGGCAGATAATGCTAGCTCCATTTAAGGCTAGTGCTGGAGAACTAAGGAACAAGATAAGGGCGACTTAGTAGTTCTGTGAAAGTCAAGATTGCAGCTTTTCTCTGTGTTACCCTTTACTTATTGCTGGTTGGAATCATGGTGTCAGGCCTTGGGCTCTGTCTGGCCTGACTGCTATCTTTTGTCTCTGCTCTATAATATTATAGAGCGCTCTTTCCCTCTCCCCCACATTACATACTGTCTTCCTCACCTGAGTCATAGCAGAGTATCCCCATCTGTGCCTCTCCTTCCTTAGACATGGAGCAGGATCCCTTTAATGGGATTTTCAAGAAAGACACTGACATAAAAGTAACCTGATAACTTGCATTTATTGCTCACCCAGGGGAGAAGAAGGCTGACATTTCTGGGCCACTTTGGGCCCTACCCTGGAGTGAATGGAATCTTTCAGGATGGCTTGAGCTGATCCAGTTCCTTCCCATGGGATCAGGAGGTCAGACTAATCTCAGCCCCTTGGGGTTTAGGTAGAGTTGGACACATCCTAGGGCTTTGAGGCACTAAAAGACCACTTGTCTTCTGGCATTTGTTTTTCTGTGTCTCCTCCACCGTCAGCCTTGGCCATCAGGCCTGGGGCTCATCTGATAGGTTCCCCTTACAATGTATCATGGAGGGAGGCCTCCAGCTACCCTGTGACCCAGACACACCCACTCAACCCCTTGTCCTCATACTGAATGTCTCCTCAACAGCAGATTGTGGTGGAAATCATAGCCGTGTGTCTCTATTAATCTCTGAATCGTACTGTAGAAACAAGTGTTTATGAGAAATAAACAATCACCAGACTGCCAAAAAAAAAAGAATGCAAAAGATCATTACAAAGGCTGAAGAAGAAGATGGATGTCAGATGACACTGAGTATTGCATTAGAGTGCAGAGAAGCCAAGGTTAAAGTAAGAAACTAAGAAATCAAAGAGCTGAACAGACATGTTCAAAAGGCAGCTCAGGACAACAAAGCAAGATACTATCAAGTAAATGTGCAGAGAGCTGGAGTCAGAAAATCAAAAGGACTGAATTCACTCACTCACTGTTTCTTAAGCTGAAGGAGCTGAAAAACAAATTCAAGCCACGGGTGGCAATACTTAAGGATACCTTGGGTAGAGTGTTAAATGATCCAGGAAGCATTAAAAGAAGATGGAAGGAGTGTACAGAGTCACTGTATCAGAAGGAATTGGCTGACATAGAAGAATTTCATGAATTAACATATGAGCAAGAGCCTGAGGAAATGAAGGAGGAAGTTCAAGTTGCTCTAAGGAATTGGCAAAAAACAAGGCTCCAGGACTTGACAGCATACCAATTGACATATTTCAACAACGAGATGCTGCCTTGGATGTGCTCACTAAGTTGTGCCAAGAAATCTAGAAGACAGCCAGCTGGCCAACTGACTGGAAAAGATCGATATTTGTTCCCATTCTAGAAAGGTACCAGCTACTAATTGAAATTTCACCTTGGAAAGGAGCTCTAAAAAAGATCTCAAACATGGCAATGTTAATAATCTAAAAAGCAGCAGTAATTTAGAGGAAAAGTTTGCCAAACTTAAAATGTACATGATGCACAGGTATGAGCATTTTGAAAAAGGGAAGATGTAAGAGTGTTAACAGAATTCCTAAGGACAAATCTGTTTAGTAGACAGTTACCAGTCAAACGAGATGACACGGGTATGACTGATTTGAAGAAGACTTTTGAGCATAGCGTTGTTAATCAGAAGATATCTCTGAAGATTAGGTTTTCTCTGCTGCAGATATAGGTCTATATGAAACATCTGCACTGGCCCAGCCTAACTGGAACCATCTTAAAATGCAGATGTGATGCTCTGGAAATTTCTAATCCTATATGAATAGCTTGCTTGGCTCCACAATCAACACTCTTGACATCAGCAGCCAGGAAATGAAAAGACTTGCAAATCTGCTGTCAAGGACCTCTCCAGAGTACTGAAAAACAACAATGTCAGTTTAGAGACGAAGGTGTGCCTAATCCAGGCCATATACTTTACAATTACTTGTTATGTTTCAGAGAGTTGGACAATGACTAAGGATGACAGAAGAAGAATCAATGTCTTTGAATTGTGATGCTGGAGTAAAGTCTTGAACATACCATGAAAACAAATAGGTCTGTCTTGCAGAGGATGAAACTAAGTTTCTCCATGGAGACTAGGATTATTTTTAAACTTTTTGTTTTTGTTTGGCATTTGTATTTTGTTTTATTTTTAAGCTAGTAGTTATTAGAAATTTTTATAAATATTAGTTTTTTACTGTGGAAACTTTTTAGAATACTGAACAATATACAGAAATTTTTTTCTTTGTTTTATACTGATTTATTTACAAAGTTAGAATATATTGTTTTTCACAAAAGATCCTTCCCATTTTCTTCACCTGCCCCCACAGATTTGTGCAATGCTATGATTAACATTACACCCTCCACCCCTCCCAGCCTCACCCCTCTGCCTCCACCCTCCCCTACCTTGTATTCTCATACTCATTCTACAATAATGGTTTTACACAATACTTGTCTTTGTGGGACTTTGTGAATTCACTCAGCATAATGCTCTCCAGTCCCTCCTAGGGTAGATAATAATTTACAAAATCATTTCTCTTGTGTGTTCTGTATTATTCCATTGTATGAATGTACTATAACTTCTCCATCCATTCCTTTGTGGTTGGGCATCTGGGCTGTTTCCCTGTCCTTGCAATGGTGAATAACACGGCTAGGATTTTGAAGCTCCATCGCACATAATTTGGGCACATGGACAGGAGAGACCGGTCCTTGGAGAAGGACATCATGCTTGGAAGGGTGGAAAAGGACATCATGCTTGGAAGGGTGGAGGACCCCACAGGAAAGGAAGACCCCAGATGAGAGGGACTGATACAGTGACTGTGACAATGGGAGTTGGTGTGTTGGAATTAGTGAGACTGGCTCAGGACAGAGGAGGGTTCAGAGCTGCTATACATAGGGTCACTATGGGTCACAGGCAATTCAATGGCACATAACAATAACAATGTATCGATATATATGTCAATTGACAGTCCATCAATTCCTGAGGCTTATTTTCCCCCTAATTCCTTCAGAGCTGCTTAAACTTCTCCTTTCATGAAATTCTTCTGTGTCAGCCATTTCTATTTGGCACAGTGACTCTGTGTACTCCTTCAATTTTTTTATGTTTCCTGGATCATTCAGTATTCTGCCTATAACATCTTTAAGTATTACAACCAAGACTTGAATGTCTTCTTCAGGTCCTTCAGCTTGAGAAATGCAGATCAAGTTCATCCCTTTTGATTTTCTGATTCCAGCTTTTTGCTTATTTCATTATAATACTTTGTCTTCCTGAGCTATGCTTTGAAATTTTCTGTTCAGCTCTTTAACTTCCTGATTTCTTGTCTTTGCTTGGCTTTCCAGTGTTCTATTTCAATATTCAGTCTCTTCTGACATCCATTTAGGTCTTTTCTTCTTCCTATTTCTATGTAATGACCTTTTGCATTTTTCCTGGATGTTATTCTTGATATCCTCTCACAGCTCATCTTGTCAAATTTTGGTTCTTTTGGCTTTGTTTGACTCTTCTTTAGCTTCAGTTTGAACTTGCACTTGAGTAGTTGATGATCTGCTCCACAGTCAGTACCTGGCCTTGCTTTCACAGCTGATACTGAGCTTCTCCAGTGATTCTTCCCATATATGTAATCAGTCTAATTTCTGTGTAATCCATCAGGTGAGGTTCATGTGTAAAGTTACCACTTGTGGTTTTTTTATAAAATGTATATGTGATGAACAAATCATTGATTGTACAAAATTCTATTATTCTCTCTCTAGTCTTATTTTTATGACTAGGTCCGTATTTTACAACTACTGATCCTTCTCCTCTGTTCCTAACTTTTGTAGTCTAGCTTTTCAGTTCCAACTTTTTCATATTTTAACAGACAGATGTAGCCCTCGATGTGCTCATTAGACTGTGCCAAGAAACCTGGAAGACAGCTTCTTGGCAAACAACTAAAAAAAGACCTATATATTCCCTTCAGAAAAGGTGATCCAACCACTGTGGAAATTTTTGAACAATATCACATGCAAGCAAAATGCTGCTAAAGACTATCAACAGAGAACATCCAGAAATACAAACTGGGTTTAGAAGAGGCCATGACATAAGAAATATCATTGTCCATGTTAGATGGATGTTGGCTGAAAGCAAAAGAATTCCATAAGAATGTCTGTTTGAAAAAAAAATTGTCTGTGTTTTATTAGCAATGAAAATGCATTTGACTGTGTACATCATGACAAATTGTCCCTACTAATGAGAAGAATGGAAATCCCATACCACCTGATTGTGCTCATGTAAAGCCTAATACTTAGATCAGAAATCAGTCATCCAAACAGAGCAGGAAAACCCTGAATGTTTCAAAATTAAGAAAGGAGTACATCAAGAATGTGTCCTTTCTTTTCAATCTATATGTGAAACAGATAATTTGGGAGGCTGGACATTATAAGGAGGAATGTGGCATCAGGATTGGAGGAAGACTCATAAACAACTTGTGGAATGTAAATGACACAACCTTATTTGCTGAAACTGAGAAGGACATGAGGTGTTTGCTGCAGAAGGTCAAGGACTGCGGTCTCAATATAGATTGCATTTCAACATCAAGTAAACAAAGATTCTCACCACTGGGCCAGTTGGCAGCATCATATTAGGGGGAGAAAAGATTGAGATTGTTAACAATTCTAACATGCTCACATTCACAACCTGGCACCAGCAGTCAGGAAATCAAAAGACCAAATTGTATTGGGAAAGTTTGCTTTAAGGGATTTCTCTAGAGTGAAGAGCAATGATACCCAGACTAGACACTAAAGTGTACCTGATCCAGGCCATGATCTCTTTCTTAATTATTGCTATTTAACAGAGAGCTGTACAATGACTAAGGATGACAGAAGATACGTTTGAGCTGTGGTACTGGGGAAGAGTATTGAACATACCATAGACTGCCAAGAGCACAAACAGTTCTGTCCTGAAGAGGGTAATGTTAGGTTGCTCTTTGGAAGCAAAGATTTTGAAACTTCATCTGACATACTTTAGGCATGTTGCCAACGAAGGACCAGTCCTTGGAGAAGTACATATGCTTGGAAGGGTGGAAGGTTAGTGCAGGAGAGGAAGATCCTGGATGAGATGGATTGACATAGTAGCTGGGATAATGAGGGTAAATGTGTTGGAGATAGATTAGCTCAAGAGACAGTAAGATTGGCACAGGATAGGGCCGGGTTGAGAGCTGTTGTTCATAAGGTTGGTATGAGTTGTAATCAACTTGACAGCACTTAACAACATGGACATAATGCATGGGAAAAGGACAAAGGACATAGAAACTGAAGGCATTCAAGGAGCCCTTTTTATTGATTAAAAAGAATGTCCTATAAACAAGTTATGCACCTACACAAGATTTAATAGTAAAAGTTGTAGGATATTTATAACAATGACCAAAAAATAAAAAGTCTTCCATACTACCAGATGTATCCTTAAATTTATTTCCTTGGTTTGGAGACTTAGGTTCATGTTATGTAACCTCTTAGTTTACTAACCCACTAATATATTTGGTGCTTTCCTAGTTCTTTGCAGAGTGTCTGGAGTCTAAAAATCTTGCAAGATGAAACTCAAAGAACAAAAATTGGT
Organism: Elephantulus edwardii; assembly: GCF_000299155.1. Lineage (NCBI taxonomy): Eukaryota > Metazoa > Chordata > Mammalia > Macroscelidea > Macroscelididae > Elephantulus > Elephantulus edwardii. Next base: position 6,705,202 of record NW_006399922.1, on the reverse strand, counting down.
CTCTATTTGGAGCAAAAAAGTCAGAAATATGAAGATGAAATGGGATTCACTGCTAATATATCTATGAATAATTGCCTCCTTTGCCATGAAACCTTAGATTTTGATGATATCTGGCTACCATCATTGAACTTTTTTGATCAATGATTCTGTAGCAGCATCTTGATTAGAGGGGAGAGAATATAGGACAGAATTTCATACTTTCATATAGTTCAAGCCTTTCTGTACCCCAGAAACTATTACCCTAAAACAATCCTCAAGCCTTAAATGAAAAAAGAATGTCTATCTTAAGCATTATGCTCTTTCAAGATCTACCACATTAAGAGGATATACTGACAATGGTAAATCAAAGCATTGGAAAGAAATTTGGTGGGCAGTGAGTTTATGTAAATGGGTAAGAAACAACTCAGAAGAGGAGAATGACAATGCTTGTACAACTCCAAGAATGTAACTAATGTCACTGAGTTGTATACATGGAAACTTTTTAATTAGTGCATATTTTGCTGTACATTTTCTCAACAATGAGAAAAAATAAAACATTTTTGGTGGAGGGAGAGGGAAGGAAAGGGGAATGATTTAAATGAAAGGATTTAGAGTAAATGATGGGCAAGGACCAATGGTGATTAATTCTGTAAAACATAATACATGACAGTGATTATATGAAACACAATGAGAAGAAGAATAATGTGAAACACAATGTATACAAAATGTGTAAACAAACCATTAAGGGTGGAAAAAATTGCCACTCAATTCATTTGCTTACCTGAATTTTTTTCTATTTGATGTTAAAGATCAATACTCTTCAATTTTCAGCCTATAAACAACCTAAGTGTTGAAATTGGAGTGGTTAGAAGGGTTGCAGGATTGTTAATTTTTGACTCATGTACTTTTAACTTGTTAGTTAAATTTGTGTCTTCTAGGTTGCAACACCTCCATGATACATCTTCAAGGATATGAACATGTACAGCTAAGCACAATTAATAACAGTGCATCTAAATTCCAAAATCAATCTCCATAATAGTCTATATGTTTCCTACTGCCAAAGGGGCCCTTTAGAGTAGTGAGAGAAGATCTTCACCCTGAAACCCACAGCGTTCCTTTTCAGCAGGAAGTAGCTAAGAGAATACGCTATCCCCTTTTCCTTATGAATCAGGGTGAAGTCTTTCTCAGGGAAGAGTGATAGGGAATTGCAAAGGACACACTGACAAAGGAGATTAATCAGAACTGGCTTTGACATGCACTGTGGCAATTGGACAATTAAAACAGACATTCCGGGGGGGGTTGTAATAAGAACGACCTGGGGAGGAGGGTAGAGAAAACAGTGCAACAATGAATGAATGAGAAACCCAAATCTCTGCAAATGTTCATTAAAACCAATAAAATTTAATAATAATTAAAAAGGAAAAAAGAACAGAACAAGGAAAAAAAAGGGTTGCAGGAACTAAAGTCAACTAAGTTGTTTAATTATACTTCAGCAAGAGAAGAACATGAAAACTTGTGGGTGCAGGACTCCCCAGTTTCTTTGTGTGCATAAAATGAAGCAAGGTTCCTCTTCTGTATTTCACTTTCTATTTCTTTGTTGCTTAAATAATCAGTCTCCATAATAGTCTACGTGTTTCCTATTGCCAAAGGGGCCCTTTAGAGTAGTGAGAGAAGATCTTCACCCTGAAACCCACAGCGTCCCTTTTCAGCAGGAAGTAGCTAAGAGAATACACTATCCCCTTTTCCTTATGAATCAGGGTGAAGTCTCTTTCAGGGAGGAGTGATAGGGAATGGCAAAGGACACACTGACAAAGGAGATTAATCAGAACTGGCTTTGACAAGCACTGTGGCAATGAGACAATTAAAACAGACTTTCAAAGAAAAAAAAGATGAACAAACTTGCGGGGTGTAGAGAAAATAGTGCAACAGTCAATGAATGGAAATCCAAAATCTCTGTAAATGTTCATTAAAATTAATAAAATTTAATAAAAATTTAAAAAATTAAAAAATAATAATTGGGTTTTTTTACTTTCTCATGATCAATTAACTGTTTAGAAACATTGCTATTTTGGAATAAAAGTTTTGTTACAGAGATGTAGTTTTGTTTTAGTTAATACTGAAAAGTATAGAAGGCTTCTGTAGTTGAATATATTGTCAAAGTAGTATTTCCTGCCTATTCATTCATTACTTGCATATCTTTTTTCATAGAACCCCTGCAGTGTCACTTAAGTAATTTTACCAGGTAGAAGTCGTGTCTTTCAGAATGAACATATGACACAACTGGGATTTTACTACCTAGTCACTCCCAGCCTTGTTTGGTCTGTTTTAACTAATTAACATCTTGATATATTTTGTCTCTTCTTGCTGCCCTATCACATGCCTGTTACTGTTGTGGTGTACCTTCCAGTCCATGAAGACTTATACTGACCTAACAGGACAAAATAGAACTGTCCCATAATGGTTTTAGGCTGTAATCTTTCTGGGTGCGGATGGCCTCATTTGTCTGCTACTTAGAGGCTGGAGGGTACCAAGACAGGTTTTTTGTTTAATAGACAAGTGCTTAACCTCTGCACCACTAAGGCTATGTGTGTGCAATGCCCTCAGCACAGTGATGGTTTTAATTTGCTCCCCCTAACTCTTGTGGAAAGCCTATGGAGTTTTATTGAAAACCCATAGTGCCTCCGGTTTTGATTTAGTGTTTTAGAGTTTGTGAGCTCATTGCCTGGTATGGAAAATATTAGACAGAGTGTATGTATGCAGGAAAACATCCTGCAATCACCACTGTGGCGGTAGTGCCTGTAACCGGTGCCGCATACCAACTGCACAACCACCCATAGCTTACCTTCAGAGAATTTACCATCCTGTCAGCCAGCACTCTTCTGCAAAATGAGGAGCTGCACTTGGGATTTCCAGGGGACTTATGTTGACCATGGAGCTGTGTCCCATCCCCAAGGAGTCTGATTGCTTATATTTGGGTTGCAGCCGGGACCTGGGGAGTGTTAAGAGCTCCTCAAGTGTTCCGGATGATCTTTAAACTTGACAATCTCCTCTTTAGGAAGGGAAGAGGCCACGTAAAGCTTTTAGGTTGATACTTTTTCTGGGATGCAGGAAAAGGCTGCCGGCAACTGTCAGCATGTCTGGAAATCTTACTGGGACACAAGTAAAAGTATCAGAGTCCAGGTGGAAAAAGCCTTCCCAGGAATTTTCATACCGCTTCGCAAAGCAACTGAGACAGGAGGAAGTGACCTTTTTAGTCTGTGCTGTGGGTCCCATAGGTGAAGCAGCAACCTGGTTAAGTGGAACCTTCTACATGGGCCACTGCAGGGGGACCGGCCAGCAGCCTGCGATGGGAGAGGTGACACTGGACCACAGTTCCTGCATGAAGAAGCTGAATTGTGCTGTCCAAGTAGGAGTAGGTGGACATGCATTAGAATACTCCTCCAGGCTTTTAAATAGTAGGGTGGGCACAGCCCTGAAGCTTCCAGTTTCATCTTGAGGAATACAGAATCAACCTAAAGGGCGAAAGTGCATTTTATAATAATTGTTGTTATCAGCACTGTTTTTGAAAAGAAAATTGTTTTCTATTGGTTTGTGTAAAAAATTGTATACATTGTGTTCATTTATATGCATTGTGTTTGTTATTAGCACTTTTGAATTGCTTTCTACCTTGGGTTATGAAACCCTTTTGAAATGTCCAGCGATGTTGCATTTAGCAGTTGAGAGCTGCTTTTCCTCTTGCTGTTGGCTGGTGAACAACAGAATATTTAGTCCCTGAAGTCAGAAAAGTCAAGAGAGAAGGGAGAGAAAGAAAATGTCACTCACCTTCTTTAAAGTCCAGAAATCCATTGAAAGAAAGCTCTTTGTTTTCACTTTTACTAAGAGAGTTAGCTGAGTTGGTTCAGAATCAATGGAGCCTAACACACTAGCCTCATGTAGATTATGGATGCTACTATTTAGACTTTATCTTATTTTATTGCTTATGAAAAAAATAATGTTTATATATTTTCATATGTTCCAGAATATGCATTTCAGTTTTTTTTAAGAAAAATTTTAAAAAAAGTAGAGCAACTCTTTCATTACACATCTTACTACCTTGAAAGTAATGATGACTCATGACAAATGCAATGTCACTGAAATGAGATTTAGGGGAAAACATATCTTCAAAAACATGCTCCTGAAGTTTAATTATATAAATAGCTCTTTTATATTTGTACTTAAAAATAATACACAACTTATTCTTCCTAAATTTTACTCAGTTGGTAAATATAAAAGTTATATAGGAAAAACACACCACAGTCTCTTTGGTTTACATTTAAATATTCAAACTGGGTCTGAAAAGAAAACAAAATGATCATGGCAAGTGGACATCTTTGCTAAATGTTTTAAATAACAGTTTTCCACTAATGACATACAAGATATCCTTTCCTTGTTAACTGGGGAAGTGGGAAAGGAGGGAGAGAGGGTATAATGTGCAACAATGAATGAATGAAAATCTAACTTTTCTGTAAACCTTCATCAAAATCACAATTAAAATATTAAAAAATATTTAAAAAACCCCCAAAATTGCTGAAATCATAAATGTTTTGTGTTATATGTGTATATAGTGAAAACTGTGAGGACTAGAAGTCAGTAGGATGGTCTTGTTTTTTTCAAGTCTTACAAGTTCCTTACTGTAGATAGGGTTCATTATTAGCAATTTCTGTTGCTCATTTTAGTGGAAAATAGTTGAACTTGTTTTGTCTGGAAGATTGATGTGTTATACAGTTTCCAGCTTTTGAAAGTTTATTGTATGTATATATCTATTTATTATAATAAAAAAAGTGAAAAGTAGTGTGCAATGATTTTTAAGATTCATTTAAATGATGAGATTTTGTTTACAAATTACTACTTAATCTAAGAGAATAAATAAAGTTATATTTATGAGACTTAGATCTTGCTTATTTTAAAAATATTGTATGAGATTTCTTTTTCTTCCACCCCATAATAATCTCTCTCTTCTTTAGATTTTAATGAAAGTTCATAAAGAACTTGGATTTCCGTTCATTCATTGTTGTACATTTTCTTCCCTGCCTTCTTTCCCCCCAGTTTGCTTTTTTCTTTGGGGAAAAAGTTATTTCATTGTTATACAGTCCCCCCACCCCCCTAGAATTTCTTGAAGAGAATTTAAAATGTGTGTTTTAGAACCTATATCAGTTTTTAAGAATATCTTAGCAAATTATTTAAGTCCATTTATTTTAATAAGATGATGAGGTCTGCATTATTTTATAATGCTAAAACAATTGAAAGATATATGAAAATTAATAATAACAATTTAGGCTGAGGTACTCTTTAAATAATTTTATATTTCTCAGACAGCCAGAAGCTTAACGGTTAGGAGGTTGTAACACAACACAATAGCACATGCTGAATTGTATACTTTATGAACCAATATGGTGAGAAAATGAGTTATGACAGGGTTTTGAAGCATTCAGACATTGGCAAAATTGGTAACTAAATTTTTATCCATCAGACTATAGAATACTCAGCATCTGAGATATTACATCTTGACAAGCTAACAGCTAGAGCTTTTCCCATAGAACAGAGCAGCATCAGAAAGCTGTCCACTTCATTTTTCGTAATAACACTGCTTTTTGAGCCAAGACTCTGATTTACTTTCTCCTCTATAAATATATTATTCAGAATATGACTCCAGTCATTTTGTGAGCAGCTTGTCTTTGCATGTGTGGGACATGTGTTCATGTTTGCAATGTCAGCCAACTGATCGAAGCAGAACAAATCTGGCACTTTCATCTTGGTTTCTCTTTGAACTGGGGCATAGGTAACTAAAAAGGGGACTGTGGAATTGACTAGGAACTAGTGAAGCAAATGGAAGAACTTTAATTTGGAAGAATAGCCTTAGGTGAGGTTTGATGGAGGTTTAATTGAACGCCAAGCTTGAGATCTGCTCAAAAGTAAAAGCTCTTTCTCCTTTCATTTATCCATCCCTCACTCCACTCATCAAATTGTGTGACCCTTTGATTAAAGCCCCCCTCCTCTCCTTGGATCATCCTACCCATTCTACAATAATAGTTTTATACAGTATTTGTCTTTATGAGACTGAGTTAGTTCACTTAGTATAATGCTCTCCAGTGTGAAAAACAATGTATATGAACTTTAAGAACTTTGTATGTAAAGCAGTATAAAATTGAAAATGAGATATAAAACAAACAAACAAATAAGTAAGAGCTCATGTTGGCCCTCCATTACAACGAAAATAGAGATTTAATATCTGGACTTTCTTGGCATTCAGGTTTTAAGTTGTTGGTAAGGTTGGAAAAATTTTTGAACAGACATCATTGAATATGGCCTGAGTACATGTATATATGTATGCATGTGCTATTGGAGTGTTATTAGCACACAGAAATTGTGCATATCCTGTTTAAGGGAAAGTAGCAACAGCTTCCCAAAATGCATATACACCTCAATGTCAGAAAATGATCTGACTGAAGCATAACATGTTATTGACTAGACTAGGCAAGACATTTATTGACACTTCACTTTATTAAGCCTCAATGTCTTCATTTACAAGAAAGGGTAATTATAAGGATTAGAGGACCTGACCATGGAAAATGCTTACCACCCAAAAATCCCAAACTCATTGCTATCCAGTCAATTGAAACATATAGTGAGCCTACAAGACAGAATAGAACTGCCCTATAGAGTTTATGAGATAGTAAGTTTTTATAGAAGCAGACTGCCTCATCATTTCCTTGTGGAGCAGCTAGTAAGTGCAAACCAACATTTCCATTGACAGCCCAACACTTAACTCATAGTACCACCAAAAGTTCATTGCTCAAAATCAATAGATGATTTAGTCAATTAATGATTTAATAGCAATTATCCTTATTTATTGTCTTTCTGTATTTTAGTTAGTTAGTTAGTTAGTTAGTTAGTTAGTTAGTTTTAAAAGTTTATTATTTTGTGTGTGTACCGTCAAATTTGATCCAACTGGTACAGGAAGAGATTGTCCCTCCTTCTGTAGCACAGCATCTGGTGGATTTGAACTGCACGCCTCTGGGATTGCAGTGCAACTCCTTGCCACTAGGCCACCAGAGTTCCGTGTTTTTCTGTATTTTAAAGAAATGAATATATTTTAATTTTTGTCAGTTTTACAAGATATCTGATATTAATCAAATGGTTTTCTAATAGAAATAATTATAAATCAAGCCATATTAAATTGTGTCTTTGTTGCTGTTGTTGTTAGATATCAATGAGTACACTAAGGTTCATAGCAACTCTAAAGATTTAAAAAAGTACTCTCTTTAGTTTCCCCATTTGTCCTCTTATTTTGCTGCTCTTAAGCATTTCACGTGGCTCTACTGAAGTCACTGAAATGATAATCACTGAGGAGATAAGCTTTGAAATATGTCTACTTTCAACAAAAAGTTGAGAGGCAGGATGTGAATTGATAGCTCTAAATTCTCCAGATAGAGAAAACTGAGGAAGAAGGAAATTGATAGCCCAGAACAATAAAAAATATAAGAGAAACATAATTCTGAAAGAGGATGAATCTTTTTTAAAATTTTATACTGATTTATTTACAAAGTTTGAATACATTGTTTGTCACCACCCACCCATCAAATTGTGGCTATGATTGACAACCCACTCCTCTGCCCATTTTCACTCTTCTGCTTTCACATTTGCTTAATACCATCTCAGACAAGAGTATTATAGCAAAAAGTTTATAGAATACTCCTAGGACTCCACAAGAAAAAGACTGATAACAATTTCAAAATGGTCAAAAGAGATGGATCAAATTTTCACAGAGGAAGATAGTCAAAGGGATAAATCTTGAAGTATTGTGGGCCCTGCACCAAACAAGAACAGTAAGCATTTTCTAGCTTTGACATCAAGCTCTTCTCTGAGACATAAGATCTTTTACTTCTGCTTATTTTCTTGCTTTTCTTTTTCCTGAACAAAACACATTGCCTTCCTTGTCTGCTTTTTGAACATATTCTTTCCCCTCAAGAAAGTACCTGACCTCTCTCAGAGAAGAGGCCAATTCTAGTGAAGCAAGGTTTGAGCCTACTATTGCACCAGCTCTGACAGACAAACACAAATCATTACCCTGCTCTCCCCAATCACATTTCTCTTTTGTGGTCCCACATCTATAACTTTCTTTCCTGCACTGATGTATTTTAAATCTAATATTTCAGTTAAGGGTCTTCTATTATTATGCAAAGGCTTTTGATTGTATGGATCAAAACAAATTGCAGCTAACCTTGAGGAAAATGGGAATCCCAGAACAGCTGATTGTGCTTATGTGAAACCTATACTTGGACCAGGAAGCAGTCCTCAGAGCAGAGCAAAGAAACACTGCATGGTTCAAAATCAGGAAAGGAGTGTATCAGGGATTCATCCTGTCCCCATACCTTTTCAATCTGTATGCAGAACAGATCATTCAGGAAGCAGGGCTTTATGAAAATGACTGTGATATCAAGATTAGAGGAAGACTCAACAACAACCTACAACATGCAGATGATACAACCTTGCTTGCTGAAACTGAGGAAGACCTGAAGCATTTGCTCTCAAGCTCAACAACAAGAAGACATTCTCACCACTGGCCCAACTGACAGTACCAGGATAGATGGAGAAGAAATTGAGGTTGTTAGCAATTATAGCTTGCTTGGCTCCACAATCAACGCTTTTAACCCTAGCAATCAGGGAATCAAAAGACAAATTACACTGGGAAAATCTGCTACCAGGGCCCTCTCCAGAGTGCTGGAAAACAAAAAGATGTCAGTCTAGAGACTAAAGTGTGCCCAATCCAGGCCATGATCTTTGTATTTACTTTTGATGTGTCAGAGAGCTAGACAATGACTGAAGATGACAGAAGAATCGACGCCTTCAAGTTGTGGTGCTGGAGAAGTCTTGAACATACCATGGACTGCTAAGAAAACAAATAGGCCTGTTTTGGAGAGGGTGAAACCAAGGTGTGAATTGCAATACTATAAGTATTCTATAGGCAGAGTATCTAATGACCGAGTAAGCATTAAAAGAAGATGGAAGGAGTATATAGAGTCACTGTGGCATTCACTTCCTAAACAACATGCCTCTGGAACCTATAAACTTTTATAAATTACAATAGTTATAGAAAAGCTTCAGACTTTTTGTTTATAGGGTCACTATGAGTCATGCTAAACTTGACAGCAATCAACAACAACATTTTTAATTACAATGAAAATATATCTACTAGAAAACATTACTTTCTTATCCTTTATGAAGTTGTAATTATTTAGGCAAATATCAAATAATTTCTTTCTACAATCAATGCCTATTAGTGATTTAGAGCTTAGAAATAAGACATAGCTTTGCTCTTGAGGATTTTTGGAGGTTCTTACCTTAGTTACGCACTTCCCACTGATGTTTGGAGGTAGAAGAGACTAAGTTCCAACTATAGGGAAAGTATACCACCTTAATTCTTAATTTATCTTGGTGATAATGAAAATTAGCACTGTTTTGATATCAAATCAAGACTTCTTCTTGTAGAGGATACCTATTTTTTTTAATCCATTTGAAAGATGAAGCAGAAAATGAGAAAAAAAAAGAAGAAGAAGAAGAAGAAGTCACCCTGGTTCCCTGGACTGAGAGTCACAAGCAATTCTTTTAATGAAGAAGATAATTGATACCTATGTGTCAGAAGTGTTGTGTGGGGAGGAGAGAACCGTCAAGCTCTTTTGAAAGCATAGTGAGCTAAAAGTTTCCTTCAGGAAAGTTTGAGAGCTCTTCTCAGAGTTCTTAGCCAGTATAGATCATAGACATTCATTTCAGGAAAGAGGTTAGCATTTTAGACCTTAAAGTATGGGTTTCAACAGAGTGACCCAGAGTACAAACAGGGGCAGGAAAGATTTCTTCAAGAAAGAAAAAAGATGATGAAGAATGCAAGCTTGGAGGAGTAGAGTTTGGAAGGCAGGGTAAAAGAGTAGATCTTTTTTTTTAAAAAAACAAACTTGTACTGGTTTACTTTCAAAGTTTAGATACATTGTTTTTCACATCAGATCTGTCCAGTTTCCTTTACCCACTCCTCCCTCCACACATTAAATTGTATGACCCTGTGATTAAACATCCATCACTCATCCTCACCCCTTTCCTCCCACTCTCCTTTCCTTGGATCCTCATATACATACTACAGTACCAGTCTTGTGAAGTATTTGTCCTTATGGGACAAATGAGTTACTTTACTTAACATAATGCTGATGGGGTGATATTAATAAATTCAGAATTCTCCAAAAATATATTAGTTATATAACCATAATTATATAGTTATCAAATTGACATCAGCTTTCTTCTCTAGACTTCAAAACTAGTTGTTGTTATGTGCCATCGAGCCACTTGTGACTCATAGCGACCCTATGTACAACAGACTTAAACTCTTTTCTGTCCTGTGCCAATCTCACTGTCTCCAACACACCCATCCCAATCACCCCAGTCACTAAATCAATCCACCTCATAGAGGACCTTCCCCTCCTACGCTGTCCCTCCACCCGACCAAGCATGATATTCCTCTCCAAGGACCGGTCCCTCCTTACAGCATGTCCAAAGTATGTTAGAAGGAGCCTCAGAATCCTTTCCTCGAGGGAGCCGCCCAGTTTAACCCTTTCCAGGATGAATCTGTTTGTTTTCCTAGCAGTCCATGGTACCCTCAATACTTTTCTCCAGCACCACAGCTCAAAGGCATCAATTCTCCTTCTATCCTCCTTGGTTATTGTCCAACGCTCTGATGCATAGCAAGTGATTGCAAAGACTACGGCCTGTATCAGACACACCTTATTCTCCAGAGAGACATCATTGCTCTTCAGTACTTTGGAGAGGTCCCTAACAGCAGACTTTCCCATCGCAATACGTCTTTTAATTTCCTGGCTACTGGTACCAAGTGTGTTTACTGTGGAGCCAAGAAAACTAAAGCTGTGAACAATCTCAATCTCTTCACCATCTATCCTGATGCTGCCAGTTGGTCCAGTGGTGGGAATCTTTGTCTTCTTGACACTGAGCCTAAATCCATATTGGAGGCTGCAGTCCTTGACCTTCTGCAGCAAGCGCTTCAGGTCCTCCTCAGTTTCAGCAATCAGGCTTGTGTCATCTACATAAAGCAGATTGTTCATGAATATTCTACCAATCCTACTTTGCCTTAAAATTTTCTGCACCCTCCCCTTTCTTTAGTTATGTAAAGTAAGCTAGTTTTCTAGTAGAGGAAATGCATCTTTCCAAGATCAGTATTTACCTCTTTGAAATTGTTTTTCCCAGTCATACGTAAATTGTATCTTAATCTGCACCTATCTCTGAGTTACCATTTATCTTTTCAAAACTTGTTTTTTAAGTCATATGTTAATTATTAATAGGTTGCCTGTTCACTAGTAACTACGCTGTTTTTTTCAAATGTAGTTCTGTAACTTTACTAACAAAAGTGTATTGTTAAGTATGTTAGTATCTAACACCAATATAAAAACCTAAAGACCACTCCCAGATGAAGCAGTTTTTGAGGGGAATCTCATTGTCCTCCTATCTCTGTAATAAAATGCTTATGGATATTGAAATCCATCCATTTGTATTATTGACAACTGACTAGGGAAAGAATCCTTTGCACTTAGTAACAATGCTTAACAGTCCTCCATAAGTTTGATAGTGATTTACAAAATCTTTGCTCCTGGGTCCTGTGTAGTATTCCATTATGTGAATATACCATAATTTTTCAATTCATTCGATTGTAGTTGGACATTTGGGCTGTTTCCATATTCGTGACAATGCTCAATAACACTCCAACGAACATTGGTGTATAGTCACCATTTGTGCCTCAGTTTTCGTTTTCTCAAGGAATATTTATTCCAAGCAGTGGAATAGCTGGGTAATATGGAATTTCTATGTTGAGTTTCCAGAGTGGTTGTCCATTTTACAATCCCACCAACAATGTAAAGAGTTCCTATCTCACCACATCCTCTCCAACATTTATTACTTGCTATCTTGTTAAGCTTTGCCACTGCTGCAGGAGTGAGATGGTATCTCATTGCAGTTTTGATTTGCATCTCTCTTATTGCCAGTGATTTCAAGCATTTCTTCATATGTCTGTTGACCATCTAAGTATCTTCCTCTGTGAAAATTCTTTCCATGTTTTCTGTCCATTTTGTAATTGGATCATATGTCTTTTCCTTGTGGAGGCCTTGTAGGATTTTGTAAACTTTGTTTTATAACCCAATTGTGTAGTTTTGTAAACTTTACCTTCCTGTGGTTAATTGCTAGTTTTATTGGAATGTGATCTGAGAAGACACTTTGTGTTATTTCAATGTGTTTTAATTTGTTGAGGCTTGCTTTGTGTTCTAATATGTCTTTGATTCTGGAGAATGTACCATGTGCACTTGAAAATAAAGTGAATTGAGTTTTAGTTGGGTACAGTACCCAACAATACATCCACAAGGTTAAGTTAGCTCTTCTGCATCTTTTTTGTTTTGTTTGTTTTTTATTTTATTTTATTTTCTTCTGCCTCTTTTTAAAGTTTCTTTTGAATTGACCTATCCTTTAGTGACAGAGATGTGTTCAAGTCTTATCAGTATCGTGGTGCTGTCTATTTCTTTCTTTCAAGCAATAGACCTGCAAAATACATAAAACAACATTTTACAGAATTTGAGATAGATCTTTTTTAAAAAAAATCTATTTTATATTAGTTGGCTTACAAATTTTGCATACATGTGTTTTAAACTGTTCTTCACTCACATTGTGTTTTATACAATAATTTCTATTCATTTTATTTTGTAAAATTAATCACCATTGGACTATGCCCACCAATACCCTCTCTTTTCAAGTCTTCGATGGATCTTTCCCATTTCCTTTACCCCCTCCCTCCACCCACTAAATTACGCAACCCTCTGATTTGACCCCTACCAATCCTCACTCCTCTGCTCCTACCATTTCTTCCCTTGCATCCCCATACATGTTTTGGGTTATATTTCTATAATGTTCTGCAGTCTCTCACAAGTTACATAGTATTTTTAAAATTTGTTGTTTTTCAGTGCTGCATATTGTATGATGTACCACAATTTCTTAATCCTTCGGTGTGGTTGGACATTTCAGCTGTTTCCATGTTACTGAGATGAGGAATAATGGTGCTATGAACATTGATGTACAAGTCTCCCTTTGTGTCTCTGTTTTAATTTCCTTGGGATATATTCCTAGTACCAGCTAGAAATATCTGGGTCATTTGGACTGTCTATGTTCAGCTTTTTGAGGACAGGCCAAACTGCCTTCCAATTGTTTGCATTACTTTTACAATCCTAACAGCTATGTCAGGAAGACCACAGGCACCATGGAGAAGCAGGAAAGAGGTGCTGCCTGGGAAGACTATAAAGCCAAGGCATTATTTGAATTGAGGATATTCAAAGAAGAATGAAAACCCAACCTTTCTGTAAACTTCCACTAAAATTTCAATAAAGGAGAGGGGAAATGGGAAGGTAGATATACTCAGAATGTAATCCTGGGGCATAATATCAGATTCAGAATGTAGACTGTTCAGTCTTCAGATGATCCCTTCCTGTGGTCAAATCCTCAATCCTTTGAGACTCTCTCATTCCATCTGGAAGACGTAGTTGTAATAAAATTCACTTTGTGAGGATCTCAGGCAGATGAAATAAGATCAGAAAGGCAAGACACTTTGCATAAAAAAATCAATGAATGCTTATTTTTATAATTATATATAATTTTAACATGAACATAATATAATCGTTATGTTCTGAAGATTAATTAGTGAAGTGGTGAAAATCAAGTTGAGGTCAGTGACTATTGGGGGTTAGGGGGAAGAAATACAAGTTAATAACTTTTTTTTCTCAGCTATTTTCTGCAGTAGAATACCTGTAAGCCATGGCCTTCTGGGCTCCTCTGTATTTATCCATAGTATCAAAAGAAACTCCTTTCAAAATTCTCTTCTGAGTTAAGCTATACTTTTACAGAGTTCTCTTTTGTTATTTTTTCTCCCAGTGCACACAATATTAGCAGCACTGCAAAGACAACCTTGAGAGGCCCAGTCCACAGAGAGAAACAAATGATCCAGCATTCTCCAGTGGTGAGTGAAACGAAGACATTTGTGCTTCATTTAGCTTTGACTTTCATGGGCACTTCCTGCTCCTATATTGATTACTTTCATGGTTTCTACACAATTTCTAGTAACTGAAGTTCCTTAGTGCCTAGGTGGGTACAGCCGTTAGATTGGGTCTCCTGCTCCACATTTAGCCCTCAGTCTCTCCTCCCATGTGATTTACTGCCTCTGAATACTCAATGGAGGGTCACATATGGGTCGGTTCTGCCTCAAGGATGCATAACAATAACTACAACATAAGGCACCCAGTCCACAGCACTGTTACCATGACCTCAGTTCTGCTTTCTCTAAACCCCTCAACTGTATTCTGCCTGACTTGGGCTAGACTTCTTAGAGTGAGTTCTTCATCCACTTTCTGGAAACTGGCAATTGATGCCCTTGGCTGGAGTCCATGTGGCCAACTCTTTTTCAGATCAGAGACTGTTCAAATAGAGTTCAGCCTGTAGCTCGTCTCTTCTATTGTCCTCTGGAATGAGCATCCCTGGCTCCTGTGAATCTTGCTCTCTTGTTTTCTCTTCTTTCACTCATATATCCTTTAAAAAATCATAAATCTTGATTTCCTTACAAAGTTTATATACATTATGTTTCACACTATTCTTCATTCACTTTGTGTCTCATACAACCATTCTTATGCATTATGTTTCATAAAATTAGTCACCACTGGACTTTGCTCATCATTACCCTATATTTTCACACAGATCCTTCCCTTTCTCTTCCCCCTCTTTCAGTCACCAAACTGTGCAGCCCTGTGGTTTCACCCCTATCTATCCTTAACCCTCCGTTCCTCCTTTTCCAACCTTGAGTTCCCATACATGTTTTACTAATTATCCTCCTACTTTTACAATAATGGTCTTATGCAGGATCTGTCTTTATAAGACTGTGTCAGCTCACTCAGCATAATCCTCACCAGCCTCTCCCAAGTGACGTAGTATTTTTCAAAATCATTGATCCTCAGTGCTGTATTATATTCCATTGTAAGAATGTACTACAATTTCTCAATCCATTCTGTTGTGGTTGGACATATAGGCTGTTTGTATTTTTTTTTGCTATGGTGAATAATGCTGCTATAAACATTAGTGTACAAATCTCTGTTTGTGTCTCAGTTCTAATATCCTTGGGATATATTCCCAGCAGTGAAATAGCTGGATCACATGGAGTTTCTAAATTCAACTTTTTGAGGAAATGTCAAACTTTCTTCCAGAGTCATTGTACCATTTTACAATCCCACTAACAGTGTATAAGAGTCCCCACCTCTCCTCATCTTCGCTAACATTTATTGCTTGCTACCATACTAAACTTTGCAAATGCTACTGGGGTGAAATTGTATCTCATGTGATTTTGATTTGCATCTCTCTTACTGTCAGTGAGTTTGAGCATTTCTTCATGTGTCTGTAGGCCACCTGAAGATTTTGTTGAACTAATAAATTTAATCTTTATAAGGTCCTAATAATCAATTTTATCCTCTCCAGATTGTGCATTTCAGAAGCTATATTTGGCAGTAT
>NW_006399922.1:6687875-6689502 GCF_000299155.1 Elephantulus edwardii | reverse complement strand
ATATATATCAACTTCTAGGCCTTCTGAGCTTGGTCCCAGTTTGTCTCTGATGCTCTGATGACCTTTATGGTTTGGGGCTTTATTCTAAAATCTCTGTAGATCCTCTTTCAGTTTTCATTTAAGGTATAATTGTTTGGAAGACTCTATTTTACTGCTTATTCTACAGTAAACCTTAAAATAATCACTGCTTCAAGCTATGCTCAATATGATACCATTTTCATTTCTCAGACTACCTTCATCTAGAACCTCAACTCTGTGGTTCTTGCTTCATATTCTCATTGACCCAGAGCTAACTTGCTTTTCTTTCTTCCTTCATTTTTCATTTGAAAAACTATGCATGTAATACATACATACATACATACATACATACATACATACATACATACAAAATGTACACTTATAATGTGGTGCATATAAAAAGAGAAGATATGAAGAAACTCTTGAATAATCTTGTATTTCTGAGGAAGTTGGAACCTTTATCTAAGAAGTTGACATTTGATCTATACATAACTTTTCTTCTAATTTTATTGAACTTTTCTTCTAATTTAAGGCATTTATTTGTTTTCTATTGTTGCTTTAACATTACTGAAAGATTCAAAACAAGCTGAAATTGTTCTTTCTTGTTATGGAGGGTAAAAGTCTGAAATAATGGGACCAGTGGAGGAGGTTCTATGGAATGATCTGTTTAAGCTTCTTTCCCAGCTTCTGGTGGTTCATGACAACGTTTCAGGTCCCTTGACTTGTTGTTATGTGCTGTTGAATTGCCTACAAATCATAACGACTCTATGTACAACAGCTCTGAAGTCGGCTTTGTCCTGAGCCTGCCTCACTGATTTTGATACACCTACCCCATTTCTGTAGTCACTTTATCAGTCCATCTCATCCAGGATCTTCATTACCTGCACTGTCTCTCCACCCTTTCAAGCATGATGCCCTTCTCCAAAGATTGATCTCTCCTGGTCACATATCCAAATATGTGAGACGAAGCTTTAAAATCCTAGATCTAAGAGAGATGCAAATCAAACCAACTATGAGATATCATCTCACCCCAGTAAGAACAGCAAAATTTAACAGAACAGCAAGCAACAAATGCTGGCGAGATTGTGGAGAAACTGGAATCCTTATTCACTGTTGGTAGAAGTGTAAAATGGTGCAACCACTGTGTAGCGCTTTCTCAAAAAGTTGCAAATAGAGATACCATTTAACACAGCAATTCCACTACTGGGAATATACCCCAAAGCCCATAACTGCCATCCAAGCAGATATATGCAAACACATGTTTATCGCGCCTTTGTTCAGAATAACAAGGAGTTGGAAACAACCTAAGTGCCCATCAACAAACAAATAGATAGAGAAGCTGTGGTATATTCACACAGTGGAATACTACGCTGCATTGAAAAAGAAGGAACTCATGCAATATTATTAAAAATCGGTGACCCTGGAGGACATTATGCTGAGTGAAATATCTCAGTCACAAAAAGACAAATACTGCATGGTGCCACTGTTGTAGAAAGTGACGTCACGGTTGGAGTTGTGGTTGTTGTTATGTGCCGTCGAGTCGTTTCCGACTCATAGCGACCCTATGTACAACAGCCGTAAACCCTGCTCTATCCTGCGCCAACCGCAC